>NC_142009.1:240710865-241041698 GCF_049901735.1 Notechis scutatus | reverse complement strand
AAAAAAAAAAAACCCCAAATAGCTATGACATTGTACAAAGAAGAGAAGTTAAAAGGTCAAATACTCTGTAATTAGTTGTACACCATTAATTAATCATTATTTGACTACAGTAATACCAGGATTTCTTTGACTACGATCATATCTTTTCTTCAAGACATTCTGGACTTGGTTTTTGTGCACCAAACCTAACATGTTTACTATTAATTATGTGATTACTTCTCAAGAATAAAAGAGGAGAATAAAGAATCTTTAACTTAGGTTCAACCCTGCCTCCCATTCATTCTGCGAATGTGTAAAATAAATTGGAGTTTGAAGTAGTTTATGGCAATTGTGTCCTAGTTCAGTGGCAATAATGGGCCCTACTGAAATTATTGGGCTGGGTATAAGAAGCCACTCATTCATCATACATACAAGATTTTCTGCTCTTATTCACAAGTCTTTTATTCACATAAAACACTCTTTCATTAGTTGTATGAACATGCAGGAACTGCACTGAAAATAATTGATGGAAAAATATTTTTTTTCTCATTTCCCCCCTCCCCCCCCCGATATCCAGCTGAAATTTAAGATTTCTCTGCCTTCAGGCATTTTTACAGGACAGCTTTTCAAAGCCTGTCTTCCTTTGATTTTCCTTCTCTAGGCTCAGCATATCCAATACTTCCAGTTCACTCCAGAAATACATCTGGTTACTGAACAGTTCAAACCATTCCCATTGGCACTATTGTGTATGTACTTCCTGGCCCATATCTTTCAACAGCTCCTTCAGTCTCCTGCCCACCACTTCATAGTCCCTTGAAGGGAAGGCTGAGTCATTTGTTCCCATGTGGATCAGTAGAGAAAAGCACCTGTCAGAGGCTTAAAGAGCCTTGTGACTTTTGTTTTCAGATCTCAAAGATATGTCTAAGGAAGGCTGCACACTTCTCTTCAAAGACAGACTGGCTGGCTGACAGACTGATGTTTCAGTACATTTGAATAGGGGACTTCTGAATGCCACCCTATACTGACAGAATAAGATATCTCCCCTCCAGTCCATATCTGATAGGGCCTCCTCTTCAATCCCAGAAACATATGGAAGATGCTCTTCATCCAGGAGGAATCCAGAGTTATCATCACAGGTAAAGCCCTGAAACCTATTCTGAAGCTCATAACTTTAAGAACTCTTTTTGATACCTTTGTGTCCCGTTGCTCCATCCAGTTTTCTATAAGACTTGTTGGTCCCATCGACCCTCGAAACATTCCTCAGGGTCCAACTCAAGAATTGTACATCCTTCTGTGATAAGCTGAGAAATGGGGAGTTTTATTTCTGACCCCATTATCTTCTCTTCTAGGAGGACAATCAGTCTGCTCTTGTAACATGTACAGTTCTTGCCATCTTCAAGGAAAAAAACAAACATGGCACAGCCCCCTGCAGGACTAGTTATCTCGGTCTCTAGGTTCCAGTAATAAAAAATAAACAAGAAGAAAGTGCCTCCCTCTTGTCTTCTTCTGCTAAGCCTGTTGCTCTCTCTGTTTGCTGACTCAGTAAACCCACTCTCTGGGAAGATGGCTTCCTCTATCTACATTTTAAAAGACCATCTATAGCAATAGCACTTAGACTTATATACCACTTTACAGTGCTTTATAACTCTCTCTAAGCAGTTTACAGAGTCAGCCTATTGCCCCCAACAATCTGGGTCCTCATTTTACCCACCTCAGAAGGAGGGAAGGCAGAGTCAAATCCCTTGTGGGATTTGAACTGCCAAATTGCAGGCAGCCGACAATCAGCAGAAGTAGCCTGCAGTACCACATTCTAATTACTGCGCCACCATAGCTATATGTAGAAGATGATTCCAGAACTGGCCAGATTGTAAGGGAAAACATTAAGATTCAGGAGCATGAGAAACCTACTGTATAACTACAATTCCAGGAACAACAAAATTCAGGCAGATAAGAATCCCACTGCGGTTCTCTATAGACCAGGGGTCTCAAACACAATTTACCCGGGGGCCGCTGGAGGCAGAGTCTGGGTGAGGCTGGGCCGCATTATATTATACTTTATATTATACTTTATATTTATATTATACACTAATATTATACTTTCATATCACGGTGGGGGCCACAGGATATCGTCCTGAGGGCCGCAATTGGCCCGCGGGCCGCGAGAATGAGACCTCTGCTATAGACAGTTATCTTGGTTATTACATTCACAAGTATCTGGAAAAACTTGAGTTCATATTCCTATTTACTATTTAAATTCTCTGGGTGGCCTTCAGCTAAACTTTTTTTAGCTGCAACTATTTACTACAAGAGGCTTGATTTGTTTTTAGTCCCCCCAAGTTTCCAACACAGGCAAATACTATTCCAATTGATGATGTAATCACCTCACAATGAAGAGACAGGTCTACACCCCTTTTGTTCCTTATCTAGAGAAGGAGTCTCTAAACATGGCAACTTTAAGACTTCCTGGCCAGGGAATTCTGAGAGTTGAAGTCTACAAATCTTAAGGTTGCCAAATTGGAAGACCTCTGATCTAGAGCACTAGTTTTGGTAGTGTATTGTATCAAAGGGAGGCTATTCATAATAAGATATCCTTTTAGTGGAAACATAAATGTATCCATTTATCTTACCATTTGTAACTTAGAAACTCCCAAAATCTGTACTTTTAGAAATAATGCAGCTTCAGATACTGTAGATTAATTTTCATCATTTAAAAAAAGCAGAGAAATAGAGCTGAGTTATATTTGGGTGTGAAAAAGCCACATTGGCTTTTAAGATTTTGTTGTCAGACGCTGACACAAAGAATTAGCTCATTCTATCAAAAGAAGTTCAGATTTAATCTAACATGGGCATTCAATGGCTATCGTTCTTTTCCCTCCATGTACAGTCAGGGGAATCTCAGTGCAGCCGTGTTTGCAGAGCAAGACGTATTAGGGAACCAATGAAGAAGTGTTGCCAAGATGTGCAATGAAATCCCTCCCACCCCAAGAAATTAATAACCAAATTGCCTTTTCTCTTTTTAAAGCACCCTTTCAAAATACATCTTGGGAAGAAATTTTCTTGCAAGGGGAAATAAAAACATTCCAGAAAATGGAGAAAGAAAATACCAAGGAATTTGGTATTTGGCAGCCTTGTTGCTATTTCCATTTTCTTAGCATTCCAGAAATGCCATTAAACAGGGGTCTCCAACCTTGGTGACTTTTAAGACTTGTGGACTTCAACTCCCAGAATTCCTCAGCCAACAAAGCTGGCTGAGGAATTCTGGAAGTTGAAGTCCACAAGTCTTAAAGTTGCCAAGGTTGGAGACCCCTGCCATAAAAAGAGGAGGGCAGGTGGTCCAGACTACCAATGATTACTCTTTAAGAACACCCATATTTTCAACTAGATCATGGATGAGACACTCCAAGTGGTTACATTTTTGAATCCCTAAATGGGCTTACATAGAAGATGTGAGTGCGTACTTAGGACACATCATCCCTTATTTTTAGAAAAAGAGTGAAGAGTATAATATTGAAATATAGTGGTTTACAACCACAACTGAACCCAACATTTCTACTGCTAACCGAGACATCTGTTAAGTGAGTTTTGCCCCATTTTATGACCTTTCTTGCCATAGTTGTTAAGTGAATATTGCAGTTGTTAAGTTAGTAACACGGTTATTAGGTGAATCTGTTTATCCATTGACTTTGCATGTCAGAAGGTCACAATAGGTGATCACATGATCCCAGGACACCTCAACTGCCATAAATGTGAGGCAGCTGCCAACAGTCTGAATTTTGATCACGGGGATGCTGTAACGGTCGTAAGTGTGAAAAATGGTCATAAGTCATTTTTTTTCAATGACGTAACTTTGAATGGTCACTAAATGAACTGTTGTAAGTCAAGGACTACCTGTACGTTGGTGGTGTATGTAGAAAAGAAAACATTCTTCACTTAAAGTTGTTGTGTCCAGCAATAAATGTAATCCAGTTTTCAAAAACAATAGGAACAGATGATTGAGTTAACATCAGGTTTGTCCACAGCAAGATTTACCTTTTCCTTATACTACGTGTATTATGACACCTAAACTTGAATCAACAGCGACAAGGACCACGTGTACAGACTGAACTGTACCTAAAGGGTTAGAAAATAACATTTTGAAAGCGTTAGATTATACAGCAACCATTTGCACTCTGTTTATTCACCAGGAATGTTGGCCGCTATTTCTGCCATTTCTCAATCCAGATTTGAAAAGGGAGGTTGCACAGCACTTAAAAAAAACAACCCAAAAACCAATACAATATAAAACGAAACTAAACAAAACAAGACTTTTCTGCTAGAATTTTTAGGCTAATGAGTAGGAGCAACTGACACTACAAACAGATCCACTGAATTGGCAGGAAAGGATGAATTCTGTTTCTATGCTCACTGTTCTTGCCTGCAAGTGGGGAGGTAAGGCTTGAAGAGCAGAGTAGGGAAGGCTGATGAAGAAGAAGAAAAAAACATGGCCCCAGTGCAGTAGAGAAGGGATGCATTTCTGTGTAACAAGAAGCAGAAGAAAACTCTTCTGTTGAAGATTTTATAGGTAGCCCTTGATTTAAAACAGCAATTGAGCCCAACGTTGCCGTTGCTAAACAAAGCGGACATTTTGCCCCATTTTACAACCATTCTTGCCATAGTTGTTAAGTGAATCACTGCAGTTGTTAAGCGAATCAGGATCTCACCATTGACTTTGCTTGTCAGAAGCCAGCTGAGGAGGTTACAAATGGTGATGTGATGACCCGGAGTGTAACACAAACGTAACAAAATCCAAAACGTAAATACATGTCCTTTAACGCCTCCAACTTGGCTCCACTGTTCAATAATTCTCAGTTGGAGATAAAACATACTCAAAAATAGTCTTCAAAAGAAAGCAGTACAGTCCGAACTTAATGAGCAGATAGAGGTGAAATAAAAAAACTAAACAAACTACAATGACGAAATTTCCACAATGGAACAGGATAAGTAATTGCCAAATTCAAGGAGATAACAAGGCACAGTCTGTTGGAAGGACGCCAAGCAAGATAACTTCAGCCCAAAATAAAACATGGCAAAGCTGTTTTGTAACCGTCTCTCTTATATACTATTCTCCCCAGCTGCAACCAATGAGAAGGATCATGGCTGCCTCCTCTCTCGCAAGCCAAGTTGTTTCCTTCTCCGTTCCTTCCTGCGTGTCCTAGGATGCAGAGGGGATGGGCCTGGTTCTTCCTCGGACTGCCCAGCCAGCCTCTGCCCTTCCCCAGCCTCCTCTACAACCTCCGGAGCCACACTTCCACTCCCTGTCGGTTGTTTCTCCCACAGAGTCCAACTCTACCAAGGGCATGACAGGTGACTCCAGGACCCCAGGACGATGCAACCTACATAAATACACACCAAAAGCCAAGCACCCAAATTTTGATCATGTGACTTGGGGGATGCTGCAATGGCCATAAGTGTGAAAAGTGGCCATACACCACTTTTTTCACTGCTGTTGTAACTTTGAACTGTCACTAAATGAATGGTTGTAACTTGAGTACTAACTGTACTTGCTCTTAGTCTACAGCAGGGGTATCAAACTCATGGCCTGTGGGCCGGATGCATCACCCCCCCCCCCCCAGTTTAGTGAAGGGGGAAAAGGTTGTGATATGTCACATGACAACAATGTGACGCCACAGGTTTGACACTCCTGGTCTACAGGCATCTCCACTATCAGCTGAAGATAACATTTCATCACTTTTTATGCATCCCCAGTGATAGGTATATTCTCACGAGAAGCAGATGATTATTAGACGGAGGATGTTGGAGCAGCTTTTTGTGTAAAGGCAATATAACTTTATGAATATAACTTGCTTATGGTAGCTTATGACAGCCAGGGTGGTATAGTAGTCAAAGCACCAGGCTAGAACACAGGAGATCCTGAGTTTTAGTCTGGGCCTGGGCACAATGCCAGCTGGATGACTCTGGGCCAGTGAGAGCTCTGGGAAGGAGACAGTGGCAAAACATTTTCCAAAACTGATGCCGAGAAGAGAGTTCTTCAGGCAATTATAAAGAGACAAGATTGCTTTGAAAGTGCATGCCAACATACACATGCGCTCTCTCTCTCTCTCTCTCTCTCTCTCTCTCTCTCACACACACACACACACACACAGTCAGTTTATAGCAGCATTCTTCTGCATATTTACTCAGAAGTAAATTCCACTGAGTCCAACAGAACTTACTTCTCAAAGAACAAATGAATCTGTGTATTCTGCTTTCTCATCCTTCCAGTTTTTATTTTGCTTAAAAAAACAACAACACGTGGATTTTTGTGGATGTATCTCTGAATACACTTTTGCTTACAAATGTCCTTAATACGATGCATTTTTCCGCTATGCGATTGACCTAATCTAAATATTTATGTATGCATTTTTGAAAATGAATAAATGCTATGATGGCTTTGTAAACGAATAAAAGTCAAGCAATTTTCTCACACATGATTACCTCTGAGAAATCAAGTTTTGGAGGGATGAAACCAGTGGTGGTATTCAAATTTTTTTTTACTACCAGTTCTGTGGATATGGCTTGGTGGGCATGGCGTGGCTTGGTGGGTGTGGCATGGCTTGGTGGACGTGGCAGGGGAAGGATACTGTAAAATCCCCATTCCCTCCCCACCCCACTAACGTGCTTTCCAGCTCCGTTCTCCTATGCAGGGCAACAAAAAAAGACCCAGCCGATCAGCTGGGACTCGGGAGGCAGAGAATAGATGGGGGCAGGACCAGTCAGAGGTGGTAATAACCAGTTCTCCGAACTGCTCAAAATTTCTGCTACTGATTCTCCAGAACCTGTCAGAACTGGCTGAATACCACTTCTGGATGAAGCATACATCAAACATCCTGGAGAGTCTAATCTTAAAAGAGATGTATTTTAGCAAGTCTTGGCATAAAATGTAGCAATAAAGGTAAAAGATGGATGACAACATCACTACAAATTATTCTTAAAAACAGGCAGAGGAAAAAAACAGTCCACATCTATGTATAATTTATGTTTTCTATATATAATGCTTTCCATTAAATCACTTTTTAAATGAAGGCTGTGTGCTGTTCTTATTCATCTGCCATAGCTTCTCCGTCACATCTGACATTAAAGTGTTTATACGGTATTATTTAAATGTACAATTTATATACAAAATTCCAAGGTTTTAAAGGTTAAAATGGACAATGAAATTATTATTTCCTATGTGAAATAGGCATGCATAAATTAAATATAAGCCAGTCCAGCAATATTATTATAATTGTTTAACATGAATTTTAACTGTTTGCATTACATATGTAATAATTCCTATATTAGGATCTTCAACATAGTTCATTGTTTTTTTAAATAGTCATTGTCCAATAGAGATTTAAGCATGCTAAAAACCCACAACTTTCAATGTTAAATAGCGTTAACTCTTTTTGGATTACAGCTTTTGAATGCAAATACAGTTAAAAATACATATATTTGTAACATATGTTACCACAAAACACCCAGGTTGACTCAGAATTATTTTCAGACATGGAAAAAACAACATGCATTTATTTATTTATAAAAAAGAAATGCATGTTGTTTTTTCCATTTCTGAAAATAATTTCTAATTGATTTCTATATCTAATTTCTATATCTAAAATATTACTCAGGAAAAAAAACTATTACTGACAAGAAAAAAAAAAAGAAATAGTGGCATTGTCAGGAAAGCAATTTAACACTTCTAGTTGGTAGAAGCAGCATTTGAAACACTGAAGAATGATTGCAATTTGGACACAGCCAAAGGAACACCAACATTTTGGTAAATATGCTTTACATTTAATTCTGCATTTTAAAGAGTAACATAAATGATAAAACCGCATGATAAATTGTATGATTAGCAAACGATTTGTCTTTTAGATCATCCTCTTAAGCGGGCTTCTGGTAGCCTTATCTGCAAATTTGTTTCATTGTTTAATATGACCCTCTTTAAAAAAAATCCCTGGAAAGCAAGCAATTGCCAGCTAGCTAGACATTTAATACTAAAAAGAAAGGCAACGGTTCAGAATTTGTGAAAGTGTTATGAAAATCCCCAAAGCCTCTGTCTAAAAAAAAAAAAAACCTCTTAAGATTACATGGATGTATGAGTATTGAGAGAACACACCCAATGCTCCCACTGTTCCTCCTTTGTTGAGAATGTTTTCATAAACATTCCACAGAAATGATGGTACTTGTGACTGTCCCTGAATTTCTCTTTTTTAGTCCGAGGGAGGGACCACGCCCTGCCCTCTGAGTAAAACAGTGCACTGAGTTAAAATGCTGTCAACCAGGACACCACCCACTGTTGCTGTGCAACCCCATTTCAAAGGATCATGTGTGCAGATCTCTTGAACATGCCCCAAATGAGGTTGCATGGCAACCAAGCTCAGAGAGTTGCTCTTGACGTGATCTGAAGTCAGTAGCAGCCAAGAGAATGCCTGGTGTCACTCTCTAAATTCTGTCCAGGTGTCTTAGCTTAGAGCCCGGCCTTGGCTGAGGGTCAGACCTTTGAAGCAAACTACCATTTATTTTTATTCCAGGCAGAATCTTGGGTTATACCCATGGATCAAAGTTAAAAACTCATCTGGAAACTGAATTTCACCTTGTTCCAATGTAAAAATCAGCAATCATTTCAAGAGCTGAATGGAATGAAGCTCAAAAAAAAATTTGGTGAACTATAATGAGAGTTTCCACAAATTTGGATGGAGTCTTTGGGTTTATAACAGAGCTGGAAGCTAGTTAATTTTTGCTTAGGTTTTGCTGCCAATCTTTTGCATAGATCATTGCATTACATGATATTATACACATTTTCTTTTCAAAGATGATAAAAGCCTCTTTTTGAGGGAAACCTTTTAAAAGCAGTAACATGAACTGTCTCTCTTTCCTCTTGCCCCCACTTTTAAAGAAGGGGATATGTCGTTTAATCTGAAGCAGTGCACGTGAAAGTCCCAGCAGAAGAGCCTATGTGCGCCTATGTGAAATGGCCTCAGAATCAGGGCAATCTTTTAAAAAAATTGATAGTAAAGGAATGCACATTGTTTGTTTTGGCTACTTAGCACAAACTCTCCACCTGCAATTGATTGAATTCAGCCTCTGACTCCTCCTTCCCTTTTCAGCCATGAAAGAACAGGAAGTCAAGAAGGGAACAGAGAGAGAACACGTTGTGCTAGCAGCCAGACCACTGTTTAATTTTTTTTTAGCCCAAAAACAAACATGAATACGGAAATATTTTATGGCTAGATACATCAACAATCTCTGCCGTTGTAAAAACCCTCCTTACAATCATTTACTTGTTCACATTTTTCCACCTGTAGACAAGTACAGTTATTTAGCAGTAGGTTTCTGATTAGCAGTAGGTCCCTCTATAAGAGATAAAGAAGTCTGATATATACATAAATAAATAAGTGCTAATATAAAATATCTCACAGGTTATCTGACGATTCTATCTACCAAATGCCTGAAGCGATTCCCTGTAGTGTAACCTGTCTAATTGATCGCTTGACTTTCATTTTTTTTAACAGATGTTGATATCCTCTGTATCATTTTGTCTAACAAAAAAAGCTATGGTTTGGTTTAGTCAAACACAGCAACAACCAAAGATAGTTGAAATAAAGGTTAGTTAGATGATCAGATAATAAATAAAAGAAATACAAATTTGCACTGCAGCAAATCTTCTAATGAATTCATAGTATTTAATATATTTGTTGTCTTTTAAAATTTTGCTGTAATATATTTTCTGATCGAATGGATACTCTGCATTAGATCAATAACAGAGCGGTGACTTCAAAGGAACCACTCTTTGAAAAGCTAAGAGCAGAAAACAAAAGATTTTATCACAGCTCCTAGAACTCTGAGACACAACTCCTAGAATTCCTGAAATCAATGAAGGCTTCAGAGCTAGTGGTGTCAAAAGTACACTCCAAGGTATTTTGCGGATTTATAAGCCACAAAATACACAACAGAGAACAGAAATACAGCATTTATCTAGCACTTTTCTAATCTGAGTAACAGGAAATTGAACTGCACCACGCTGAGCAGTATTTCTTTGCAACTTGATGTGTAGATCTAATATTAGAATCAGGAGTAGGACTGCACATTTAGAATGTGGGAGAGTGCATGTACACACATACATGTGTGTGCGCACACACAAGAGTTTTCTAGATAAACAAAAAAATTTAGAATGGGAATGCCCAGTTTTATGTCAAATACTGATAGTTTCTTCATATGATGAGCGAAGCAGCTGTGGGCTTGGGGATGAGAAGAAAAATGTATAAATAGGTTCGCTTATTACTATGTTCACAAGTACGAGATTGGACAGACAACCTATTATTACATTTGTTGTTTTTAAAAAAATCTCATTTGAAAGTTTTTCAAAAGAAAAAAAATGAATTGCAATAAATAGAAAGCAGAAAACCCTTACAGAGAAATAAAACCAGGTTTAATTATAGCGCTTCTGCTGCAAGGCACAGAACATTATATAAAGTAGAATGACAATAATCACTTTCAAACAGTGATAAATCTCCCTCTCTCCCCCTCCCTCTCTTTTTAGACATGCTTCGTAGAAACATTTCATTGTAGAATAGTGCCTGGTTTTCAACTAATGTAATACAGAGCAGTCATGCTGAAGTAGTTCCAAAATGTCCAGAAGGTTACAGATGCAGGAAATACAGTATGATGGGTAGTTAATGAAGCAGATCTGAACCTAAGAATTTCTTCTTTTTTACCCAGTGGTAGTGAATGGTTACATCATATCTATAGACAAATCATGAAAGCAAATATCGAGGCGGTTAGTTCATCCACCTTAAATTTTTTTTGAACTCTAAATGGATAGTTGTACTGTAAGAATCAAAAATGGAAATGTGTGCTTAGCATAATCTAACTGAGTTCATCAAATGCAGTGATTAGAAAGGAATTTAATAGTGCAATCTGATCTATGCGTACTCTAGAGTAATACTCAGTGAGATGACTAGTCTTTACTCTGAGGAAAGTAGTAAGACGTTTCACCTAATATCTTTTTGTTTCTAAGGATCAGTGCTGCTTCAGGATCAACTCCAATGCCCCTGTCATTATTGACATTCCTGTGTATTATAATTCTTGGACGCTTTTTCAAAAACAGCATTTGATTTGCTGAGCTATTAAAATAGCAATCAACTTTTTACTCATGCATCTTGGTTGTTCCATGCAACATTTAACACCCAACTTTACTTCTTCATTATTAGTACAAATAAAAAGTCATTTGGCTGTTCCAATATATTTATAGGTTACTTATGATATTCACTATTCTTTCAGTGTTGGAAGCTTTGATGATACAAGCCTCATGCATGTACATGTGAATAGAAAAAAGGTGTGATATGTCTCTAACACTCAAATATTAATAAAGTTTTACATATGGTATGTTGACAGCCATTTCCATGATCAGATGTTCACTATTTTCAACAGTTGAAGCAGAGATTATGAAAATAAAATGTGAATCCTCCAGTTCATTGCCCAGTGAACACAAGTCTTTTCATATAGCTATATAAACAGCCATTGGAGAGATGTAGCAATTTGAAAATTGCATGTGATAAACAACTAAAACACTGTACTCTATAGGTGAAACTATATGTGATGAACAATTTGAAATCTGTCCACCCATCCACCCACTCTTCCTTCCTAAGAGAAGCGGAAAGTAAAAATAGAGAACTAGCAATAAGGGTTTTTAAAATCTTATTTTGCCTTGTATTTTATATACACAAAATAATCTCTACATTGAAGACACTGTATTTCCATCTCCACTGAATGAAAAGAAGCCACAGATAAAGATTATTATTTAAAAGGCTCAAAAGAGAGGATATCCCTTGCTGCTCAGCAGGAGCTTTCATACTCTATGGCTCTTTTTGTTAAAAACAAAAACAAACAAAAACAACCCCCACAACACCCAAAACTGAAATCTGAAAGTTATTTGAATAAAATCCTGATGTTTAACATAAACTGCTTTTAACTTGAAGTTACAATGCACTCAGTTGTCACATGACTGACCTGAGGTCTGGAAGGGCAGCAATATTATATATTTGAAACTTGCAGCAATGTTTTTATTCCATAAACACACATAATATGCCATATTTGTAACTGTGTGGATGTCAATTACTATAAAATATATACTTTCATCATTATGATGATGCTTCATAATCAAGAAACTTGGGACTATTTGTCTGAAGGAAACAGAATTAACAAAGAAAACATAGATTTCCTGTCTGTTGAATACAGCAAAAATGAATTATGCAAGTAATATATACAAACAATGTCTTAAGAACCTCAAGAACATTGAATCTGCCAATTCTGATAAATTGCTGGGTATGAAACAAAATATATCACTAGGACAGATAATGTACAGACTTGAGATGGATGTGAAATAAATTTCTGAATAAAACACCTCTGAACCTCCTTTGGTGGATTACCAATAATTAAGTCTAAGAAGCACATAAACACTGTTACCTGAAAAACTATAGACATGTGAGAGAACTGAAATAAAGGTAAAATTGAACGTATAATGGAAAGCTTTACAATAAGTAGAATGGTGAAGAAAAGTGGGACTCTCCAAACTAGGGATTTCAATCTAAATTCCATTTGCCTTTCAACCTGCTAGTTGGTTTTCAAATTGCTCTGTTGATGCCAGATGCAGTAATAAATTTAACACAAATGATGATAATAATACAGAGTTGGTTTGCGGGGTTTCCATCTTGGGTGGGTGGCACCTAAATATATAGCCCTCAAAAGTGCCAGCAACCATTTTGCGGTTTGATCTTGAATCAATCGGCAGTTTGAGTTGGCTTTCAAATAAATCTAAAAATGGTCAGGGTGGAGCACAAGAACAGAGAGCTGCCTTATTCCTGTGGGAAGGTTTTTTTTTTGTTTCACCTCTTTCCCCAACTGTGGCTAGTTTTTCCTTTTAGATATTAAAACAAGATCAAGGACTAGACACTTCATCGTCATCCCTTTGAAATGTCTGTGTGTGGTCCTTCTGGTTTTCCAGTTAAAATGGAATCTGCATTGAAAGCATGACTTGAAACTTTTCCCAAACATGTCACTGAATTTGGAAAAGCTTCGTAATAAATTTAAGTCCCCTTCTCATTCATCAATAAGATGCCAGGGAAGTGTAAGAGATACAATGTGTTAACAGGACTGAAACATCATCAAATTCACTGGAATCTTTCTGGTAACTGTTTTGTAGCAGAAATTCCAAAAAATGGGAGTTGACCTTCTATATCCATTAGTCACTTACAAGCAATAAGAAATGGCAATCATAACCTGAAGACTTGGCACTGATAATGGCAAAATTTGTAGATGTGAGCATGCTGTTGTCAAAGTGGTTCTTTTAGCCCACATGAACTGTGAATGACAACAAAATGTTTGTGTTCATACAATTACAACTTAATCTAATCTTAATCCCTTCCATGACATGGGATAACTGGATAGGATAGGATAACTGTCATACAGTAGCCATTTCTTAATCCTCCCAGCCACCACCAATAAAGTCCTTTCTCTCCTAATTTCCTTCAGTATTTTTTCTAATGTGTAGGGGCTAAAATTTGAGATCAGTTGCACCTTGAACAGGCTGGAGCAGCCTTCTCTCCTCCTCCTCCACACTCTAAATAGCTGCAAAAGAACGCAAAAACTGCTGAGGGGACCGTTCCTACAGAGATCCTGTTTTCCCAGGTCCTCTGTAGAGCATTACTGTACCTCAGTCTCAGGGGAGTCAACTGACTGCCCAGCAAGTAGTTCATGCATTGTTTTTGTGTGCACTGTTTGCTTATTTTTTAGACGGTTATGCTGCAACAGTTGAAAGACTTCTGGAAATCTAGAGGCAGTTAGTTTAGCCCAAACAAAACTGTTTGATGCCAAATTTAATGCCCCTCTGGGAAATTAATGACTCCATTTGTGCAGGTTATGGAGCTTATATTAAGACATTACTATATTTTAACTCCCCCCCCCCAAAAAAAAATCATGAACATTTTATTTTGCGATTTCCTATTTCCTCCCTTTCTCGCTAAACACCAATGACACATTGCTCCAAAGTAATAATCACCAATATTTGATGGAAAACTGTATCAATATGGATCTTGGCACATATAAGAAACTTCATTTTGAATTGCATCAAATGCATGGAGGTAAGGGGCACATATGTTTTCCTGGACAAAAGTTGGTCACTCCTGTCCAATGCAACAAGTTCTGGAGGCTGCAGTTGCAATTTTCTGTATTTATAGTTGTTGGGCTCTACTTCAGCTGCTTGTTCAAGGGTCTTCGCTACCCAAGATTGGGTGTTGAATCTGGTGTTTCCTAGAAAATACTGTAGCTCCTTGGAGTGTAGTACTGCATGGCCATTCCTTAAGTCTCTTTCAGTGTGATACTCCTAAACTGCTTGTTAAGAGCAATGTAACTGAATTTGAAGGATTGTCTATAGCAGGGCTGTCAAACTTGTGGCCCACAGGCAGGATGCATCATGTGCTGGCCATGCCCATGCCTGGTTTAGCGAAGGGGAAAAAAAGTCCCGATATGTCATGTGATAATAACACGATGACACGAGTTTGACACCCCTGGTCTATAGAGATGCCCGGGACTAACAGTAGCAGGATCATTGCTGCTTATGCTCTTGAAGCTCATAGAGTTGGGATGCAACTTTATGTGTGATATGGGAAACTGTTGTTGGAGATGTTTCAGAATTATGAACTCACTGATATGGGTGGGCATCCCTGATGGGCTTGGTAGTGTTTCAAGCATGACCTGGAACATACCTTTCCTTTTTCTCTCAAGAAAGTTATTTCTTGAGTATTCTGGAAACATATTTTCCCTGGCCTCACTCCTGAATATAATTACCATATCCTTGTGATTTATCTGGTCTGCATTTGATCTAATTCCAATTAGTCATTTCTACCTGGATACACAAAAAAGTTGCCAGATTAAATATACACTTCTAATCTTTAATTTTTTGACTGCTTTTTGGACAAGTCTGCTCAAAGTTCTGTCTACTACTGATACTGTAGCAAATAGGAATATATAGCAAATAGGAATATATCTATACTACTAAAACGCTCATTGTCATGACCTTTAACTGGGCAAACTAGTGCATCATAAGCCAAATAAGGAGTGAATATTTAACAGAAAACAGAGATGGAAGGGACCCTTGGAGTCCATCTCACTGCTCAGGCAGGAAACCCTATCCCATTTCAGATAAATGGTTGTCCAATTTGATTTGCATAATCTGCCTTACTTCCTGAGAATTGATATTTTGGAAAACTAGTATTATACTTATATGTGAATAAATCAGAAAGGTATATATCATGGCAAAAACATTTGCTTACATAGCTCTTACATAATACCTTATGCCACCAGACTTGAAATTCTAGACCTAGAAAACCTAGAACTATGCCCCCTTCGGTCCGATCTAAGTATAGTATATAAAATCATACATTGCAATGTCCTACCTGTCAATGAATACTTCAGCTTCAACCATAACAACACTAGAGCAAACAATAGATACAAACTCAAGGTTAATCGCACCAAACTTGATTGCAGGAAACACGACTTCAGCAACAGAGTGGTCAATGTCTGGAATACTTACCTGACTCTATGGTTTCTTCCCCAAACCCCAAAAACTTTAACCTTAGACTGCCTACTATTGACCTCACCCCTTTCCTAAGAGGTCTGTAGGGGGCATGCATAAGCACACCAATGTGCCTACCGTCCCCCTGTCCTATTGTTTCTTTTAATTCTTTTATTTTTCTTATATGTATCCATATATTCATAACTATGGTTTTACTTGTACCTATTATCTTGTAAGCAATTGACAAACCAAATACATAAATAAAATAAAATAAATAAATACATTCACCTCCAAAATACTTTATAATACAGTTTTTAAAATAATTAAGCTCTCTTATAGTTCATCCTCCTACAAAGGATTTCCAACAGCTAGAGAAAGTACTGACAATGAGCATTATTTCTATCTAGAAGCATGTCTTAGATAGTCAATGTAGGGTTTAGGAAGGAAGCTGAGGAGGAAGAAAAATTAAGGTTGCAATAATGTATGTACTGTATTTACAATTTACAATTATTTCAGAACTAATTCTACACAGCAATAAAAGCTTTATAAGTTATCCTCCTTCACAAACAGCCAACAAAACTTTTTGTATGTTCCTATTTAAGATCCTTAAAAAACACTGACCTGGGAATAAACTCCAATGAATTTAACAGACCTTATTTTTTTGAATGGGGTTTATAGGACAGTCTTATAAGTTAACAGTTACTAAATGTGCATTACTAAGGAGATAGAAAAAAAAACTAGAAAGAAGCAAATGATTCTCCAGAATCCATATAAATACTAAGGTTGCAATTCTAAGCATACATACTACGAAGCAAATTCCTACTTAGCTTAATTCTATGCAAACATACAGTACTTATGGTCATGTTTAAAAGCATCTCACACTATAATTATAGATAACTAGATATGGGTCAAAAAAGCTGAATACAAGGATTTGTACAGAATACAAGTTTCTGTACAAATAATTCCAAACAAATAGTTGAAACAAAGAGCATAGGCATACATTTTTCAGTTAAGATGTTGATCAGTCTAATCCAGGGGTGTCAAACTCAAGGCCACGGGCCAGATCCAGCCTGTGGGGTGCTTAAATTTGGCCCGCGGGCCTGGCCTAGAAATAACAAAGGACCAGCTTGAGGTGCCCCTGACGGCCAAAATGCCAAAATCCGTGTCCCCCCGCACCCCGTTTTCAGTGTGGGCGGCCTCCTGCAGCACACTGCCAGCCAAAATGGGACACGGGAAGGGTCATGCAAGCCCCCACCCCACTGGCAGGGTGCTGCAGAAGGCATTCATCCCCTATTCCCCCCCCCCACCCAGCCACCCCACAGAGGAGAACTACAATGCTGATCCTGGACCTTGAAGAAATCCAGTTTGACACCCCTGGTCTCATCCTATGCATGATTATCCCAAAGTGTGTACCAGCCAAGCAAAGGGAATTCATATATAAGTAAGGTTGCAAAGCTACAGCATACAATTTCTGAATAGGAATATATTCAAAACTGCATTATAAGTCACATCATCTAGATACAGTTGAAGGAGATCTGCATTTCAGAAATCTGAGTCCTTTAACAGGATTTGGATGGAGTGCCAAACTAAATGGAGAGAAACTAAATGGAGAAGAGAATTCTTCTCTGCATATCCTTTTCTGGGTTTCTGAAGAATGACGACTGTCCTGCCCCATGGTGAAGAGGGATGAAATATATCTTTCATATAAAAATATCTAACATATTATTCTGTTACTATGAGCAAGCCATATTAAGAAATACCTGTAGCTTCCTGTAGCAAGTCATAAGAAATATTTGTAACTTCCTATATTCCAACTGTACTGAGGAACTAAAGCTCACCACATAGCTGTAAACAAGGGTGAAACATGGAAAATAACCAAATGGTGTAAGATAACTGGAACCTCTGAAATGTACTCTGAAATGAACTTTGAAATGAACTTTTTATTTCCTCTATTATAATCCATATGTAGAAACATGTAATAGAAATATGTATAACCGTCCTTATTTGGTGAATAGTGTTAAGAATAACGCCCAGATTCTAGCTGATGTCATTTTAGGTATAAAGGAAATGTTTCAGGAAGAGATGGGGGTTCAGAATTTGTCATGTAAATGCTCTGAACGCTTTGCACAAAATAAACCTGTACTCTCCAACCTTTTGTGGTCTTGTGTCCTGATTTGGAAACGGGATTTGCTGCATCAATGGGATGGTGCCATGAGGCGATGTTTGTTATGTTTATTATAGTCCCATTCTAAAATTGCTTGTTGTTGATGTGAGTTGTTTGAAACTGAGCAGCAGGAAAGCCACATGAAGTATGTAAATACATCCACTTATTTGTTTTTTTTGGTCTGTGTTTGTTGGTTGCATTCCTAGCTTGCCTTTCCTCTGGAAGGTAGTATTCCTCTAATTTCTCCTTTGCAGAAGGTGGGCTGAGACTGGCCTAAAGTCAGTGAGTTTCCATCCATGGCTGAAAATTGGCTCAAATCTGGGTCTCCCGAATCTTTGTTCAACATGACAACCACTACAAAGCACATTTTAAAGTATTTCATTTCTCCCTGTTGGGCTTGGAAGTTGGGTGCCACACCTAGTCAGAGATTTTAAAAATGATTCCAGAGATTAGCACAAATGGGGAAGGAATGAATTGCTCCATTAGCCTGATGCATGTCAATTCTTTCAGCTACTCCTTGCTTTGAATAATCCTGCACAACCCTGACTCAAGTCTATCCTAACATCAGTTCTACTTTCAGCCCAGTCTATTTTCCGGCATAGCAAAAACAAGTACAGGTAGTCCTTGACTTATGACCAAAATTGACACCCCCCCCAAATTTCTGTTGTTAAGTGAAACATTGTGTGGTGGTTGTCAAAAAACCCAATGCAATCCTAAGTTACATTAACAGAGGGATACAATCAAGATCAAGTGAGGTACTAATACCACTCTATAAAGCCACACCTAGGATACTTCCTCCAGTTTTGGTCACCTCACTATAAAAAAGATGTTGAGACTCTAGAAAGAGTGCAGAGAAGATGATAGGGGACTGGAGGCTAAAACATACAATGAATGGTTGTAGAAATTGGGCATGGCTAGTCTAGGGAAGAGAAGGACCAGGGGAGACATGATAGAGGTCTTCCAATATTTGAGGGGCTGCCACAGAGAGAAAGGGGTCAATCTATTTTCCAAAGCACCTGTAGGCCAGACAAGGAATAATGGATGGAAACTGAACAAGGAGAGATTCAACCTGGAAATAAGGAGAAATTATCTGACAGTGAGAACAATCAACTAATGGAACAGCTTGCCCTCAGAAATTGGGGGAGTTTCATCACTGGAAGCTTTCAAGAAGAGACTGGATTGTCATCTGTCAGAAATGGTGTAGGGTCTCCTGCTGGGGTGGGGGATTGGATTAGATGACCTAGAAAGTCCCTTCCAACTCTGTTAATCTGTTAAAATGAATTTTGCCCCATTTTACAACCTTTTTTTGCCACAGTTGTTAATTGAATCACTGCAATTGATAAGTTAGTAACCAGGTTGTTAACTGAATCTGCCTCCCCCACTGATTTTGCTTGGCAAAAGATTGCTAAAGGGGATCACATGACCTTGGGACACAGCAACAGTCATAAATATGAACCAGTTGTTAAGTATCTGAATTTTTATCACGTAGATTATGGGGCTGCTATAAAGGTTGTAAGTGTAAAAAATGGTCATAAGTCACTTTTTTCAATGCTATTGTAACTTTGAACGGTCACTAAATGAACTGTTGTAAGTGGAGGACTACCTGTACAGTACAAAAAAGCAACAACAAATTCTCCTCATAAAAGCTCCAAGTCTCCATTTTTTAACAAACACACACAAAATCACTCAGAATCCAGTTTCCCTCAAAACGCTCTCTCAAATCCCTACATTTCAATTCGTAGGGACTTTTCTTGTGTTAAAGATCGTATTGCAAATCTGATTGCAAGTTCAAGGGCCAAGTTTATACTCCCCCTTCCAAGACATACAAAGCACAGTGGCCATATAAATCACATTGCTGAAAGAAACATTTTTGAAAAACCAGCAAGGGGAAAAAAAACAGGCTGTATGTACTGTATCTTAGAAGCTTGCTGCCAGATCTCTTTCTGAGGACAACAATATCTAGTTTGAGTATCTTTCATACAGTCCTTTAAGATTGGAATGAGGGGAGGGAGGTGGGGGAGAAAGAAGAAGAAAAGAGAAGCTTTTGCAAACTTTTATCAGATGACTTTAATTACTTGACCCAGATATCATATTTGGTGATTTTGTGCTGATCTTTCAGTTTGACAGATCAGTTACAGTTCACTGTAAGTTCCAACTGTATTTCCATGCATTGTGTTAAGGCCTGACTCAAAAGCAGTTTTATTTGATAAAAAACAGATGTCTCTGAAAGAAGTGTATTCCTCTTCAGCTGAAAACATTATGCTTCAGAATTGAATGTACCTTACCAAATTTATAAGTGCTGCATCTCCCTCTATGGCACAGAGCAATACTATATTTTCTCCCTGCTGAGGGACTTGGAGACACCGGGGCGGTGACCTCAAAACCTTATGAGAAATGGGAAAGCATCTGGTTCTAATTTTATCTTCAGTCCTGTCTTCATGCTGGCATGTATGTTTACAATATGGCTCCCCTTTGACCTTCCACTCACACTTACCATATTAGTCAACATATTTCAATCCCAATCAGGGCTGCATGTAACAATTAGCTTTTACATGAGTTGTTTTTCCTTTACTCAAAATTCAACGTATGGGCTTTCTAACTAGAATGCAGCAGCAGTGGCCACAATAATTCTAGGAAGCCTAATAAAACTTAAAATACTTAGAAGCAATATGCAATAGAGGGAATTAAGACTCAGGATTCACTCTTTTTCCTATTTTAGTTCGAGCATCTTGATAGGGTAAAGCCTTTGTCATTTAAATGTTAAATCGTTTCACAGCAAATGTTGGAGAAATGAATCCCCATTCCTTACATAACTGCATGAAATAGTTACTCTTTGGCCATTGGTCTATCTAGTTTAGCATTATTTACTGATAGAAGATAATATTTGTAGTTCAGATCCCTGGTGGTCTCTGAGCTTGGTTGCTTTATTGCAGACATTTCCTTACCAAACTAGGTAACATCATCAGTGCTAGAAGAGAGATTTGTTCCTGACTTTTCAATTCTGACTTCGTATGCGTTTGTTCTTAAGTATTGGTCTTATGTAGCCAGAATTGATCCCTCTGTTTCTTTCTTCAACTTTCCTGCTGTTGGCTATTGTCAAGTCATGTTATCTGCTTAGCCTTCTTGTACTGGCTATGTAATACTTGGCCTAATTAAGTCCCCTTTCTAGTCTTCATTTAGACTTTCTTCTAGGTGAGTTCAGTTTTTTTTGTATTAGTAGGCCTGTTATTCTTGTTGTTGTTGTTATCTCTTTACAACAATGGGGAGTCACAACTGCCAGTTCTTTAGCTGGAGTTGGCCTTCATACACATAAAGTTCTTCCCGTGATGTCATATCAGCATAGTATATGTGTGGATCTGAGCAGTGTGGTCTTCTGCAATTGATCGATGGAAATTGTGCCAATGCATTGTCCAATATTTTTTTGCTATAACACCCAATTGGGAATCATCATGGCCAGTTTATGCCATAATCTTTCAAGTTTAATTTCCAGAGCTTGATACTTTGTGATTTTTCTTGGTATTGCCACATCAATTATCCACATTTTCTTCTTTTCAACCAAAGTTATATCTGGTATGTTGTGAGCCAAGACCTCATCGGTCTGTATTTGTGCATTTTCAGCAACTTTTTCAACTCTATGTTCCTACCAATATTTCATTATGATATTTTTCTACAGAATTTCAGTGAAGCATTGTGTTATATTATTTATAACCAGTTTGTGCAATCTTCTTGCATGAGCTGAGCATATGATCTACTATTTCTTCTGCTTCTTTGCACAATCTGCACATTGAATCATTTGGTGTTTTTTCAATTCTGGTCTTGATTGCATTAGTTTGGATATCTTGCTCTGCCTCCTTTTCTGTGGAGCAGGTATAATGTAAACATCGCTATGGGGGTGTAATGTTATTACTAATTGTATTGTATTGTATATTATTATTGTAATGGTGATGGTGATAACTCTTCAGTGTTTATGTTACAGATGCTCAGAGTCACACTGTTTGAGTTGGGTAGCCTTATAAATCTTAAAATAAAGAAAAAAAAGTGCTGTGTTTATTGTTTGACTTTGTTCATGTGGTTGCTTTTCTTTCAAAAAGTAGCATTATGAAGCCTCCTTTTGCAAATCTATGTTCAGCTTATGTTGTTAGGGTGTCAAAAAGCCATTTTTAGAGTCCACGTGCTGATAGGATGTACTTTGTGGTTTCCGAATGACTGCATGATACACTTTTTATTCATATTAAGAGTTTAATCTGGAAGTAACTCAAGATATGGTTGCAAGTGTTAGCAACCACAATTTGTTTCCTTCCTCTTCTCACTGTTCAACCCCTAGTTTGCTCATATTAAAGGGCTGTCATTGTGCAAAATGATTTAACTGATAATTACACAGTACCCTTGATATTTGGCTCAGGGTTGAAATGTAGCCTATAATAGGACTGTGTAATACTTTTGTTTTGATAAAGGTGCTTTGGAATGCACAGAGCCATGAGCTAAGTACCTACAGTATAGGCAATTCTTTAAAGAACCGACATATTTTGGGGGGGAAGCACATGGCAGTAGCAGAGAGAAAGTATGTGATCCCAGGAAAAGATGACACTGCTTTAATGAGTTGTAAGGAGATGCTATGTTTGCTCTCTCACATGCTCTGAAGCATCTTTTTGGAATCAAAACTAAAGTGCTGCATATCCACATTGTAACTTTCT
The DNA here is from genome assembly GCF_049901735.1 of Notechis scutatus. Lineage (NCBI taxonomy): Eukaryota > Metazoa > Chordata > Lepidosauria > Squamata > Elapidae > Notechis > Notechis scutatus. The sequence goes on along the minus strand of NC_142009.1, from coordinate 241,019,269 downwards.
TAATCAAAACCGTGATAAGCCCACATAAACGGTAGTTAGTTTATATATTACTAATTTTTAGATTAGCATTGCTGAGTGAAAGAAGAGATTCTGCTATTACTTAGTAGACATTTTTTCAAGTAGTCCTATCTACCTTAATGTCAATAATCCAATTTCTGCCGTAAACAGAAACAGCATTTTCCTATTTTACCATTTTCAAATCTTGCTTTCTATACATTACTAGGTAATAAATCCAGACGTTCTTAATATCTTTCAGTTGACTCTTCACTCTAAAGGTATATTTTATTTCAAATAGCAAGACTGATTAGAAAGATCATCCTGTTTGTCTCAGCTTATATGTGCGCTCCTTAAAAAGAAGGAATAGCTGGTAATATTAGATTTTGCCAGGTTTCTCATGGGTGTAGACTTCATTGTTCGTACCACTTTCCTAAAACTTTGTAAATCTTTATTTTAAGTTTTCATAGGTGGTGTCTATACCACCGCAACTGTACAAATAGTTGTATAGTAACATAAGTTAATTTCCACAATAATAGAAATACAGAGATATTTTCCACCACCTGGTCTCTGAAAGAAAGGGATTCCAGAGATCCTGTAAAAAAGCGTCCAGCTCTTACTCAAAGTGAATCAAAATGTGATGAGGACTATCCTAAATGTAATGAAGAACTGAGAACAGAGGATACAGAGTTGTGAAGGAATGGGTCTTGAAATGGAAAGTAATACTTCATAAGTCTTAAATTGATACAGTTGATTTAAAGCCAAAGAAATAGAAGCTGAGAGCAAAGAAGTCTTGCCATCCATCTTTGAAGAAATGACTGGGAATTCAAGATACTATAAAGATATCTGATGATGGCTTAATGTGGAGTGAAGATAAGGTTAGTGTGCTGCGTGAGGGTATTTGTAGGAACATATAACATATTTTAGCAGGATAGGCAATTGGTACCTTTTAGATGAAACTGAATTGCTTTCTCCAGTTTTAGCTTAACAGATTGGAGATGCTGAATTCTTACCTCTCTGGCCATTTGTAATAGCTTTGGTTAGAGTGTTGTTGTTTTTAGCGTTACCCTTTCTGAAGTAAGTAGAAATTACTGGGAAGAGCAATTTGGGACATTATTAGCCCAGCAACAATACTTTTTAAAGTGTCAATAAGGGGAAAACTTTGAATAAAACATTTCCTAAAAGAAAACTAACATGTCTAATAAGACAGGAACTTTCCTTATTGTCTGCATGGGAAAGGATCAGGAAGATGCTAGCCCCTTTTCTCTCAGATTTCATATCCTGCACCTTTGTCTCTCAGAGCTTCCTTTAAAAAATTGCCTTAAGGACATTTTTAATATTATTTTTGCAAAGGCATTCTCATGTGTGGGACTGAACAGATACCACAAGAATAACTACAAAAGTTGCATTTGTTTTTTTTAAAATATGGACTTTCCTGCTAGTACAGATCTTATGAAATATGATGAACACCCTACTTTTAATCATCTTCTAATGCTTTTACTTCATGTTATAATTCTAACATTCCTCTAATTACAATTCTTCTCCTCTTTTTCTCATTTACCAAGGTTGTTGTTGTTGTTTTGTTCAGCATCAAGATGTCTAGCAATTTTGCATCATAGCCATAAAGTGTATGCCAACAGCTCTTGAATAGCTAATGAACAGCTTTGTTGGCTTGTTTCCTCAAAGCAATGAAGACATCATATCGTTTGCACTGCCACCATTGGGAACTGCCGGATGTAGAACATGGAATCCCCCACTGAGAAATAAACTCAGTCAAAGTTGTCACCAACAGAGAGGTTACAAGTTGCCAGGTTTCTCATGTAATTATTACTGCATCTTCATGGAAAAGAGAATAGAGATGGACAAACTGGCTGGTCAAATATTGAATATGTAGTCATTTGGTGGAGAAAGCAATTATGTTAGAGTTCTAGGAGCTCTTAGATCAAACAAATGATCATGATCAATTTAACTTCATATTCAATTATGGATTTTAGATGAAGACAGCTTTGGTTAACTTCCTGGATAATCTACATAGGAGACGGAGTGCACCTCAGTTGATACATCTGGATTTCTTGATAACATTTAATATTGTTGATCGTAGTATCTTCCTACAGAATATGGAAAATTTGAAGCAGCAGTTTGTAGTAGTGAGATGTCTTTTCTCTGTCAGGACATAGTGCTGAGAAACTTTTCTTCAGAGCTTTGAGAATTCCCCTGGGGGAAATTGCAAGCTTTTGTAGCTAGCTATCATCAACATGCTGATACTTCACCTTTCCTGTCAGCTCAGAGTTAGAGACCTCTAGAGTTCCCTCTGTCTCTAGACTGGATGTGGGAGAATAAAATGAAGCAGGGTTTAGATAAAATGGAATTGTTTCTGATTGTCACTAGGATTTTGAAGATAGCTTGTACTTTCTCCAAAGAAATAGGTAGATAAATCAGATAAATACTCTGCTTTAGTGAATCATGCACAGATAACTGCAAAGCTACAAACATTATGTGTTTTTTATGGAGAGATCCTTAAAGGCAATGTGACATAAGGGTGGGGTTTCTTGGAGATCCCACATTATTCCTATACTGAAACAGCTTTGTTGATTGCTGGTAATCATCTGAGATAATCTGAGGTGCATATGTATAAAATATTATGTAGCTTTATATGTGAACATAATGTGGATACATTTCACATAAACTGGTTTCATTTCTTGAAAGAGTAACAATGACAACAACAATTTATTATACTTGTATGTGGCCCAATTCTCAACAACTTTACAAGCTTACAAGAATCAAAACAAAGAAATTACAATAAAAAGAGAAAAGATAAATGACAGCAATGACAGACTAGATGGAATGAAGCAAAGGTCTCATTCATCCTTCCCAATGGACTGGGTAAAGAGACAGTATTTATATCTCTTCTAAACAACAGCAGAGTGGGGGTCATCCAGATCTCAGGGAGACCCTTGTTCCAGAGGGAAGGCACTGCTATAGAAAAGTGTCTATGGAGATTCTCAGTCATCCAGGTCATAGTTGTTCCAAATGTGCTTTTTTTGTTTTACTTTGAAGACATCTCACTTCTCATCCAAGAAGCTTCTTCAACTCTGACAGAATAGTGGGGAATGAAATGATTTTTATTCCTTGCAGAGCAGCTGGTCATTTGTATTCTTTCAGAGAGTCATTGAAGCCACTTGGAGGTTTATCTGTGCCCCCAGGGTCACCTAAGTAGTGCAAATGGGTGTGGAGCCTTCTTAGAACTACTGAAAGGACTGTGTTGTAGACTGGAGCTAGATTATTTCATATCCCTCCCCCTCTGTTGAGCAGGCTGTTCAATTTTGATGTAGATGGCCTCTTTGATCCCTCTTTCAAACCAGTGGTCCTCTTTGTCCAAATTGTGGACTTTGCTGTCTTCAAAAGAGTGGCCTTTGTCTTTTAAATGCAGATGGACTGCTGAATCTTATCCTGGAGGGTTTGTTCTCTTATGTTGTGCCATGTGTTTATGAAGTGGTTGTTTTGTTTCCCCAATGTATAGAACTGCACATGTCTTACTGCAGTGTACTGCATATACTACATTGTTCAGTTTGTTTCTTGGTGTTTTATTCTTGGGGTGGACAAGCTTCTGCCTTTAGCTTAGTGCAACCGTGTTTTTGTCTGTAGAAATCTTCATTGTATTTAAACTAGGTAATGATCAGGCAGGGGGTCCAGCATGGCACATATGTGGTCTGGGCCAAGGTTGGTCCTGTCACCTAAGGTTCTGTCTTATAGCAGTCGCTTCTTCACTACCATGACAGCTTCAGTTGTTGGAATGCATGTGAAGAGGGAAGTCACATCATAGGAAACCATGGTTTCATATGGCTCCAGTTTTCCAAATCTTGCTGGTGAAGTCCTGTGAATTGTTGATGTGGTTGGTTGTGTTGCCAATTAGATGAGCTAATAAGGTGATTAGATGTTTTGCAATGTTGTTAGTGACAGAATTGATGCTGCTGACAATTGGTCTAAGTGAAGTTCCCTCTTTGTGGATTTTGGGGAGTCTATATATGCATGGTGTGGCTCCTCCAAGGTAAAGATGGTAGCATTGTGGCTTGTTGATGGCATTCAGTAGTTGTTGCAAGAAATCAATGACCTTTTTCTTGTAACTGCTGGTAGGATCTTTCTTCATACATGGCAGTGGCCTTCAGAAGACAGCTCATGTTGGCCTTGTAATCATCTGTGTTCAGGATGATTATACATCTTCTTTTACCAGCTGGTAGGATGGTGATGTTCAGGTCTCTACCTAGGGATGTCACTGATCTCCTTTCTTGAATTGTGAAGTTGGAAGGTGGTGTCTTGGCACTGGTGAGGACTGCAGATACTTTCATCCTTAATTATTCTGCCTCTGGTTCTACCAGTTTATTGTTCCTGATGGTTGACCCTGTGGTTACAAGGAGATCTACAACTGGTAGCTGTTTTGGTGTTACTGCAGAATTAAGAGTGCTATAGAGAAGATGTGTTTCCAGGGACCAAACAGATAACGTTGTTTAACCAAAGGAACTCAAGAGTGTGCCAGCCCTGCAAGAGTGAATTGATCAGACAGGGATTATGGAATTATGAAACAAAATACTGCTGGAAATCAAGGAAGTCCTCTGGCCATTATGTGTTAGAAGGTGGTTCAAACATTTTTCAGGGCTTCTGTTTACTTTTGTGATATATTTTTGTTAGGATGTTAGTATTATTTTAATTGACATTTTTATCTTATAAGTCAGGGTCCCCAACCCCTGGTCTGTAGTTCGGTACCAGTCCACAGCATGCAAACAACCGGGCCGCGCAAATAAGTGAAGCCCCAGCTTCAGGATGCAGACAGCATGCCAAACCATATCCACTCCAGTTTGCAGAAAAACTTTTCTCCATGGAACTGGTCCCTGGTGTCAAAAAGGTTGGGAGTCACTGTTATAAGTCACCCATGTCCATGGACTCAGTGGGCAGCATATGCATCCTTTCAATAAATACAATCATAATAATTATGCATGGAATAGGAGCTTGAAAAACCAGGTTGAAAAACCATAATCAAAAACCAAATTTTGATTATGGTGGGAGTATGTACCAAAAACCAGAAGAATGCAAGCCGTAAGAGAAAACTTCAAGCTTTTTCTAATCCCCAAAACAGATAGAATGGCTGGCTGAATCCCACCATCAAAGGTGAGGAAACGGAAGACTTCCACATCTTTCCTGTTCACAGAGATCATCTGTCTCTGTCCAAGTAAATAGTGGAAAGAAGTTCCATGTATACATAACCCTAGTTCTGTAGTTGAAGGTGTGCACACAAATGGATCATAAAAGACTTATTTCAGTGAACTAATGCAAAAGTTTTACAGGAGGTCTGGAAAACAAATAGCAAAGGGAAAATAACTTCAGCCTATAGTCCAGGTATATGTATTAGGAGGATGAGACAAAGAACTGTACTGAGAAAATTATTCTCTCTAGGTTCACATTGAATTAATAAAGAAACAATTAGGACTTAAAGCTGGATATATCTTTAAAGATTGCATAACACAGAGCATGTTATGGTATTTCGGTCCAAAATCAGAGTCTGCCAAATTTATTGAACCTATAATGTTATGGAAAATACAATGCATGAAGGAACTCTGCAGGATTAAACCAAAGACTTGTGATTAGTTCAGCATTCCATTCCTACAATGACCAACAAGTTATCTTTGAAGTTACAAACGAGACATCCGTGCACTGTCATTCTCCTATTTGTACTCCTTAGCAACTTGGAATAAGAGATGAACTGCTTCTGATATTGGAGATAATATGTAGCCAGACATCATGACTAGAAGTTATTCATAGCTTTACTGCCCAAAGATGTATTGCCACAAGCATTATTGGATTTCTCATGATCAACTTAATTAGATTTTAGCAGTATAATAGTTATCCCACATTCTTTATCATTGTCATTGTAACTTTCATGTATAGCCTTTGTTCTTAGGTTCTAAGTTTAAAAACATCTATATTATATCCTTTTTCATAAGATAGTTGCTAGGTAGAGTAGCTTTTTTCTGAGTCTCGGTAGACAAAAATGCAACTTCTGAATATCATTGGATCAAATTTTCTTTTGACTCTTCCATTTTGTAATAAGTTAAATCAGCAAAGGTTTGGAGATACATACATACAAGTATGTATGTGAAAAGAATCCAGAAACTTAAGTCACCAAAATGTTTCATCTGCTGAAATGATCTTCTTAAAATAAAAGCTCAGAATCAGAAGATATAGATATTTTAGACCTCTAATAATGTTTCCAGAATAATCCAGAACAGAAGAAATGTGTAAGTGAAGGAAGTATGTTTTTAGTCCATCCACTGAGTCCTATAGAGGGTGCAATTAAGTAGCTATCATTGACTCTATTGACTTACTCACTCCATTTGCAAGGAGCCTGGAAGCTGCACCCAATTTTGAGTGGTGTACATGGCCCTGGGAACATATACATGACATTGGGGAGAACAGGCTCTGCTCTTCTCACATTTCTAGAAAGGGGTAGGGACATTTAGGAAATGAATAAAAATGTCAGATTCCAATAATGCTACCAAATACACAATAATTCTACCAGAGCAGAACATGTGAAATCATAGCAACAGAACCAGAAGTAATAGAGGGAAAATGGCAGAAATTCCATGAAAATAGACATAGTTAAACTGGGAAAGAATGCCCATTTTTCACAAAACGTTACTAAGGTACCAAATTAAATAAATTAGCTGTCTCGATTATATACTTAAAATGGCTCTAAAACAGTAAGTGTAACGGAGGTTTGAGCTCCTGCTATCTGATTTAGAGCAAGACTTTGACAAATACTTTTAGATTCTACATGCAACAGATGTTGTTTTGGTCACTTCCAGCTGGCTGTGAACACAGAGTTCTAGAACTGTGGTTTCATATTAGGTATTAGTGTTAGCTGAATTTCTTCCAGACGAAGGGGGAAGGGAGCTCTCATGTAAAAACTGGCACACACATATTTTTTTTTGGTGAAAAAAAAATACCGTCTTCTATTTTTTCCATTACAGTGTTGTCTGTCCATAATTGCTTCTTGTTTTCCATTGTAGACTGCCAAATAGCAAGCATGCAAGGGTACAGAGTATAGGAATTCCGCTGCTAGTGCTGTACTTTGTCAGTAAACAGAATGAAATAATAGTTTACTGTACTATTATAATATCAGCATGAGCTTGGAATTCTCTCTAAGTTGAAATCAGGAGGTTGGCCAAAAGGGAATAATTCCTTGAAATTTGTCTGAATTTTAGCTGGAGTCCAATGCAGCTTTCAAATACCAGCTTCATAAAGCAGGAGGATGGGAAGTATTTATAAAACCAAAGTTTAGACATATTTAGCTAATTAGCTATTCCCTTACTGTACTATATTTTTTATTGTTTTGAATCAAGATGTCCTACTTCTTTTTATATACAGCAAACACATTTCTCTATTTGGTAACATGACTGCATAACGTAGCTACACATATGTTCCATTATTTTTGCACTGAGAGGAGATGCACTAATTTTATTTAATTCACTTGGCATTAAGGTTCCTTATGTCCCTAAAGAGCATAACAGGAATCTGAAGCAAGAGAGGAAAGAAGTTGGTACAATTTTTTGGTGGGGGGGTAGAGAGAGAGAGAGATGGGGGAATGAGGGAGGGAGAGAATGAGAATAAATAAGGAGAATAAAAGGAACTTCAAGGTTAGTGACATTTGCGGAAATCGATGAGCACCATCAATACTTTCCTGTTTCATATCTGAGAACAGATAAAACCAAAATTCTGGTACTTTTTTTCACACAAGGAACTGGCCCCAGGCAAAAATGATGCTCCCACAATCTATCCCCATGCCCCACTTGGTGGGAGTATGAAACAGCAATATGGTTTTCTCTGGAAAACATTTCTGGAAAAAGGAATTAAGGGATTATCATCTGCTTCTGGGGTCCCCAACATAGTGTCTGGGATTGTTGATGTGCCGTCGTGATGGTTGTCACTGTTAAAGATGGGTTTTGAAATCTTTAGAAAAATATTTTAATTAAAAACAGTGGGAGGTTGGCAGCCTGAAAAACACAGGACCAGACTGCTGTAGGACCTTCATATCCGAGTATTGTGGCTCTAAAAACTTTCTTAAAAACTAAAAATGGAGATTGGTTATTGTCCATTGATATTTGGAAGTCTGTCTACTTGCCTAGAAAACAGACAAAAACAAACAACGGTATGGAGCATCTTCCTGCCACAAATGCTAGTAGGTAGCATTCTGCTAAATGGATGCTTTGTAATTAATCAACGCCTCCTGTGGCATTTGTTTGGTGAAAGTCTGCTGAAGTTATTTTCTGGCAGCATGACTGACTTTCAAAATTTTTTTTTTTTTAAAAAAAAAGGACAGGTGAGCCTGCTTTGCTACTTCATTCCCATCGTTTCTCTGCTTAACAGAACATTGGTGAATGTTGACAAATAAGAGAAGAGACAGACCTTGGTCTAACTTATGGAGTCTCGTTCCTGGTTACAAGTTGGATGATTTATTTTTATTTTATTTATTTATTTTATTTTGTCAAGTTATTATAAGATAACAGGTATAAGTATAAACATAGTTATGAATACATGAAATGGATACATATAAGAAAAATAAAAAGAAACAATAGGACAGGGACGTGCTTATGCACACCCCGTACAGACCTCTTAGGAAAGGGGTGAGGTCTATAGTAGACAGTCTAAGGTTAAAGTTTTTGGGGTTTGGGGAAGAAACCACAGAGTCAGGTAGAGTATTCCAGACATTGACCACTCTGTTGCTGAAGTCGTATTTCCTGCAATCAAGTTTGGTGCGGTTTACCATGAGTTTGTATCTATTGTGTGCTCTTGCATTGTTATGGTTGAAACTGAAGTATTCATTGATAGGTAGGACATTGCAATATATAATTTTATGTACTATACTTAGATCGTACCAAAGGCGGCGTAGTTCTAGGTTTTCTAGGTCTAGAATTTCAAGTCTGGTGGCATAAGGTATTCTGCAACGAGTAGAGGAGTGGAGAACTGATAAGGTAACAATTTGTTTGAAGTGGTGTAGGGTTTCCTGCCTAGGCAGGGGGTTGGACTAGAAGACCTCCAAGGTCCCTTCCAACTCTGTTATTCTATTCTATAACATGCAAGACAACGACATCCTTACCCTCTGAAAGTTGAGAATAAATGAACTAAAATTCTTATCAAAGGGGAACATGCCATGTGACTTTCTGAGCTCCTTAGTTTCACAGAAACAGTAAGAAACGTAACAGTATTTAACAGTAACACCAAGGGGATTATGACAATTTTCTCCAACAGCAAATATAAAAATAAGAGCCCCAGTAAGAATAATTTCCTATCAATGTTATTATACAAAAATGGTGTCTTCTCTACAACCACTCTTATGCTTTGAAACCGTGTCACCGCCCACCCAAGACCCATACCAGCTTCTAACCCTCTTGATATTTAGGAAGGGATTAAAGAGTGATATATCATCTGGATTGGTGACAATGTATGAACCTAGAATTTCTGGTGTGTGAGGAGATTCCTTTCCTCCCTAGCTTTTTATTGTTTCTTTTTTTAATTTGTTCTTATCTGTTTTTAATCCTATGTTAGCTGCCCAGAATTAATGGCACATGGATGACTTTAGAAATATCCAGTTAACTAATTATATAAACATTAACAGAAATTAGAATTAGTTTACATTTACATTTATTTATTGCAGCCCTAGGGACTGTAGAAACAAAGTATCTCATAACAGAAGTATTGCAACCCTCTACATATAGAACAATAACTATAGTAGAATCTAAAATAATGAAGAACAGAGATACTAAAATAAATCAAAGTAAAATAGTATATAAGAAATCCAAAACCTAAATGATGGTGTGGTTTATTGATAGCCCAATACTGGACAACTTCTAAGATTATTTTTCATTATTTTTAGTTCACAGTTTTGTATCCATAATTAAAAAAATTAAGTAAGGTATGTAAAATTATGTGAATTATGCTAATTTTAGCCTCTGGCATTTCTAAGTAAGATTGGAAAAGACTCTACAGTGGTTTGAAATCTTAAAAAGCTGCTGCTTAGAAAGCTGCTGCTTAGAAAATACTAATTATCTAAACTGACACCAGGCTATTCTCTGAGGCTTTCTTAATAAGACTTTAGAAATGAGATTCTAGAAAGAGTACAGAGAAGAGCAACCAATATGATTAGGGGACTGGATGCTAAAACATATGAAGAACGGTGGCAGGAACTGGGTATGTCTAGTCTAATGAAAAGAAGGACTAGGGGAGACATGATAGTAGTGTTCCAATATCTCAGGGGCTGCCACAAAGAAGAGGGAGTCAAGCTATTCTCCAAAGCACCTGAGGGCAGGACAAGAAGTAACGGGTAGAAACTAATCAAGGAGAGAAGCCACTTAGAACCAATGAGAAATTTCCTGAAAGTTAGAACATTAATCAGTGGAACAACTTGCCTCCAGAAGTTGTAAATGCTCCAACACTGGAAGTCTTTAAAAAGATGTTAGATAACCATTTGTTTGAAGTGGTGTAGGGTTTCCTGCCTAGGCAGGGGCTTGGACTAGAAGACCTCCAAGGTCTGTTCCAACTCTGTTATTCTAATAGACAAGGAAAAAGTCTACTAGATCTTCAAAGGGCACTTAGGCCCTTGACTACCAAATTCTACTTCAGTCAAATGCAATTCACTTTATCTTTATTTCTGTATTTCCAGAATTTCTAACTGTTAGGTAGCATTTAATAGAGCAGATTCTCTAATTAACAATATTTTTTGTGGGTATACAGCATAATTTTTTGTTTTTGTAACAGAAGAGAGGCTATCTTGCACACATTCAACAAATCAATCTCCAGCAGTTGAATTTTTACTTCTGACAAAGTTTTTAAAACATACAGGAAATTTTATTATTTTTAAGGTTTGAATTGAGCAGAAACAAAATGTTCTATATCCCTTTCCCAGTCTTACCACCCACAAAGAAACAACTAGTAACTAAAACTCAGAACCTTTGTAAGTAACAGAGTATAGTTACTGACAGTAAAGTATGTGATAGTTAATAAGAGTTCATTTTCATATTTTAAATGCTTTTGAGCTGTAAATGATTTAAATATGCTGCTGATTTTTAAGGCTTCTTAGGAAAAATAAGAGTTAACTGTGATAGTAGTTTATTGTATTAGTCCCATTTGAATTTGTCATAAAACTGTTTTCATAAAACAGCTGAATACCAGCATATTTGTGGTTGCAGTCATATGTTTTTAACTATATTGGATTTAACCCATAATGTGCTCAGAAATATATTTCCATTGTTTTAGCCAGCTCTGGATTAAGTTGTGGCACACCAAACTCTGTTGTGTTTATATATCTTGATATCATTCATATAGGGCAAAGAAAATTAGATTCCATACATTGTTAGAAAGCAATTAATTCTTACCCACAAGACTGTTACAGTAGATCAGTTACTATATACTAACTCTAATTACTTGCTAGAGTAGGTTTGGAGAGCCAAGGTCTGTTCCTATTTACACTAGTATAACTTGTAGCATTATTTTACTCTAAAACTGGAACTCATTTTAAAGTAATCTGTGGTTATTCCAATGTGCACAGTTCTATGGCTAATACATACATAATCTTCCATACATGATTATCTTGGCATGGAAGAATGCCTAAAAATCAAATAGTTTTCCAAAGTGTCACATTTAAACTTAAATATGATTAGATGACATACTGAAATAGTTCAAGCATATAATTAACTGAGCAACTTATTTTAACTTAAACTTTCGGAAGAATGAGAAAATAGCTTGCCTATATACCTTCGTTCTTTTAAAAAAATCAAAAGTGTTTTTTCTGGTTTAATAATAAAAATCCTTCTGTTTAAATGATTAGTGTTGCAAGCGTTATTAAACTATATCCTTGACAGGATAGTGAATTATTGGTGGGCCATGTACTACAAATAAACTCAAAAATTACACTATTTGGCCTTTAGCAGACACGGTTGGATGGAAGATTTAAAGCTATACAGTACCTTAAATATTGCTTGAAGTATATTAGCAGCCCTGTGGAAAAAAAGAGGGACTTAAGGAAAATTACTGTTAAAAATTATTGTTAGCCAACTGTTTATGTGCAAGTGAATAAGGAATTTTCTCATTAAAATTAATGTGACTCTTAAAGTAATAGTAGCATATTTTTCTGACTCACATGAAAGCCTATATAAGTCAGAGTGCTGAATGAATAATAGAGAGTGGCTTTGCCTGGGAGAAGTTCAAACCATTTCTTTTAAAATATTTTTATGCTCTATTTTTAACACAGGTCGTCCTTGACTTACAACAGTTCATCTAGTGACCATTCAAAGATACAATGGCACTGAAAAAAAGTGACTTATGACTGTTTTTCAGACTTACGACAGTTGCAGCATCCCAGTGGTAGGCGTGGCAGGGGAAGGATACTGCAAAATTTCCATTCCCTCCCCACCCCACTAACCTGCTTTCCAGCTCCATTCTCCTGTGCAGGGCAACCAAAGAAGACCCAGCTGATCAGCTGGGACTCGGGAGGCAGAGAATAGATGGGTGCGGGGCCAGTCAGAGGTAGTATTTGACAGTTCTCTGAACTACTCAAAATTTCCTGTACCGGTTCTCCAGAACTGGTCAGAACCTGCTGAATACTACCTCTGCAGCATCCCCCATGGTGACATGATCAAAATTCAGATGCTTGGCAATTGGTTCATATTTATGACTATTGCAGTGTCCTTGGGTAATGTGATCAGCTTTTGAGACCTTTTGACAAGGAAAGTCAATGGGGAAGCCAAGAGTCACTGTGTGACTAACTTAACAACTGCAATGATTCACATAACAGTTGTGGCAGGAAAGGTCATAAAATGGGGGCAAAACTTGCTTAACAAATGTCTCAGCAATATAAATTTTGAGCTCATTGTGGTTGTAACTCGAGGGCTGCCTGTATTTACATCAGCAGCAGTACTAGGAAAGGCAGGTATAGAGTTATAATTTCCTTGTAGACATCAAGGGAAAACTTGATCTCATCCATTTAGTGTTAGAATTTAGGGCTTCCTGGGAGGATTTATAGGTTGAATAAACTGTGTATTCAATGAAGTGTAATTAGTTTGTTTGTATTATTAATATATATATTTGTTTGTAAAAGATCTGCCTCTTACTTAATAACACTGCAATTAGTCCATTAAAAAGCCTTCCCATAACGACCACATAATACCCTATTCAAATTAACTTCAGAGACACCCACTTGTTCTCAATCTTTCTTATGCCTGGAAAAAATAATTCTACCTTTTCTCTGATAAATAAATTAAAAGAATTATCATGTATTTAATGAATGAAATAAAATTAACCCATTGCTTAGATCAGACAGAGCCATCCTCAGAATTCTGATATGATTTTGTTCTACATCTGATTCCCAGGATTCCAATTGGGATACAGGCAATGGTCGACCTACAATCCTTTGTTTAGTGACCAAAGTTACAAGAGTAAGGAAAAAAAGGGATTTATGATCAGACGTCACACTTGGAACCAATGTGGCATCCCCGGGGTCCTGTGATCAGAATTCAGATGCTTGGCAATGATTGCAACATACCAGCTCTTGTGATTCCCATTTGCAGTGGCGGATTAAGGCTCACTGGTGCCCTAAACACTGACCAATCTTGGTGCTCATATTGTGTACATACTGTACAAACAAAGCCATATTCTCAACTTTGTGGTGCCCCCCTTTGGGCCCGGTGCCCTAAGCACATGCTTAGTCTGCTTAATGGATAATACACCACTACCCATTTGCAACCTTCCCAGCCAGCTTACAATAAGCAAAGTCAGTGGGAGAATGTTGCCTCTTCTGTCTGTTTGTCTCTTCAAAAAGCAAATAGAGAGGAACAGATACATACTGGGTTCTGATGGCAATGAGACAGTGGCTTTTTACATGCCTTTTTCCCTGAGTGTGATTCAGTTGTGATGTATCTGTTGTTACGTTTTACATGTAAAAGTGATATTTCAAACCGAAGGATACACGTGGGCATTTTCACACACCATTAGTACCATGCTTCAGGGATTATGAAATATCAATAAAATAATAGGTAAGCAACAAGGACTGAATTTTCCCCATGCAGGGAATTCTTAGTAAAAAAAATAGAATCATACAGCGGCTATCCTCCTTAAAATATATAAAATCTGATCTCAGATGATATACAATTATGAGGAACTTGGTCCTTGCTTTTTAAGATATCTTTTATTGTCAATTGTATTATTTTTGCATTTTGTTTTAAAATAAGCATTGGGTCCAATTAAGGCATCAAACTGATAATAGCTCACTTGTTAGATGCTTACTAATAATCTCAGTAAAAGTCAGAGGAACACAAGTTAAATTACTCCAGTTTAAACAAACAAAACAAAATAAAAAGCATTCCCTGAACTCTTTTTTAAGATTGCTAGAAACTAAAGAGTTTGGAGGGGTTGAAAGTGTTGAGGAATCTCACAGTAAATTTCAAATGGCTCTTGCTGGGGGGAAAAATAAAACCCAGGCACTGCAGACTCAGCCTTATTAAGTCAGTGAACTTGTATTTCTGCCTTCAGTTCAGAGTTCATAACATTTGCTCCATCTTTCAGATATTATATAGCTCCTGAATTCTTCTCCGGTTTAGATTTTGATCTGACCCACAGGAAAAAAACAACCCTTCCCCCACCATCTTTTCTACAATTCTGCCTATGGTGGTTAAGATTTAATGTTTTTCTTTCGCTCCTGCTCAGCAACAGAACAGTATAAGTTTTCTTCGTTTCAACAGAAGTTCGAAAAATTTCTAGTGGCCTTGTAGCTTAGTACTGGAAGGAGAATGAGCGCAACATTTCATTTTCCTTCTTCATTATTTTTTTTGTCTATGGTGCGTCAGTAATAGGTCCACTGACCTCATAACTGAGTTATTAATAAATAAGGAAAGGGAATGTCGGGGGAATCTGATAAAATGTTTAGATCAACCTATGAAAGGTAGAATTTTTCCATTCTCAATCAAATTTAGATTGCTTTAAGGGGTATATTGAATTATTTGCAATTTGTGGGAATCTAGTTTGATATTTCTAGGGGTTCCAACATGTACTAGATTATCAACATCTATCATAGGACACAGTTTAAAACTGAATAATTTCATGATTGTCTTTTAATGCCTTCATTACACTTCTCCAAAAACCCAAAACAAAATATGTTGAACATCCTTTTGCAGCAGAACAACCCTGTGAAATCATTTGACCTGCCCTAAAAGCACTTAAGGCTGAGTGTGTTCTTAAATGGATGTACTTGGTCTAAATCCAACCTACTGATCAGCACAGTATCTCTCATTATGACTGTCCACAGAATATGCCCTCAAACAATGCCATGCAGATATTCCAGAACAGGAATCGTATAGCTCCCGTGTTTGAATCTTTCTTCTCATTCTCTTTTCTGAAGCTAAGAAATTACAATTAACTTTAGTTTTCAAATATGAAACACAAACACAGATTTTATCAACATATTTTAAATGTCTCATCTCATTTCAACACTTTGTGCAAATTAAGCAGAGATTACAATAAATGCTAATTTTTGTAGCCAACGAAGTGTGCCAACCATAAAAGCCACAGACTTAAATTACTAGAAGTAGGATATGGAAAATCAAAGGTAGGATGCTGTATCTTTGGACAGCTGCAATGACAGTTCTGAATAGCCAGAGTGAATTTGATTAGAACCATAATATAAAATGCTTAAAGAGTTTGATATTTTAATGGCAAATCTGACCTCTTATTATGTTGATAAGGATGATTTCATGTCACATATATTCACAAGACTATTTTTTTATAAATAGTATATGCTAACAAAAGGATCTAATTCAGAAGTCGCTGAAATCATTATTAAAGAAACATATTAAACTTCTTTATGTTAATGTGGTATAAGAAGTATTAGACAAATTCCAAAGCATAAAGGGAACAGACTAGCACTTTTCTTTCCTTGTTAAATTGTGTTATTATTTTTTCCAGAGAAGAATTCTGCAAATCCACGGCCCTCTGCTGGCACTGTTGAGAATTTTATAAGCAAAATGTGTTCATAATAGTTTGATTCCTACTATTACTACATTTAATGTGTTTCCTTTCCACTGGCACTTTATAGAAGAATTCAATTTCAGAAAAATGATCTTGAAATACATTAACAATTATTACCTTTAAGAACAAATTAATCAGAAAAAAATAATACAAAAGAAAATTTATAGGATAACAGGATGAGGAGAAAGATCTTGTAAGTTTTCAAGTTGTGTTAGGAGTTGTGAAAGAAACACTTAAATGATTTGGGACAGTATATTATGTATTTCGCAAATATAACTGGAAGCTTCAATGAAAACCACTTCACTGAAAGGAAGTTTCTACAATAATATCCAAAAGATATTTTGGATTAATATAAATTAAAAATGGTAAGAAAGTATTTAAAAAGTTAATTTTAAAGGGAGTCATTGTTACCACTCTGGTCTTACTGGAGGATGGGATTATTTCAGTTAATTTATTTTTCTTGAACAGGAAATTAGCTTTAAATGAGCAATAAAAATAGATCATTTGGTTACAATTTTCCATCAATATTACTTTCCAACTTTAGAGAACCGAGAGAGGGACACAGATACATAGATGTAGTATATAGTAACCTTTTAAAAATGCTTCCAGCTTTAACAAATCTATAATAAGTCATTTGTGTTTTATTTTAGCAGGGTGTTTTAGTTGGCACTACATTGTCTTTGTGAACTAATGATGTCTACAAAAATATTGTTGATGATGATCCAAACTCTGTCAAGGATCTTGGAGTACTCATCTCTAATGATCTAAGTGCTACAGGCCACTGTAACAACATAGCCAAAAAGGCATTAAGAGTTGTTAACCTAATCTTATGTAGCTTTTTCTCTGGTAATATTACACTACTAACTAGAGCATACAAAACATTTGCTAGACCAATACTCGAATACAGCTCATCAGTCTAGAACCTACATCACGTATCTGATATTAACACAGTTGAGAAAGTCCAGAAATATTTCACGAGAAGAGTTCTCCACTCTTCTACTCGTTGTAGAATACCTTATGCCACCAGACTTGAAATTCTAGACCTGGAAAACCTAGAACTACGCCGCCTTCGGTCCGATCTAAGTATAGTATATACAATCATACATTGCAATGTCCCACCTGCAAATGAATACTTCAGCTTCAATCATAACAATACAAGAGCAAACAATAGATACAAACTCAAGGTTAATCCCACCAAACTTGATTGCAGGAAATACGACTTCAGCAACAGAGTGGTCAATGTCTGGAATACTCTACCTGACTCTGTGGTTTCTTCCCCAAACCCCAAAAACTTTAACCTTAGACTGTCTACTATTGACCTCACCCCTTTCCTAAGAGGTCTGTAGGGGGCGTGCATAAGCGCACCAACATGCCTACCGTCCCTGTCCTATTGTTTCTTTTATTTTTCTTATATGTATCCATGTATTCATAACTATGTTTTTACTTATACCTATTAAGCAATTGACAAACCAAATAAAATAAAAATAAAATATTCAGTTATTATGTTCTTTTATGAGCTAGTGAAGACTTTCATTAATGGAAAAATAAAGTGCTGATTTTCACAATTTTCTCTTTCTTCTGCAGTATTTCTCACTGTTCTAAATGGTCATTCAGAATTTTGAAGGGAGTTGCAAGGAACTACAAAGGAAAGGAAGAATCAGCAAAATGGACTTTCCTCCCACTGTTGGTTGCTAAAGCATCTGCTGGATCAAAAAGCCTTCCATTAATAGAGAGAACATTTTTGAACACTATTCACAGTGAAGAAAATGTGTTGAAATTTCCAATATATCATTTCCTATGAAAATACAGATAAATTATCAGTAAAATCTGTAGGATATTATCCACACTTTAAATTCATTAAAGAGAAAAAATAACAATCCACCCTCTCTGCCAACTGAATTTCCAGTTCCAATTTCTGATTGGTTCTTCTCAACCAATTACTCTTCCTTCATATATTTATTTTGTGATTCAATTTGTGTTCATTCTCAGTAAGACCAAACCATTTCAATGTATTTCATTCTAAAACTCACACTGATTTACCACTACTGATTTTTACCCTGTTATTTCTTGTTTTACCACACAAAAGATCATTTGGAGGTGAGAGAAACTTCAAATGTATTTTACTTTATTCTCTGCATGGATTGCCTCTGTGACTATGTAGTACAGAGTGGTCAGTGTCTGGAATACTCTACCTGACTCTGTGGTTTCTTCCCCAAACCCCAAAAACTTTAACCTTAGACTGTCTACTAGTGACCTCACCCCTTTCCTAAGAGGTCTGTAGGGGACGTGCAGAAGTGCACCAACATGCCTACTGTCCCTGTCCTATTGTTTCTTTTATTTTTTTAATTTTTCTTATATGTATCCATGTATTTATAACTATGTTTTTACTTATACCTATTATCTTGTAAGCAATTGACATAAATAAATAAATAAATATCAGATTGCGAGAACATGAGTGAGTGGTTAAATGTGGAGACCCAGACTCATCAGTAGCCAATGATCAAGGAGATACATTCAATTCTGCAGCTACTATGATTGCAGGCTAAGCAGGGACAAAAATAGAGAATTGTAACTGTTGACATATGTTACATTACATATGTTGATAAAACACTTTACTTTTCCCCCCCAATTATTTTAAGCACCTCTTATATATTATTTAACATTGTATGTATCTTTGTGTTTTGTACCTATTATTTTTTCTTTTTCTATTATTTTAAAAGCAACAAAATATTAACAACTTAAAAAGCCACTAAATTCTGTGAAACGTATTACCAGTAGACTTAACCAACTAACCCCATTGCTTCTCTACCAGCATTTATACATCTTAAAATGTTTTCATCCTTTTCCCCATCTTTAGCAAATATTCTACCAAATATGCAATTCCATCCACTTTTATTTGAATTATGTGCCCTTTAGTTTGCTGTTGTTGAATGCATTTTTCCTGCTCAATATTAACTACCTTGGTTAAGTAGTTGGAAATTCATACACTTCATGCACCATACAATCATTTGGGTTTCCAGCCAAAGCCACAACATTATCCAGCCTCTAATCTCACTACAATCATTTTTTACATATTTATCCATAAATACATTAAACAATTTTGGGGCATAATATGTCTTTGTCTTACCCTCTATTTAATGTTGAGCAAATTACTAAGCATTCCCTTTAATTTCTTAATGCTTTATTCCAATCACATACTCTTCCTGCATTCAGCAACTGACCTTCAATCAGCAGTTAAACAGACTGAACCTGTGTTCGAGACCTGACAGCTGGGCAATGGGGTGAACTCCCATTATTTGCCCTGGCATCAGCCAACAGTTCGAAAGCATGCAAATGCGAGTAGAGAAATAGGTACCACTTCTGTGGGAAGGTAACAGCATTTTGTGTGTCTTGGCATATATAGTGATGCTGGCCACACGACCAAAGAGGTATCTTTGAACAACGCTATTCCCTCAGCTAGGAAATGGAAATGAGCACTGCCTGCTAGAGTCAGACACAACTGGCCAGGGGAAACCTTTCCTTTTCCCTTTATATCCATAAATGTACAATACACTTTCCTCAACTATACATTTCTCAAAAATTTGTTGAAGAGCAAAAATCTGGCCTGAATACCTTTGCCGCCCAGCACAGATCTTCCCAAGTTGTGCTCATTGTCATATCTTGTACAGTTTTGGGTAGAATTCTATGAAACACCTTAGCAGATATACTTAAGATGCCAAGCCCTATTTCTGGCATATACTTTTGCTACCTTTTCCTTTATAGATGCAGCCTTCCAACCTACACCAAATTTGCATGTCTATTCCATATACAGTACTATCTGCTTTCATACTTTAATGTGTCTCTAATTATACCATCTATACTGCAGCCTTATCATACATCAACGTTCTCACAGTATGACTTCTTTTTCATCAGCTTTTTCTTAGGCGTTTATATTTCTAGTATTCATTTCAATTTTACTCTTTGATAAATTACTGTCATTCTCATAAACATCTTTAAAATTACAATATTCCTTCAGTTTTAATCCCATTAACCCACAGCTGGAAGCTTCTCATTTATTCTTTTTAAAGTTTCCAATTGCTCTGCACTTTTTGCCACTTTTAATCTTAAGTGTTCCTTTTTCTCTGGCGAGATTGGCAGCTTTCCCCCCTATATACACATCTTACAGTATCTTTTTCTAATATTCATAGAACAGAACATTTATTCTGTTACATGCACATTTTCCTTCAACCACAGTTTCTTTCATTTCAACATTCTGCCAAGTGTCCTTTCATACTTCCAGATAGCATACTTTCATGATACTCTGTAATATAAACCTTTTAAGTCACTTTCAAGCAGATCTCAATCCTCCTTCATGTCTATTAATTCTGTTGGGAGATTAATTTATCTTTTAATACTTTTTCATACGGAGAATTTTATATGGAATTGACACTTTCTCTTTCTGTAGGCATTTTAGTTTCTTTAACTTCTTTTCCTTTGCATCTATCTTTTCCCAAGTTCCACTCCCAAAATAATTTGTCCTACATGCAAAACCTATCTTCTTTATGTCCTTCACAATTTATCTCAATCTTTCATCATAAAGAATTAAACTAATTATGCTTGTCGATTTATTTTTTTCATTGCTATGCATTTGAATTGTATTCCTGAGGCAGGTGATCGCGAAACAGCCATCATTCCCATTCATTCGTGGATTGCTGAAGAGTCGTCATTTTTTCCGTATTGTCTTGTCTCATTCCCACTGACTGTATGTTACAGTAAGAACATTGCTTCTTCTAGATTGTATTCATTCAGAATTTTGTATAATTTCCCCCCAGCTTTAGTCCTCAAATTATAACCATAATGAGGTAGTCCTCAAATTATAACCATAATGAGCTTGGCAATTACAGCTGTAACTCATGATAGTCATAAAGGAAGTCACCATAAGACCGGATATGTTTTTACAACCTTTTTGCGATGGTCGTCATGTGAATGCTGGTTGTTCAGAGAGCACGGCAGTCATTAAGAGAATGCAGTGGTGATTATTAAGCAAATCCATTGTTTGCTATTGGATGTTTGTTCCCAGAACCTAGAAGTAAATGCCAATTTCCAGCAAAACCGCCGTAAATCGCAGTCACATGACCACAGTACACTGCAAATGGTCATTAATGTGGATCACCCATGTTGCTGAGTACCCAAAATGCAGTCATGTGAACACAGAAGGGGGGGCACGACATCAGAACTTTGAAACTGGGTCATAACTCAAGGATACCTGCATTTAGTTCTTCCATTTTCACTATTCATTGAAATACTCCGACACGCAAGTACAATTTCCCCACCTTTTGGATTCCTACTTTCAAGCAGACCTCAGCAACTTATGATGATACCAATTGATACTTTCTGACATGCATTTGTCAGTTCCTTTCATAAATAAAAATTTCCTGTATGTATTTTTCTATTTTTTATTTATTCTATTTGTTTGTCAAGCATGTATGAGAAAACAAGTATAAGTATGAACATAACGTATGAACATGTAAGTATAAACAAGTATATACATAATAAATGAGTAGAAATAAATGGATAAATGGGAACAGTAGGACAGGGACGGTAGGCATGCTGGTGTGCTTATGCATCTCCTTACAGACCTCTTAGGAATGGAGGGAGGTCCACGGTAGACAGTTTAAGGTAAAAATTTTGGAGGTTTGAAGATGTAACAATAGAGTCAGGTAGTGAGTTCCAGGCATTGACCACTCTGTTGCTGAAGTTATATTTCAGTGGTTTACTTTGAGTTTGTATCTATTGTTTACCCGTGTATTATTGGGTTGAAGCTGAAGTAGTCGTTGACAGGTAGGTTGTTGTAGCAGACAATTTTGTGTACTAAGCTTAGATCAGACCGTGGGCAACGTAGTTCTAGGTTGTCCAGGTCCAAAATTTCCCCCCATACTAAATCAGACAACCTGTATTCAGATCCACTGCATGTATAGATCCACCAACCTGTATTCAGATCCCCTTCCTTTTACTTTCACTTGCCTACAAATAATTGAGTAATCTACAAATAGGCTCCTGCTGTGGTAATCTACTGCAACTGTGGCCCTTAAGATAGGATTAGACTGCAATTTGTAAAATTCCCAGCCAGCATGCCTGTGTTGTCCCCCTTATGTACACTTTATCCTGCATGGTGTCATAGGAATCTCTGTAGATAAGGATAAGAAGCACAATCATATTGGTAGTTGCAAAGCAATGGAGGTGGAAGAGGACATTTTTTTGTAAGCAAAGCAAACTAGCTTCCCCCAATAGCTGTGGGGAGGAAGATGGGATGACTTGGAGGGCACATGTAAGAGAAAGGTGGTAGAGGGGCATCTACTTAAGAAGAGGATATTTGTATTAGAAGTTTTATTACATAAATGTCAATCAGTAGGTAATTTTACAAATTATAGTTTTAGAATTGTAGGTTTCTTTCTTATGCTCTTATGCTCTCTGCAGAAGTGAGCAAAAATAAGTTGCTTGCACAAGAACAGAGATAATGAGCTGATTAATTCCTTCAATTAGAATTCCAGTGCTATCAGCAGCACTTTTAAAAAAGCATTTCCAGCATACATATATATATGTTTTTGCCAACAAATTCGTCTTTAACTGTTTAATTTGCACACCCTTAAAATGAAACTTTTGCCGCTTTATTTTGTCATATGTAAGGAAAACTGGGAGACTTGTAGCTATTGTTCTGAAGCTGAGCTTGTTAGTGAAACAAAGACCTGTTTTTTTCCAGTCAGTACTGTTTGTGCATTTACCCCATGACATATATTTGGAGTCATTCCCAGAAAAAAGAGGGGGGTGGGGGAAGAGAGAATCAGAGAGAGAGAGAGAGAGAGCAAGAGAGAGGCCAAATACATTCTTAGTATTTGCTTACTACAGCATAAAGCACTTCTTGGTTACCAGATCTTTTTGGCAGCCTTTATTTAGACCATGACATCAAAGTATGTATTTCTCATGAGAATGAAAAGCAACAGATAAATATCATATATAGTGTATCATTCTGATATTTTAAGGATTAGAGTATTCCCTCTTGGGCTCAGCTCCAAATCCCATTGTACTCAGTGGAAACCTTATTAAACATGATGAATGTTCTTTTAATCAACTTCAGTGGGCTTTGGATCAGGTTTACCGAGATGCGGCCACTGTGTGTGTGTTACTGTTTCTTGAAGCCAGAGGTGAGGCCTGAGCACCAGGTGGGCACCAAAGGTGAATGAGTGCCCCAAAAGGGACATAGCAGGCCCCTTCCACAGAGGTATTATTCTCCCTGAACACTTACACCCTACAGGGCCTTCGGTAGCCACTGTTCTAACCCGTCAAATGCTCTGAAATTGGCTCTCATCCAGGGATGGGCTGCTGGGGGTTCGCAGGGGTTTGGGAGAACCACTAGCTAAAATTCTGTGCAATTCGGAGAACCCCCAAATCCAACTCCTGGCTAGCCCTGCCCATCCCACCCCTCCCAGGAGTCCCCACATGGCTCGTTTTGGATGCAGGTAAGTGCAGGGCCTGCACAGAGGCTCAGGGAGGGCGAAAAACGGGCCTACCAGAAGTTCAGGAAGGCCTCCAGAGCCTGGGAAGGCTGTTTTCACCCTCCCGGAGGCTTGAGGGAAGCATCCGGAGCACGGGGAAGGCAAAAACACTGCCCACCCTGTGGTGCAGGAGGCCGACTAGGCCACGCCCACCATGGCCACGCCTACCCAGCAACCGGGCAGAGAACCCCTTGCTAAAAATTTTATTCCCAGTTTTCTTGAAATACAGTATGGAACCATGTGAGTTCAATTTTTAAGTGAGCAATCCTCTCATTTGAAGGTGTGAATAACCAAGAGCAGATTCTAGTTGTCTTAGGGTATTCACCTCTATAACCGAAATGGACTTTCCTACCCAAAAGTGACATTGACCCTATTTGTTACAGATGACCTGTTTAATTGCAAATGTATCATCGTCACTATTTCCCCCACTGGAAAAAGGGCTCCATTCAAGCTAATACAATGCTATCTAATACTAATCTAATACTATCTAAAATGAATATTAACTAATCAAACAAAAAGCTCTTAATATCTTCAACTCCCAGAATTGGGTGTTTCTAGGGAAAAATATATTTCCCTCAGAAAATGACTCAAGATGAAAGTGACAAGAAAAATTCTAATGAAGACTTTCAAGTTTCTTGTTAAAACTATCAGAAACGAATGGAGTTCTTAACACTATTATATTTTCTTGAAAGTAGGTTCACAGCAGTACTGCATACTGACGTTGTCTGGGCAATATATTTGATTTACTACCATGACTGAACCTTCCCATTCAGTGGTCATTTTCTAATGCTGATTTGATTGGAATACTTTCATCAAGTGTAGGAACAAGGACAGTTGTACTCAATTGATTATTAGTACAGTAAAGGTATTGATTGTTTTTGGCTAATTAAACTTTCACCCTTAGTAGATAGTGTTTTGCTTACTTAGATTTGCTTAACATGCATGAAAGTGTGATGACAAAAAGACTCTTCCATCTTTCTAACTGCTTGTAAGCTATTCACAGAGCTATTCTCTTTCATTTATTAACCTAGGACAGGGCTCTCCAAACTTGGCAACTTAAAGACTTGTGGATTTCAACTCCTAGAATTCCCTAGGATTTTCAGGGAGATGATTCAATATAACTTACAACACCAAAGAATAAGCAAGGCTTGGTCTTCTTATCTTAGTACATGTAAGTTTTGGTACAGCAGCTCAAGGAATTAGGCCACAGAACAAAGTTATTTTTAGAGCAGATGATCATGAGAGGAGTCTCTCTTGAGCACCAGTGATTTATCAGGAATGTGCAAAATATGCTTGTGAGGAGAAGTGCCTGTCATTAAATTTTAATGAATATGCACCAGGGCATGGATAATAAATAAATGCTTTGTATATTACTGGTAGAGTAATATTACATTGCTATTAATTTTCTTGCCTATGATTGGATTACATATTTAAGTGAAAATATTTAATAGCATTGGGCTTGCTTAGGAAAATTAAATGGCTATTCAGGAGTAGAAGTAGGGGTAAAGTTGCCATGTCAGCTCAAAATGAGGATTATTATTGCATGAATTCAAATGATCCCCAGCTTAAAACAAAAACCGAACAGATAACAGATAATCAAAGTTGGAGGTTATCTAGTCCAACCCCCCGCCCAAGCGGGAGACCCTACACCATTTCTGACAGATGGCAGTCCAATCTCTTCTTGAAAGTCTCAAGTGATGGCGCTCCCACAACTTCTGAGGGCAAGCTGTTCCATTGGTTGATTGTTCTCACTGTCAGAAAGTTTCTCCTTATTTCCAGGTTAAATCTCTCCTTGTTCAGTTTCCATGTCTGGCCTACAGGCGCTTTAGAAAATAGCTTGACCCCTTCCTCTCTTGGCAGCCCCTCAAATATTGGAAGACTGCTATCATATCTCCCCTGGTCCTTCTCTTTACTAGACTAGCCAAGCCCAGTTCCTGTAACCGTTCTTCATATGTTTTAGTCTCCAGTCCCCTAATCATCCTGGTTGCTCTTCTCTGTACTTTTTCTAGAGTCTCAACATCTTTTTTGTAACGTGGTGAACAGAACTGAATGCAGTACTCTAGGTGTGGTCTTACTAAGGCTTTATAGAGTTCTTAAACAATTTAAACAAATCTTTAAAATAAATTATGACATTTTTTTAAATACAAATATTTCAACTTTGTCCATCAATTTTAAATGGTCCATCAATTTTAAACGGTTCTACCATATAAATCTACCATATAAATCAAAATAAACTTTATTTATTATTCAGTTAATTTTGAAAATGTGTAATTAAACACATAAAGGACCCTGAAGCAGCTGAATGAGCACACACACACACTACCCCATCCCTAATTTAGTCCTACATGACTATCTACATAGGGTTTGTTGAAAAGCAAAGATTATTTGCTTTCATATTTTTTGCCTCTGCTAAATATGGTATGATCTATCTGCCACTTAGCACATTTGAGAACTTCTTTAAGAAACACTAAGAGCCACAGCAATTCAGTAACCTAAAAAAAAGCTTTGAGCAATGTTTTATGTTTACTCCTGAAGTTAAAAAAAATCTGCATCATCTGATCTATTACATTCTTCTTCTGTTTTTATTAATTTTGAGAAGTTAAGAAGAACATCCCTAAGGTTAAAAGGAGGAATATAACTTTTAAATTGATCAGTTGTTTCTAGACAAGTACTTCTCCATGACTGAGAAATATAAAAAAGGATTTCCAGCCAATTGGAATTCATCATAATAAATGGAGGGGCTGTCAGAACAGGAAAGATACCCCATATGATTTTTCCATTAGGATTAGCTTGTAGTGTATGATTCTGATTCCAAGCAATCTTGCAGTCTCAGCTGCTGAATCTGTAGATGCATTTCAATATAGAATTGAACAAAAAAGTCGGTAGGGGGAAAAAAGGCATGTTTAAGTTTTCACTATATTCTTATTTAGTTAAAACTATTAGAACAGTTTTAAATGCAAAGTTTGCATGTGTGCTCTTCTTGCAAATGGAATGTGAAATTCTTGTAACATGTTACCTGTAGTTGGCACAAGGTAAGCTAATCAATTCAAGGCACGCTTGTCTAATAGTGCTGGACAAATATTTCCTTTTATTCTAGCAAATGCTGGATGGATAAGAACAGGATGAAACACAGATATAGCTTAATTTACACTCATTTCAATGTATATTTTAAAAGACACCTGGGAAGCCGCCAAAATGTTGCTAAGCAGTCCCCTATGATATAGGCATCATTTTCCATTATTAAGGAAAAGAAAGTATGGATCAGGAAAATCTATCTTCCATATTCATCAAATTCCCAGCATACTGAAATTTACCACTTAGGCTTAATTACTATGAATGTTCATGTACAGTATGGGTGTCAAACTCAATTTCCTTGAGGGGCACATCGGGTTTTGTGTGACCTCGGGGTGGATGGGTCGGGGGATGGAATGGGTGTGGCCAGGATGTGTGTGGTCACCATGACATCACTTGTGTTGGGGGGCACCTGTGGTAGCCTGAATGCTCTGCCAGTGAAAACAGGCTCCCATGCTCCATTTTTGGTTGGGATGGCCTCCTGCAACCCTCTGCCAGAAAAAATGGAACTTGGGGAACAACGCATGGTCCTTGTGAGCTCTGTTTTCATCTGAGACAGCCTCCTGCAAACCTCTGCCAGCAAAAACAATTCATGAGGGCTACGCGTGACCCTCACAAGCTCTGTTTTTGCTGCCAGAGGCACCGTGGATGGTCCTTCACTATTTCCAGAGTGGATCTGCAGGCCAGATCTAAGCACCCCATGGGCCGGATCTGGCCCCCAGGCCTTGAGTTTGACACCCCTGATGTACAATATATCAATCTTCCCCAAATATATATTCATCTAATTTCAGATTATATCTACCATAATCCTCAAACTAGAGGAGCTAATCAGTTATAGGCCAGAGGAAGTAAAAGAAGCACAGAGGGATATAGACCCAATAAAATGAGCTTAGCATCTCACCTCTCACTTTATGTTCCATAGGTCTATGCACGTAATGCACAGTCATCAGTAAGTATGACTGACATCTGTGACATCATATTGTAGGATAGGAAACATGGGAATGTGCCAAGAGATATTAATGATATCTATGCAATGATATTTGCATCATAGTGAGATATGAGAATGCAGTTGCTTTGCAACTAGTCCGAGATCTGAAGTCCCAAAGGTGCTTTTCCAAGAGGCAACTGGACTTTCTGTTTTTTCTTTGAAAATATTTCGCTTGTCATCCAAGAAGCTTAGAGCTGAAGAAATTTCTTGGATGAGAAGTGAAACATCTTCTAATAAAAAACAGAAAGTCCAGTTGCCCCTTTGAAAAAGCACCTTTGGTACAATCATGACTTGGATGACTGAGAATCTCCATGGACATTCAGAGATCTGAAGCTTGTACAAAGATAGTTATCATTTTTCTGCCATTTCTAGTCATTGTCTGCCTCCTGCCTGCTCCCATCTCTGCTCCTTATGACAGAATTAAAACCTCATTTGATTAGTCATTGTGAATTAAAATAAATGTTTTATGTCTGCAGAAGAGAAAGAGAATTATATTTCTCCAAGATTCCAGAAGAAACTGGTTAACATATTTTGTGTCTGTTGTATGCTTCTTTTGGCATTAAGAAGGCTTAAGTTTCCAGAAGACAAGATACTGGATACTATTTTACTTCTCGCAATAATGAACAAACATTCCCAACGCATTCCAACATTAGAAATATTTTGCACATTTAGAACAGTATGTACAGATTGTGATAAATGATGTCCATCACTCTCAAATAGCCTTCAGTTTGACTGATTTTTTGCCATACATAAAACGCTTTTCTTAATTTCAAGTGTTTGCTTATGTGTGTGTTCACTACACATATGTACATACATACATATGTATGGGCCTGAAAGTCAGCAAAGAGCTAACTTTCAAGCGTGCTGAAATGGATAAGTTCAGTTTGGGAACACTGTCAGTTCAATGCGCTAACAAGCCAACATTTCCCTTAAAAGGGAAACAGGAACTGGACCCAACTCAATTTACAATTAAAAAAACATTATGCTTATTTGTGAATAATTCACCCGCATAAAAAAATCTCCTCTTCTTTCTTTCTGTAAAATATAGCCATTGGGATGGTAAAGCATGACAAAGACACAGGAGACAAAGAAGTTTGTCTTTCTTTTCCCCAGTATAGGCATGCAATTTGTTGTTATATAAAACTATCATCTTCAACAACAAATGCTACTATAATTAGATTGTACTTTTCTCAGGTTTTAGTGTTATACCAATATCCTCCTTTGTGGAAATTAAACAATGGCTGTAGAATCAGGTGAATCCTTCCTGGGTTTCCTAAGCAGGTGGTGAATAAATACTGACAGCTGAGCTCCCTTCTTTATCCTGACTTCACTTAGCTCAAGAAGCTCTTTTTTCACTACTTAATGAAGCTCATTAATATAATAGTAAAGAATAAATGCTGTAGGGAAAGTTCACAGATGGTATAGCCATTTCCACTAATGCCACTGGATACGCTTGGAGCCAGAAATGGCAGAATAAATTATAGATGCTCTAAACCATAAAAAATAGATCAAATGCTTATGAGCTGAGTTGGGATAAACAGGGATAACATATCCCTTCTCTAAAGCTCAGAATTTACCAGATGGGACAAGAGAGATTCAGTCAGCACATCAAGGATCTCCCACTGACTATTTGGGGATTGGGTTGGCTCTATCACAGGGGTCCCCAACCCTGAGCTGTTCAAAATTGAGCCACTCAAAGTGGTTGGTGAGCATGTGTGCACATCCTCTCTTGCGCAAGCATGTGCAAATACTCTCCATTCGCACAAATGCTTACTCACTGCTCACCTGGAACTATCCTCTGCCCCCCACCCCCCACTGGTCCACAAAGCCAGAAAGGTTGGGAAACTCTGCTCTATCACACCTAGAATCCTAATGGTTTTCCCAGTCAACATTTTGATGTGAGTCATCTTAATAAGAGCAGTGATGGCGTAATGGATAAAATGGAGTATTACACACTAACTCACTTTTTCACTGCCAGAAGTTCGATTCTGACTGACTCAAGGATGACTTACCCTTTCATCCTTCCACAGTTGGTAAAATGACCCACCCAGATTGTTGACTCTGTAAACCGCTTAGACAAAGGTGTAAAATGGTATATAAGTCTGCTATTGCTATTAACCTTTCCCCAAGGAAAGTGTATCACCAGGATTTTGGAGGCGTGCTCTGTTTACTTTACCCTTGTTTTAAGCCTAAGGGAAGTTGTTGAATGTCTCCAAAGGAAAGAAGGAGAAGGTACTTTCCATCTAGTTTTCCCATTTTACAGTAAATTATCAATCAAAGGCAAATTGATGAAATAGGTTCAGAGAAGGGCAGCACAGACTATCAAGTGATGAGATAGACAAGATCAGGATACAAAAATCAAGTCGAGTTTTGGAATGCATTTTAACGCGATCACGGGACTGCAACAGAATCCTGAAAGCTTGTCAAAACCCTTCTCTACTTCACCTTATACATAATATGATCAGGACAAATTGTTAATTTCCCCCCCCATGCTTTCTGCTTTACCAGGACTCAAATGTCTTTTCTGTAGCAGCTCAGCTATCTTCGCCTCCTTCTCTGAATCAACCCTCTGAAGCAATCCATCACAAGGGATTAGAAACTTATAAAGTTTTATAATGAAACATGGAAGGAGTTGGATATGTTTATTCTTAAAAGAGGAGGATGAATATGAAAACGGTCTTCAAATACCTGAAAGGATGTCACATGGAAGAAAATTAGGATCTGTTTTCTCTCATTCCAGAATAATGGAATGGAATAATGCTACAAGAAAACAGATTAAAGTAAGATTTACTTTCAAACAATTAAGAGCAGTTCTACAGTGGAACCCATTATCCAGGACGATGGTGGGCTACTCTTAATTGGATGTGTTCAAATGCAGACTAGATAGAGATCTGTCCTGGATATTTTAATTTGGATTCCAGCACTGAGCAGTTATTACATTTATAATCATTGATCTGAATGAGCCCTTCTTCCTCTATAATTCTATGAAAATATCATTTGAGGGACTTGACTATCCTGAATACTGGAAAAAGGATGTTAAACTCTTGTAATTACATTAAGAACAACCAACTTAATGTTAATAAAGGAAAAGTATACATCAAAGTTCTGTTAAGTATAAGTAGTCTGTTATCCTTTTGCTCCCCAAAATTAATTGTTCTAGAATGATGATTATCCCACTACTGAGCCTGAATTCTCCATTCTAAGTTGTTTTTATGCAATATGTATCTGGAAATACTCCCAACCTTTACATTATAATTGTGGCTCCATCTCTTCATTTTTGTCTCAAAACATGTGTGTAACTTAGTTTGCAGGCTTTAGAACACAAAACTTTTAATTTTATTTGTTAATGTCTGTCAGAAAAAAAATGTGGAGAGGAAAACACAAGATTGATGTTCTTTGCAACACAAGGCCCATTTCTATATAGTTTTCTATGTTTTTGTTTGGTGTGTCAAATAATTTTGTACCACATAACCACTGACCACATGAGAGATGCACCTGTAGCAACTGAAAGGTTGGCAAGAAATCTATTCAAAATCCAGATCAATTAAAATACCTCCTTGTGACCTGGGGCATTCCTGAGCAGAAAGAAGTGGATATGAAAGTGTGTTTGTTTTACTTTGACATGCTATGCAATAAGACATTTCACCTCATATTTATTTAAGGATTTTAGCACTGCGCCAGACCTGGTTGGAGATGAATGAAATGTTTTCATAGGACTATTGCTCAAATTGTAGCCTTCTACTTTTGCATGAATGCTCAAAGCTGACAAAACCTTCAGTCTTTTGAGTGTTCACAGGTGTATAAGACACATATAATTTCTATGTTTCTCTGTTTGTTAACTGAGTTACATTGGCCTCAAATAAGAGAGCATCAAGAATAAGAAAAGATTTAGAAAGAGTACTTAATTTCATAACTGCAAGGTCTTTCCCTAAACCAGATTGATCTTTATGATCAAGCCACCATTGATTGCCCCAATCATTGTGCCAATCAATGTAAGATGACAAAATCTTTGGGAATTGAGAAATGTTCCTATCTTTAACATTTTAACACAGATATTGTCCTATAATACTAGGGAGATGCAAGTGTAATTCAAGGGGTTGGTTGCTACCTAAAAATCTTAAAACTGCTCGCAGTCTGAGCATCTTAGAGATCACTAATTCTATCTAAATTCTGACCCAATTTACAGTGAATAGATCACACCTATTGAAGATCCTCTCCTATCAGGAGATATGAAGCAAGGGGGCATTGAGGTAGCCTTCTTGGTGGTTGTTCCCTTCTTTTAGAACTGCTTATCCTCAAGGTAAGAAGGAAGCACATCTCAAGACCTTCTGGAGAATAAGTAAGACCTGGATTTCCAGATGGCCTCTAGAGATGAATAACTAGAAGGTGATTGGTGTCAACAGAACAGAAATTTAGTTTTTCTTCTGTATCCTACAATTTTATTTATTTTACAAATCTCAGAGAATATGCCATGCCATTTGCCAGCAAGTCACACAGCTGTTAAGCAATAGAAACAGGACTTAGGCTTATATACTGCCCCATAGTAACTTTACAGCACTCTATGGTCAACTTGAGCCCGTCAGGATTGAACTCCAAGCTGTGGGCAGTGTTAGCTTGCAATACTATGTTCTAACCACTGTGCCATCAAGGCTCCAGTTTCCTCCATTTCCTTGTCAGAAGCCCTCTGAGAAAATTGCAAATGGCTGCAACTATCGTAAATATATGTTGGTTGTCAAGCACCTAAATTTTGATTATGTGATTATGGGCACACTGCAATAGTCATAAGTACAAGAATGTTGATTATAAGTCACTTTTTTCACTACCATTGTAACTTTGAATTGTTGTTAAGCAAATGGTCGTAAATTGAGGACTATCTGTACATTATGTTTTATCATTTTATTTTTCTCTTAATAAATATTTTGGGTTTGGTGTTCTGTTATAGTCTAAATTTTGCATATGACATTTTATTTTTTCTACTAATATCTCAAGGTAGTTTCCTCTACATGTGGTATCTTAAGGTGCAGGGTCTTCATCTATGCATATGAAGTATCTAAATTAAAAAAAGTTAGGACTAATACTGTTCTTTTTGCAGCAGACTCATATTCTTTCTAAAGATAAACAGCTTTTGTACAGATCTTGATAAAAGTTTACCTAAATTGCAATTCTAAATGTGCAAGAAGTCTTGTGGTTTTAATTAGGTTTTCAAAGCTGACAGCTGAAAAAAAAATCAGAGAATATTTTTTAATCTTATTGTCAGACTGGGTAATCATCAGCTAGCAATATAAATCTATATTAACCAAAGATTATTCAGAACAAATACGTACTGTTTTTTGATATTTGTATGCTGCTTGTGAGTCATATAGTAGTTGTAGAATGATTTTGTTTAGACACCAGATCCTCTTTAGATCATAATGCTCTACCTCTCAAATTAATACTTTCAGATTCCTAACAACTTTCAAGATGATATTTTGAACTTAATTTAGTAATGTTAGGCATTCTATTAATTTTTTTAGTGATAATACACTTTGCTTACTTCTGTGGTCAGAAATTGTTTTCAAATAGATTACTTGAAGATGGTTGATTCTATGATAATTAAAATTAATGTGACAAGGTTACTACAATTTCATATATTTCTTGTCCTGTTAAAAATTAAATAACATAAACTGTAAGCATCTCTAAGATTTTATTGAGTATTTCTGTAATAACCACTATTTAGTTTAACATTATATGGATATCAGGAGTTTGTTATATTTTCCTCTTCTGCAGAGTTCCAGTGCTCTTACTTGCTACTGTATAGGACAGAGGGAATAAAATCTCTGTGTGGAATCTTTGTTTGAAAAGATAAAGAGAGAGGAATGCTGTCTGCTTAAATATTTTCAAGAGTCCTGCTGGTGCAGTGGTTACAATTGCAGGCAAACTCTGCCCACAGCCTAGAGTTCAATTCTGATGGGGCTTAAGGTAGACTCATCCTTCCATCCTTCCATGGTTGGTAAAATAAGGACCCAGATTGTTGGGAGCAATATGCTGACATTGTAAACCACCAAGAGAGTTCCGTAAAGAATGATGGGGCGGTATATAAGTTTAAATGGTAAGTGCTATTCCATGGCTATTCAATATATTTTCTGTGCTAATATTTGTGGTGGTCTGGAGGAATTTTTAATGCTCGCCTCCTAGCTAATTCAATAATTTGAAAAGCTTCCATGGAGAGAGATCGACAGAAAGAGGGAGAGAGAGGGAGGGAGGGAGGGAGGGGGGAGAGAGAGAGAGAGATCGACAATATACAGACATATATCTATAAATAAATCATTGACTTAAGTACAGGTAGTCCTCAACTTACATAAGTTCATTTAGTGACCATTCAAAGTTACAACGGCACTGAAAAAAGTGATTTATGTGGTATGAAAAACCATTATGGCATCCCCATGGTCATATGATCAAAATTCAGATGCTCTGCAATTGACTCATACTTATGATGGTTGCAGAGACATGGGATCATATGATCACCTTTTGAAACTTTCTGATAAGCAATGTCAACAGACAAGGTGGATTCACTTACCAACTTCAGCGATTCACTTAACAAATGCAGCAAGAAAGGTTGTAGAATGGGGCAAAATTCACTTAACAAATACCTCACTTAACGGAAATCTGGGGCTCAACTGTGATTATAAGCCGAGTGCTATGTGTACAGCATTTCCTCCTAGTTGTCCAGTTATTTATTCCATTAACTATTTTTTTTCCCCAAGCATATCCCTGTTCAAGATCTCGAAAGGCTTAAATCTCTCGGAATTTATCTTCAGCTGGCATGGCTTAAAGAGAGCTCTACGCCTTGTTATGGATCTAACGCCATTACAGATGCAATAAAAGTTTCCTTCTCACATCCTTTCTTGCTCTTTCACAAGTCTGTTCTTATTAAGCTCTACAGAGAGATGCTCAGCCAAAAATAGTAGTATTAGTACATTTAAGAAAGCATAAAGTGACAGCTGGCTTATCTAATTATCTCTTGGTAACTGAGTATCTGTTCTTCTACTCAAGGACCACTTACTGCCCTTTAACCAAAGCAGCTGAATACATTAACTGTTATACGATGAAATACACGATTTGATTTAAGATTGAGAAGGGTGGGAGGGTGGAGGTGAAGATGAAGAGAGCAGAAAATCCTTCTGCAGCAGTTCAACATTAACTGGCTTTGACATAAATTGCACATGGCATGTACCATCTGGCTTCTCAAAGAAACCAGCCTCAGCCTGGGCTGCCTTAAGATACTCTACTGCTTTCCGTGACTGAGTGTAATCAGAGCAAAGTAGGCCTTTAGAACAGAAATTTGCTGCAGGTAGTCATGCCAAAACATGCAGTACTGTGTTTGTAGTAAGACTCTGGGACATAACCAGCATTAAAGAGGTCTGTCTCATCTGGCATGAAAACATCCTGGAAACCACTAGGAGGCAGAAGATTTTTTTTGGGGGGGTGGGGGGGAGGTTTCTGTTTAGTGATTGGCTGGATTTGCTGCAAAGTTCTGGCACTTCCGTGAAACATTTTCAATTGTTCAAAGGGACATAAATGTATTTTAAAAATTTTCATTAAGAAGAATGCTTCTTCTTTAATATAGTTCCTGAAAAAAAAATGCAGATGGATGTACACTCCATCTCTGAGGCATGATCTTGCACTAAAAACACAAGACGTTATTTGTAGATTTGAATAAAAAGAATAGAAACGAATTCCCAAATGAAATCAAATAAATTATTTTTGAAGCACAACAAATAAACAATCCAAACACAGAATTTTAAGCCTCAGGACACTATTCCTTCTATGCTCTTTCACTTACATGTTTCACTTAACTTACACAGGGAGAGGGAGAGGGAGAGGGAGAGAGAGAGGGGGGGGAGAGAGAGAGAGAGAGAGAGAGAGAAATATAGAAATGTGCAGAAATATAGAAATTTCTATGTAATTTTTGAAAGAAACAGATACAATCAAACATTTAACAAATACTTGACATTAATAACATGAAGTACTATTTTCCAGGGGTATTTTTATTGAATAACTTTCACAGTAAAAGACTTGCAATATCAGTTTTCTAGAAAATTGTGATCCCTTCCAAATTTAGCGTTCACCATTTTTCCCGCTATATATAAAAATATATAAACTAAAATATACCACTCATTGAAAAACCAAAGTTTGATTGTGGGGATTTTGTAGTTACAGCCAAAAGATAATGTTTTGATTTTAAATATCCAACAAAAATTGACCTGGAAAGAATATTTAGGTTTATGCACAAAAAGATTTTTCCTTCCTTTGAAATGCATGTATTGGTTTGTTTTCAGTGCTCCTTTTTTTTTTTATAATTTTTTTTTTAAAGCAAAGTTTATTGATTATACAACTAAAATAACAAACAAACACATACACAACATAAAGAGAAAAAAAAGGAAAAGAAAAAGAAAGCGAATAAAAACAAACAATTCCATTATCAGCAGTCTGTGGTTCCTTATTTATTATCATTCTTGGTGTCATATTTAGAAATAAGTCTTATTGCGAATGTGTAATTAGTACCTCTATTACAATTTAACAATATTTACTAATATATTTTCTATTTTTGTTCTATCCAATCATACCAACATTGCCAGCTTTTATAATATTCTGATGATTCTTTATCCTTAAGTGCTAGGGTTAGTTTATCCATCTCTGCACAGGCTGTTAGTTTCTGAATGATCATTTCCTCTGTTGGAATGTCAGCTTGTTCCAAATAATTTTCTCCAATACTCCACGCTCAATCAAGATTGCAAATTCTTTCACTTGCACTCCTCATTCACCACAGTCTGTCATTCACTTGCTTCCTCTTGTATGTAACGATCCGGACTTCAGGACCACCATTACTAGCTGTCTCTTGATGTCAGTCTCTACAGAGTCTCTCTGCGTCGCGATGAGAATCACCTTCTCTGCACCGCAACTCAAGTCTCCCCACACCGCACGTTTCTCTACAGGATAGGTGCACCCCTAAGGGTCACTCCACAGCAAGAAAAGGTAACATAAAACCCAGAGCGAGCTTCAGCACCTCCATTTGTCCATACCTCATCACCGGAAGTCCTCTATTTTTTTATAAAATTTTATAAGATCATCTAAAACAGGAGTGTCAAACTCGTGTCATCACGGCGTTGTCACATGATGTATTGGGACTTTCTTCCCCTTTGCTAAACCAGGCGGGGGTGGGGCCAGCACGTGACACATCCAGTCTGAGGGCCATGAGTTTGACACCCCTGATCTAAAGGATCTGCAGATATATAATGTAGACCACTGTTTTTCAAACTTGGCAATATTCAGAAACGTGGATTTCAACTGCAAGAATTTCTAACCAGCATGTTATTTGGGGGTTTCTGGGAGTTAAAATTCATACATCTTCAAGCTGCCAACTTTGAGAAACTTTTTAATCTGACCCTTCAGGTGCTTGCTAGTTTGAAAAGCCAGACTGACAAAGGACAAGGAAAGAGCTTCTATTAGTGGGCCTCAGTTAAGGAACCTCTCCTTCCAGCTCTGACGCTTGCAAATTTAGGGCAAGCCTTAAAGAAAACTTCGATTTTTCTTTAAAATTTTATGAGGAAACTTTCTTGAGAAGACAAGAAAGTCTGTGACCTATTCTCAACAACCTCAGGTTTGGCTTAATTTCTTTAATTTTGGGTATGTATATTTGATTGAATTCCATCCTCTTATTTTTAAATCATTTTGTTACCTCTCTGAAATGTGGAATATAAATGAACTAAAAAAAAAAAAAAGGAAAATCCAAAGAGCTTCCCAGAAACAGAGCAGTTGTTATGGTTAATGCAGAACCATATATGTCCTGGCAATGTTAATGTATTGAGGTGATGATTTTGGAAAGTATACAATATGCAAAATGATCGAATTAATCTAATAATAAATGGTTCCTCATCAGAACAGAGAGTTACGAGTGCCAGAAGGTTATGTTCAGTCCTCTCTCCTCAATATTGTGTTTAATATTTGGGAGAAGAGAGTATTTATAAAATCTGAAGATGATACAAAATTGGTTGGGATATTTAATATCCTAAAATTCAGAACAATTTGGAAATGTTGAAATGGGATGAAGTAACCAAATGACATTTAATAGACAAGTGCTAAGTTATCTATATAGGAAACAAAAAACAATCCTACAAGTATAGGATTTGGGAGAGTTGATCTGATAACTATTATTTGTAAAAAAGATTTTGGAAAAGAAGTTGACTATGAATTGAAGATGAGTAGCAGTATGATTCTGGTTTCAAAGAATTCAGGCTCTATCTATGTAAATAAAATTTCCAAATTAACAGATTTTACTCTATTCTGCTTTTATCAGGCTTTAAGAAAACTGGGATGGTTCTGAGCATGATACTTGAAGGACTGAAGAAGGAGAAAAACTGGAACAAATTCAAAGAAGGACAACGAAGATGATCAAGGGACAACAAAAAGTAAAATCTATGAAAAAAAGAGTTGGGTACTCTTAGCCTTCAGAGAAAGTGACTGAAATATAAATTGATAACAAGTCAACAAAGCAAGTCAAATCTTTTAATACCATCAATCCACAACTTCTCCCTATCCCAGGTCATTGGGAAGTGTGGCAGCTATTGAGAAGAGAAAGCCTTGGGAAAGATTGGAGAGAAGGTGGTACACAGGTCTTGTGGAGGAAGAAAGGAGACAGGAGCAAGATGCACCAGTCTTGTCCTGGAAACACCATAGGTGTTGTGAATCAATAAAAAGTAACTAAGCCCAAATGCAAAGCGGGTTTTGAAACCCTGCACACCTGATTGGTCCTTAAACAACGAACAAGGATTGGTCCATAACAAGTC
This sequence comes from Notechis scutatus, assembly GCF_049901735.1. Lineage (NCBI taxonomy): Eukaryota > Metazoa > Chordata > Lepidosauria > Squamata > Elapidae > Notechis > Notechis scutatus. The sequence continues at coordinate 240,980,792 of NC_142009.1, read as the reverse complement.
CCTGATTGGCCAATATTAGGACACTTCTTATTGGGTATTAGTTGAACTTGTTGCACGTATTATTGGTTAATAGGGTAGCAGCCAACCCTATAAAAGGGTTACTGCTGCCCATAGCCTTGCTCTGTTCTGTTCTATCTACTGTTATTAAAGAGTTGAAGTCACTGGTCAGATGTCTGGTCTCCATTATTCTCCAAACTTCACAATAGGAATCCTATATATTTTTTTCTTGGATAAAATCTGGACTAGCAAAATGATGGGCTGGATAATGACGCACTCAAACCTCAGAGCCACAATTATGAGTTGTGTATATTTTTCATTAGGATGGATTTATTTCTAACTGACTATTGACTCCTTGCATTCAAATTATATAGTTTTAAGAACTCTAGGTCTCTCTTTTAAGTTCTTTTGCATATAAGCTGATTTGATCACTAAGCTGAATGAGTGCTATTAGTGTACTTTTACTAGAATGTTTTAGTGATCTTTTTGAATGGTTTTGCTTTTTGTGAGTAATCTTCGTAAGTTACCTTATAAACCAATTATTGGTGAAAAGAGGAATACAAATCCAATAGATAACTTAAGGAACGATATATCAATATCCTTTTGAACATTTGAAGGAACGAATAGCTATCAGCTTATTCAAAAGTTTAATTAGGCAGTGGATGTTCATGAATGTTTGGAATAATATCTTGTTTACATACCCCCTGAACTTTTTCAAAGCCTTCTACAGGAGCTATAGATTAGAAATAAAACCTGCCATTGCCTCCCTTGCATAAATTATGCTACATCAAGCTTATTAATTTGAAAATGACTCTCCCATGAGCAGTTGCTTGCAAGTGCAAAATTCCTATCTGAGCAGTACAGTCACAAATGATCACTTTAATTATTAATATATTACACTGTATAATAATATTACACAATACATACACTGTGTAAAATGTACACAGTGCATTTTTTTGTACCTACACTGTTCTGCCTTTTTCTTCTTCTTTGTTAATTGGCCAGCATATAGAATGCTTACAACTTTTTACATTGTGTTTTTATAATTGCACTTGCCTCTTTTCCTCTTGACCACTGACTCCCTTTGAAGGAAAAAAAAGGCCTTCTTTTATTTGGGCTACTTTATACTGTTTGCTAGGTATTGCAGAGAGAAAACATCACTCTCCTCCCACACCTATTTCAAGGTTGCAGCTTTATTGACAACTCTGCCTGCTGAGCTCAAAGGGAAGGAAAGGAGGTAGCACAAGTGCCTGCAATTCTGGTACACTACTCTGGCCTTGTTTTTAGATTATCTGATATAATTATTTCAGAAACCAATTCTTTTCTTTTTCACACCAACAAACATTGATTCCCCCCCCCCCTTTACATAGATCCTATTGATTTAAATCAATTGCACAATTCTTATAGGTTTCATTTTGCAATGCATGATAACCAAATTTTATTTAATCTTCAAAACTGGAAATTAAAACTTTGTAAGGAATTGGATGCTTACATTCTGATTTTTGTCCTTTGCAAGATATTGTTTTACTAGGAAGGTTATGGATGTGACACATATGTGGAAAGCACTGTTCTGTTTAAAAAATGACAACTTGGATAAGATTAAAAATGGCCTTTAAGATGTGGAATTTTGCAAATCTGCTGTACAGATACCAAACACTTTTTCTAGGTATCTACTGCTTGAGTATTTGTCAGATCTCCAAATTTTCCTTCTCTTAGAGTAGTGCATATTTTCTAAATTCTTGTAGGGTTTCATGATGTGCTTCTGGTAATAGCTTTTTGGAAGACAACGAACATTCAAAATTGTCCTACAATAATGATTTTTGTAAACACAGGTAGTCCTTGAATTACAGCAGTTCATTCAGGTTCACATTTCCACATAATACTTATCTCAGATTCAGTGCTTTAAAAAGTCAGTGCTGTTGCCTGAAAATGCAGTCAAGGTTTAGAAGGAAAAAATCACGAGCTACATGTATGTGTTAGGAATAAAGATGGATATTCTCTGTTTTTTTAAGAGTCAACTACATAATTGAAAAGTCAGTAGAGCACCATGAACATTTCAGAAGTTCAACATATTTGATTTTGCTATTTTAAATCTCAGAAAGCATATAGCCTTTGTTTAGTAACATGTTCAATTTTATTTTTGTTTTGAAATTTTTGAAATAGGTTTTGCCCTCTTTTACAAAATGCAATAGCAAAGGCTTTGCAGTGTGAAGTTAACTTTGCAAACTGAAATCAACATAAAGAAATTATTTTGATAAGAAAAAAAAAGATTAAGGTTGTATTCTCCTAGAAATAAATCCAACAGAATCTGTTGGTGCTTTACCTATGCATAAAAGTTTGAATAAATGTATCAGCTTATCTGACGAATGATTCTTACTCAACTAAAGTATATTTGCTTGTGAGTAGAGAAGAATAGGTTTGCATCAGATTTGTATGAAATCCTGTTATTTAATCACTTGTTTCTATTTTCAAACTGAAATACTTATGACATTTAAAGATCAATTTGTAAAAAAAATTGCTTCCATTTAAATATGTGAGCAGCTTCCCTCTTCAATAGCCTACAGAACTGTGTTTGCTTTAAAATTAAATTACAGGTAGTCCTCAACTTACAACAGTTTATTTAATGACTTTGAAGTTATAACGGTGCTGAAAAAAAGGGACTTATGACCATTTTTCACACTTACAACATTGCAACATCCCTATAGTTACGTGATCAAAATTCAGCTGCTTGACAACTGGTTCACATTTATGTGATCCTCTTTTGTGACCTTCTCACCAGCAAAGTCCATGAGGAAACCAGATTCACTTAACAACCGTGTGACTAAATCAACAACTGCAGTGATTCACTTAACAATGGTGACAGGAAAGGTCGTAAAATTGGGCAAAACTCACTTAACAAATGTCTCACTTAGTGACAGAAATTTTGGGCTCAATTGTGGTCGTAAGTCAAGGACTGCCCGTATTAAGGAGTTCATTTCTTAATCAAATTTATTCATTGGAAGAAGCCCAAGAGTAATAATTCTTATTCTGAAGTGGTCTTAGAAGTTCAGTGCACTCTCCAAATAATGCTTTCCAAATCACAATCACTAATAAATGAGTAAGCGATTGATTGATTGTAAAAAACATATCCCTCTTTTGGCAGAAGCTAAGATAGCAGTGTTCCAGTAGGTCATGACTGGAAAAATTAACTAGATAATGCTGAACACAGTAAAAACAAATAAATTAAAAGGGCTAGTGTCAGGCCAGAATGATTAGGTCCACACATGAAGGTCTAATTAAACTGATCTATTGCTACTCCTCCCTATGCACAGGAATATTCTCAACTAACGGTTAACACCTGCTAGGAGTTAGATAAGGGTCAATGGAATTCAAGGGAGGTTGGATTAGTTTGCTTGTCGTATATAGGGATTCTAGGTTGATCCTTCTCCTAGCTCAGCAAGGCCTTCCTCTACAGCCAGAGCTCAAGAGTTTTTAAATAATTTGGTTCTTTCTTTTTCTTTATTATTTTTCTGTACTTATTCCTGGAATCTTTGTAGTTTTCACCCAAATCCTCATTTTAAAAGGCATTGATTTATGCCACAGGGTACAAGTTTAAAATGCACATTAAATTTAACTTAAAAGTTGATATCACATTCATTTAACAATTAACAAAATTTCACATTTAAAGAGATCCAGTTTGGTCTCTCCATCCATCCATCCATCCATCCATCCATCCATCCATCCATCCATCCATCCATCCATCCATCCATCCATCCCTCTATCTATCTACACACATAAGCATAAAAAGGTTAAAATAAAATAAAAACCTTGTGGAAAGACAGACTTATTTACAATTTTTTTTGTCCCGAAATTTCAGTGTGTGGGTCAAACAAAACTCCAGAGAAAGTACATTTCATAGCACGGGAGCAACGCTGGAGGACAGGGCTCTCTCTTGCATATTACTAATTCTGATAGCAGTGTCATCCTTAGAAACACCTTTCCTGCAGAGTTTAACAACAGGGCAATTTTGAAATAGAAACAGACCTTCAGGCAGCCCAATGTTAATTTTTTTTATTGCAGACCCAATTTTGTGCAGTAGTTAAGGCATCAGGTTAGAAATGTAGAGGTGGTGAGTTCTAGTCCCATTTTAAGACACAAAAATAGCTGGGTGACTTTGGGCCAGTCAGTCCCAGGCAATGGCAAACTACTTCTGAAAAACCGTGCCAAAAATCTTGTTCAAGGGGTCTTCAAGAACTGGACACAACTGAAGAGGGGGGAAAAATGGAACTGGAAAGCAGTGCACATTTTTCAGTACAACACATGTTGCACCTTGTACCAATTAATAGCTGAGCTGGTATGTTTTCAAACAAAGACAAATAATGATATCCCAATCCTCATCAGAGAAGCTGTTGAGAGTGAATGGAAACGTCCAAACACCATCTTATTTGGTCTAGAGGACATCAATGACAATGATGACATCACAACTGTCCGAAACATCATCAGTGATTATCAAGTATCAACTATGTCCCCTGATGAAATACTTGAAATTTCCCCCATTGGCCGAGAGCTCAAAAACAGAGACAGCTCTGTGGCCCCACGCTTCTGCAGGGTCATTTGCAAAAATGAATCAAGCAAACGTAAATTCATTTATACTATAAGTTCACTTGCCAAAAGCAACACCAACCATAAGAACCTCTGTTCTCGCCCTGACCTAACCATACAGCAACGTGCCCGCTCCTATGTACTCCGCACTGAGCTCAAAAAACATCTAGACAATGGAGAGAAGGACCTGTACATTGACTACCATGCTGACTGTATCAAAAGTAAGTCACACAACCCACAACTCAGCTTTAACCTTCAACCACAACCCTACCTCAACCAATCCACCATCACCCAAGACTAGGCACGCACGCCCCTAACTACTTCAATTCCAACTATTGCTGGCCTTAAATGCAAGCTACTCAATGCAAGAAGCCTTGTGAATAAGATACCTGAATTTCTCCTATGACTAAATATGGCTAAATTCGACATCATATTTGTCTGTGAAACATGACTCAACACATCTCTCCCTGACTCCATTACCACAGTAAGAGACTATCATGTTTACCTATCAGATCGTGAAATTAGTAGAGGAGGTGGTGTTGCTATCTTCTATAAAAAGTCCTTACATCTAAAAAACATCCAAGTTACCCAGGAGCTTGCTCTTCCTACGACCATCATCTGTGAACTATCCTTAAATATCACATTTCAATTCTTACTATGTTACAGAGCACCTGATTATGACATCGAACATATAAACAAGTTAAATTCACTACTAACATGGGCAGCATCCTGCCCACATGCTTTTATCTTTTTTGGTGACCTCATATTGACTGGACCCTAAATGAATGTACAACTGAACCCATACACGCAACCTTCTACAATGCTGTTACAAATCTGGGACTGGAACAACTCGTAACCAATAATACTAGACTAAACAACTGCCTCGATCTCATCTTTTGCAATAGTTTGAATTTAATTTACGGAATACAAACTAAAGAACCCTTTTCCAGCAGTGACCACAATATGATTGACTTTTGTCTCAACATATGCCCACACAAAAATCATCACAATGATGTAATCCCCAATTATAACTTCAAAAAAGGCAACTATGATCTTATATACAACGATCTCTCATCCCTTGATTGGCAATCTCTATTCACTGGATGCAATACTGTTGAAGACCATTACAACATATTTTTACTTGAAGTCAAAAGAGTAATCAAACTATATGTACCAACAACAACTCCCCCCCCCAAAAAAACAACAACAGATTACCCATAACAATAAGGAAACTTCAATCCAAAAAGAGATCTCTCTGGTGGAAAAACAAATCTGGTCACGTTGTCAATTTCAAAAGCCGATACAAAAATTTATGCCACCAGATAAAGACTGAATGCACCAATTATAACATTAAACAAGAGGAAAACCTTCTACGCACCAATTCCACCCACGCTTTTTACAATTTTGTAAACAACAAACTAAAAGACTCAAGATCCATCCCACCCCTGATAGGACCTAATGGTAAAGACTGCAACAACAACACCATTAAAGCCAACATCTTTAACACATTCTTTGGCTCAGTATTTGTAAACAGCAATGGATCATGCCCAGTATTTCCTAGCCGAACCACAGAAAACTACAATCATCTAATACATATCGATTTTACAGAAGACAATGTTGAAAAAGCACTACACAATCTAAAACCATCTCTATCTATTGGACCAGATGGAATATGTGCCTACTTCTTAAAAAAGCTATCCACTGCCATAGCCGAACCTCTAAGCATAATCTTTGAAAAATCTTTCAGGACCAGCTCCTTGCCTAACCTATGGTCACAAGCCATGGTTATCCCCATCTTCAAAAATGGAGACCCCAGCCTAGTTGAAAATTACAGACCAATCTCCTTATGCAGCGTCACCTGTAAAGTCATGGAATCTATTATTAACCAATCCATCATCCTCCACTTAGAAACAAACAACTTACTCTCTAATAAACAATTTGGTTTCAGAAAAAAACTATCATATAATCTGCAACTCTTACACTGCAAAAACATATGGACTACACAACTCGACCAGGGCAAAGCAATAGACGCAACATACATAGACTTCTGTAAAGCCTTTGATTCAGTGGTACACGACAAACTACTCCTAAAACTAAAATCTTACAGTATCTCTGGACACCTGCATTCCTGTCAAACATTCAACAAATGGTCAAAATTGGGAGCGTCCTATTAAATTCTGTACCCCAAGGCAGTGTTCTAGGACCAACTCTCTTCATACTCTACATAAATGACCTCTGTGATCACATTAAGAGCAACTACGTTCTCTTTGCTGATGGTGTAAAGCTGTTCAATACCACAGACAATACTGCTATCCTTCAAAAAGATCTTGACCATGTATCAGAATGGTCAAACAAATGGCAACTTCAAATCTCAACAAATAAATGCTCTGTCTTACATATTGGCAAAAAAATCAGAAAATAAAATACAAACTGAATAGTCAAGACCTTGTTGATGATCCAAGCTCTGTAAAGGACCTTGGAATACTCATCTCTAATGATCTAAGTGCTAGATCCCACTGTAACTACATAGGCAAAAAGGTATTAAGAGTTGTTAACCTAATCCTACGTAGCTTTTTCTCTGGTAATATCACACTACTAACTAGAGCATACAAAACATTTGCTAGACCAATACTTGAATACAGCTAATCAGTCTGGAACCCACATTACGTATCTGATACTAACACAGTTGAGAAAGTCCAAAAATATTTCACAAGAAGAGTTCTCCACTCCTCTACTTGTTGTAGAATACCTTATGCCACCAGACTTGAAATTCTAGACCTAGAAAACCTTGAATTACGTCATCTTCAGTCTGATCTAAGTATAGTATATAAAATCATACATTGCAACGACTTACCTGTCAATGAATGCTTCAGCTTCAACCATAACAACTCAAGAGTACACAATAGATACAGACTCAAGGTTAACTGCACCAAACTTGATTGCAGGAAATACGACTTCAGCAACAGAGTGGTCAATGTCTGGAATACTGTACCTGACTCTGTGGTTTCTTTCCCAAACCCCAAAAACTTTAACTTTACTATTGACCTCACCCCTTTCCTAAGAGGTCTGTAGGGGGTGTGCATAAGCGCACCAACGTGCCTACCTTCCCTGTCCTATTCTTTCTTTTATTTTTCTTATATGTACCCATTTCATGTATTCATAACTATGTATAGACTTATACCTATTATCTTGTAAGCGATTGACAAATCAAATAAACTAATAAATAAATAAAATAAATAAATAAAGACAATTTCCAGACTCTTTTCAAGACTAAGCTCATGTAGTAGAGCACATTATTATAGTCAATATAGGTTACAACCAAAGACATGAATACCAGGTCTGAGTGTTTCAAGAAAGGTTGCACTGCTTGCCTCGGGATAACTGTACAAAAGTGCTCTTTGCCACAGCTGCCTCCTATGTTTCCAGTGGCAGTTGAGCTTTTAAGAAAACCTCTCTTTGAAGGAGAGTACAAACCGGGCTGAAACCTTTAGGGAGTAAGACTTTTTTTTTGAACATTTTTGGCAAAGTTTGCTTTGAAGCAGTTTTCAGTGATTACCTTTACCTCTGATTGTTCTGGAAGTACAGATTTTTTGGAAAAAATAGGAGGCCACAGGGGAGAAGGAGGTAAATCTGTCAGAGAAAAACCTCTGTTGGATCAAAAGCTTACACACGCACGCGCGCGCGCACACACACACACACACACACACACACACACACACACTGAACTAAGAGCCCTTGTGTTTTGAGGACAGTTTTGCTGGCACCAATCCTCCATAAGTAACTGCTAGACTTGTTTTTCAATAGCCTTCAAAAGTGATTCTAGCGGAAGTTCTTTAACCGTCAATGACTTTAACCAAGGAAGGATTAATTAGGCAAGAAAATCTATTTCGAACGTATTCACCACTCATGAGCATTAAAACACATGAAAGGGAGCTGAAAACCATCTCTTAATAGCTGCCTGTTTGAAGAGCTAATTTGGAACTTAGGAAACAGGAAAGAACCCTGCAGTTTTCCATAACCAGATTGCTCTAAAACTTACCTAAAGCAAGATAGTGCGGTAAGGTTTGCTGTTATCTCCTTGTTTTCCCTGGGCATTTTAGTTCCAATTCAGATCCCATTCTTTGAAGATGTTATCTAGCCAGTTTGGGAGAGGCACCCATTTCTGAATAATGATATGTATGGTCAATAACACTTAACTAAGGAAATGTGCTGCCTGACACAGACCAAGAGGCCTATGACAGGTACAAGGAATTGCCAGCAGTAGAACTCCTTGCTTCTGTTGCCTTAAGACTTCAAGAAAAGAATAAATAATATACAGACAAACAGGACAGAACAGTAACTAACTGGCACAACTCAGTGTTTCTCAACTTTGCCAACTGTCACCCCCCCAAAAAAGTTTTGTACAGACACCCGACTCTGTAGTCTCTTCCCCAAACCCCAAAAACTTTAACCTTAGACTGTCTACTATTGACCTCACCCTTTCCTAAGAGGTCTGTAGGGGCGTGCATAAGCGCACCATTGTGCCTACCGTCCCTGTCCTATTGTTTCTCTTATTCTTTTATTTTTCTTATATGTACCCATTTCATGTATTCACAACTATGTATACACTTATACTTATTATCTTGTAAACAATTGGCAAATCAAATAAATAAAATAAAAATAAATAAGAAGTACGCTCAGAAGTACTATCTAACGTTATTGTAAGGTTACATTAACACAATCTTACAAATCTGAAAGTACATCTCCTCACTTGCTTTTACAGTCCAAGAATCAAGGAAGGGTCCATTCTGAGGCATTTACTGTTCCCCCCATTGCTTCCATGCACTAAACTGCCTCTTTTCTGACCATTAACACAACTATGATTTGCCCCAATGAGTCTTCCCAAGGACCAGTTCCTTTCTTCAAAGAGTGGGGGGAAAAGTGGCCCACTGTTCACTCCCAGACATAGTCTCTGACCATTTGTAGAAGAAATTTGATGATCCCTGATATAGGGTGTAATGGTAAAAAGTGAAGAATTCTCTTTGGAGTTGAACATAGCGCTGAACCTCTTTCTTGATCAAGTTCAAGGAGATGGATATCTCCATGTAGTTTTCTTGGCAATGATATAGAAGGATTTGTCATTGTCTTCTTTTGGAATATTTGTCTAGTGTCCAGTCTGGGCTACAGCCCTGGTATTTCCTTATAGTTTCCCATCCAAGGAGTAATCTGGTGTGCCCCTGTTCAGCTTTTCAAGATCAGCCAAGATCAACTTGGCACTATTCCCCCCTCGCTGGTCATTGTATAAGGTAGGTTGACCCAATTTCGATTAACTTGGAAGATTTGACATTAAAAAAAAAAAAAAGCTAGATTAGTTTTCTGAATATACTTTTAAAGGAAATTTAGTAGCAGCAATCTGTTTGAAACCAAATCATACGTAGCGTTAATAGAACAGGGATGCTTTAGAAGGCATAAAAAAAGGAGAGCTCAGGACAATTATATAATGAAAAAATAGAGAGGCAACCCCAGACTGCTGCTTTGTCAGAAAAAAATAAACAAAAGACTGCACAGCACTTCTCTCATTTTTATAGAACAATCCCTCGGCAAAGCAAGATGCCTGAGGGGATCGTTCATTTTTTTTGTAAGAAGAGGTTATCAGAACCTTTTGCATAAATTTTTTCCTTGATTAAAATGTATTGTGTGCTCCATCCAGATTTTTATCCTGTCTGAACAAACTGTTTCTGACAAAGCATCTGTTAGAGCCCAGCCCCTCTTTTAATTTTTTGTTGGCTGGAACGCTTGCAGAAATCTAGGAAGCAGAATTTGCTTTCATAATAAAGATTTAAATGGCCATTGCTGCGTTTGGGCCAGAAAGAATTTGGGCCAGTAAGTAACCCTTGTGAACTCTGTCTGCTCTCCGGGACATTGTTTAATTAGCTTAGTCAGTTGGAATGGATTTATATGATATGTTTAACTCCTTGTTCACCCAGTAATAAAGTGTAATGGGCATGTAAATTTGAAATAATTCACTCTCAGTCCAAGTGGCTGGGCTTTCACTTTCAGATAATTTTCAAGGTCTACAATTTTAGATTAGATTAGAGTTGATGGTTATAAATGTATTTTCAAGCATTAGGTGTCCTCTTGATAAACCTTACAACCCATGAAGTATTATTGAAATATTTGATCTTTACCTTAAACAATTAATGAACGTGTACAAAGTGGGCTAGAAGCTTCATTTACAAATCTGATCACCCCAAATCTATAATATATGATTATAGAAGATAATCCTATTGAGATGTACTCTCCTAAAAGTACATATAAACAACAACTTTAATCAGCAAGTCTATTCTTTAAACTTGCCTTAGATAGGGATCTGTCCCATCTATTTGCCATCAAAATATTTCTATAAGCTTATCTACTAGTCTAAGATGTGGCCATGTATTTTGTTCCCTAGATTTATCCTCTACTATTACTACAACTAAGGTTTTGTAATCTTGTGTTTACCAAGAACAACAATGATTCCTGTTAATAATTGTCTATTTCCTCCATATAGCTCTGAGATATCTTTATTTTCTTTGTTTAGGAAATCAATTTCATCTACCTAGGCATTTTATAGTAGTATTAAATAAGCTGATTGTTCAAGGTTTAGATTATTTGTTTCTATTAAGGCAAATGTTAGGCTTACAAAAATGTGCTAACATAAAAGGATGACTTCTCATTTTCACTTATATTAATTAGTGTTATACATGTATAACATACATGTTGCAATATAAATTATATACATTTTAAAAATCTGGATTAAAAACTATTTTATACCCTTGCTTCTTTGTAAGTAAAAACTGCTCTTAAAAATGTTCCTTTCTTGAATAAGTTCCCCTTTTCTTGTATGAAAGAAAGAAAAAGGGGAAAAAAATTCATACAAGTTTTTCAATCTGTAAAGTGCACTTCTGTTGATAATTATTTAGCTAGTTAAATTTAACTTGGCTATGAATCTTTTAAAATTTTTGTCATTAATCTCAAAAATATGCACAGATCACATAGAAAGCTTCCCTCAGGCATTTTCAAATGTCCCAGACACTTCAGTTAATTTTATCTGATCTACCACATTTATGATATAACTTCATCTTGTTTTAGCATTCTCTTATCTAATATAAAACATACCACAATGACTATAGCAGTTTGAGGATTAGTGCTCAGTTAAAATGTTTTGCAAAACAGCATGATACTCCCCCTCGCCCCCACATTTCTTGTAATAGATTTATTACAAAATAAAATACACCCCCTGTAGCAGTTGCTGAGATCTTTAAACTTTGACTGTTTTCGGTCAGTAATCTCATTAGCTAGAAATAATGAATAATTCTTCCATATGCTGTTGCCAATCCGTTGCTGCATAATATTTAAATGTTTAAGGTACTCAGTTTTGTTTTCTTTGTCACTATCCCATAAAAACAACAAACTGGCTCTACGCATGTGAACTGTGGGCAACGTAACTGTCTGCAGGAATAAAAGCTGTGTCTAAAAGTCCACCTTAATTAAATTGAAAATAAAAGATGCATTGCTCCACTTGGAATACACTTTATCACTCTTAAATTGCTTTTTTAATCATTGCTTCTACTCAAAGTAAAACTTTCAGTGGGGGAAACGAATTTCTAAACCCTCTTTTTGAAACACAGAAATATATGGACATTTTTATATTATTGAGGATCTCTTCCTTTTGAGTATATTTACGTAGTTTTGTTTTGATTAAGTGATGATTATCTAAGTTAGTTAGCCAAGACCTTACACTATCATCAAGCAAAAGGTATACATGCTATATACATAGTGAGAAACTGAATTTTAATTACTCATTTTTAATTATTTGTGGGAAAAACCCATAAAAAAACCCAACAAATACCAAATGCCTAAGTTGTGAAAATTCTCTTTCTATACTGAAGAATGCAACAGATACATTAATGACTTATAGACATATATATCTATCTGCCATCATTTTGTCCTGCTTTTTTCTTGACTTTTCACTATTTTGTCTGAAGAACAGCTTTAAGAAGTTGAAATACTGTATAGATTGGCCTATATAAAGATACTTTAAAAAAAAAAGCTCCCCACTCATGCCCCATAGCTAAGATGACTACCATTGTGTGGCTCATTTTATTATCAGCCCTGGAGACATTGTCGGAATATTATTGAACAGCTTTTAGACATTCTGTATTGCAAAATTATTTTGTGGAATCTGAATTAAATCCCAAAGAACATCATTGTGCTTAGATTATTATTAATTATATATGTCTTATTTTCTTCTTTAAAATGGTCTAGTCGTTATACTGCTCCCTTTTGCAGTACAGAAGGAGTGAGAAAGACATTAATTTGATCAAAAAAGTCTACTCAATACTTGTCTTAAAAGAGGTGTTAGAAGCTGATGATTGGAGATTAAATAGGTACTTTGAACATAGTCAAATGTGGATCATCCTGTTCCCTTCAGTGCCCAAAGCAATCTGCCCTAGGATCAATTGCATTTCTGCTGCAAGAGAGGTTGAAGTTCAGAGAACTTCAACTGGCAGACTATGTTTGGTCATTCTCTAGATCTGAAGACAAATATTTTACTCTCAAATACTGTTTTTATTACACAATACATATCTAAAAAGCTAAAACAAAATTATTTTGGGAACCCATGCTCTCAAGGCCTAGCACTAAATTTTGTTGAGAATTTACAAATCTGGATTACAATCTCTAAGAAGATTTACTATCTTCTACCTATTAAATTTACCAGATGCAGCACACAACATACAATAACGATACAGCAGATAACTACACAAACTGATGGTGGGAGGGGGGGAAGAAATAGTCTAATAATTACTACTGATCTCTTAATCACTGTGCCGCATGATTAAAAATTGCATTTATTCTGAAGTTCTGATGAAAAGAAGGCAAAGGACAAGTTGGGGAAGGCGTTGAGATGGGGGCACAGGTATGTAACAAATGCATAATACATATGAAAATGGAAAAACTATCTGCCTACTTGCAAAACCCCTACCTGTAAACAGCCTCCAAAGCAAACTTTCCGCAGAGAAAAATAAAAATAAAAACCTCTGATGCATGCTTCCATTATTTACTCCACCCAATTGCTTTTCCCCAAAATTGATGTGGTCTGTCTGGCTGGGAATTATGGGAGTTGCAGTCCATCTGAAGAGCATGGAGGGAAGGCGACTCTGCCTTTCTTTTCCTTTTTTCCTAGCAAGAAGCTCTTGATTAAAAAGTTCTTCCATCACACTGCATCATAAAATAGCGGAGAGTCCCCTACCTGGCATCCTTCAGGGGTGCTGCACTGTAGTTCCTCTCTTTTGAAAGGTGCCAGGTTAGGGAAACCGATACTGAGCTAAAGAGTTAACTTGCACATAGCTATATAAAAAGCAAGTACACTGACTGAGTGGAAAAACATAAAGAACCAGATTATATGACTTTGATATAAACATTAGAAGTGCTGACTATGCATACTGTAAAAAACGCTGCTGAAGCCAGCTGCCAACAATGTCATCATAAATCAAGCAAGTTGCTAGAAATAGATCTGAAACTAACCTGGGTGCTAATCTTGAACAATAGCCTATTGTAACCTGAAAGAGAATTATACGATACCATTTGACATTGTTCAGAGCTTTTACCTAATTTAAAATTAAGAATGATTTTTTCCCCTCCCAATCTCCTCCTGTTCTTTCTTTCACTCAATGTTGACAAAAGCAGTGTTATTGTACAACAATAATATGCATCTGTATTAATTAAAGCGATTAAAGTATGAATCGCTTATGTCAGAGTCTAACTTTTTTGATATTACATATGATACAAAGGTGTCAAGAAACAAAAGGAGAAAACATAAAGAGATGGATTGTAATCCACAGTAGTCCATTTTTCCATAATACCACCCCATTTTTATGCACAGTAGAAAGAAGCAGTGAACTAATTGGATTCAGACTGATTGGAGCTCTTGTGCAAAATGGCAGCATAGGAGGACATCAAAAGGTCTCCCCCTTCTAGGGGAAGCAGAACTTTCTACCCATTTCAAATTGTCATTATTTGTATTTGCATTTTATTATTTCCAGAATTTTTCCTCCTGTGCTCTGAGCCATCTCAATGTAAATATAAAACTGGGAATAATTGTACATGCATTGGGTGAAGTACTCATTTCAAGTCTATGAGAATCTAGGTCAGAATAGGTTTGCTAATCTTTAAATTATCATGAGATTTTTTTTCATGGTGTGACCTATAGCCATTTGTCTCTGCAGAACTGAAATGAATTACCACTTTCAAAAGTTTAAAATAGGTAGTAACTTGCACTGTTTCCAGAGGAAGAGCTCTAAGCATTATTAATCAAAAGCAGTACACAATTATGCCATCTTTGTCTCCTTCCTTGGTAAGAAAATCAAGAGGAAATAATCAATGAGAAAATGAAATGGTTCCAAATGAAAGAGGACCTGTAAGAATCCCTTTAAAAACTGCATAAATAAAAAGTCTTATCTGAAAGGACTTTCTGGTTCCATACTGCCCTCACAAACTCAAAAGAACATTTACATTAAACTTTTCAGTAGAGGGCTATATTATATAATAAACTTATTTTTATATTATTTTATAAAAACATAAAATATATTCATACATTGTATAATACAAAAATGTACTTTCTGCATCCAATGTTCCTACAATAATTTATTTTGTTTATTTTGTTTTTGGTCAGGAATGAGCTGGGTTAAATATTGGGATTTAAAAACTTGGGAAAATAAAATTGGCTTAATTGTTGAAAGAGCTTTGTTAACTTCTTCCTTGCAGACTTCTTGTACCAAGCCTGGTTACTTCCTGAATGAATACAGGCTGCTTTTTATATATGAAACCTAACACTTCTTGGCACAACTCCAGATGTTAAATAAAAAAGCTACAAGCCACTGTTAACCTGCTTCCCTGAACAGAGTCATAGTATTTGAACTACTAAAGCAAAGTTTTCCTCTTCCAAACTTTTGATGATCTCTGTTGCAGCCTTTTTATGCATATCCCTCCCCAGCATAAAATAAAAAGAAAAAATATGAAAATATTCCAAACTAATTAGCTAACCAAACAGTAGATCACTGCCTTTCCAGTTTCCTTTGAAGACCATAAGGTCTGTGATGAATCTTTTCCTTTTTGTCCTAGTTCATGTTTTGCATTGGCCCATAACTCAAACTATTTGTAAAAAAGATTAAAGAAGGGCATCTTAACTCTCTGTTTAATTATCTGAGATTGACAACCAAACTTCATTTTATGGGCAGAAAATTTCAAAATTAGAGAATGATGACAAGGGAAGGCCTTACATGTATATTTCCCCAAAACAGATTTCTGCAATGGGGTATTTCCAAAAAGAGGGGCAGTCAGACAATACTTAATAATCATGCAGATATATAATGATATGGTTACTCCCTCATTTCTATTTTAAAAGTAAATGCCAACATCATGAATTATGCGTGGAATGCAGCTAACTATTATTCCTTCCTTCCTTCCTTCCTTCCTTCCTTCCACCCATCCATCACACTTCTACATCCCCTCCTCAATCTCACCTATGTGACCCAGGGTGTTCTGACCCACGCCCTTTTCCAACAAATCAAACACAATTCAAAAAGAACAGAAACCTTGTAATGCTTTTACAAAATAATTAACTGTGATAAGCACAAGCCTTGCCAAACTGTGCAAGACTTGCCAAAAGATAACAGACAAGAAATAATTTCCAAAATAAGAATCTTCTATCTCAGACTGGTCTTGTGGTGCAAGAGTCATAACCTCACCCTGAACATCAAAAAGACCAAAGAATTGATTATAGACTTCAGAAGATGCAAAGCAGAGCCTCTCCCACTATATATCAATGGAGATTGTGTGGAAAGAGTTCATAGTTTTAAATTTCTAGGAACTCATATTTCTGACAACCTTACTTGGTCGGTCCACATTATGACCAATGCAAAGAAGGCCCAACAGCGCCTGCATTTTCTGAGGCTGCTGAAAAAGAGTGGTCTGGGTGAGAAGTTGCTGGTTACTTTTTACCGTTCTACCATCGAGAGCATATTGGCATACTGTGTAACAGTGTAGTATGCTGGATGCTCTGTAGTGGATAAGAAGATGCTCCAGAGAGTTATAAACACAGCACAAAAAATCATCGGTTGGTTGCTCTCTTTCTTCTTTGGAAGATATTGTGAAGACCAGACCCCTCTCTAGAGCATTAAAAATCTCCACAAACCATTCTCATCCTGGTCATTCATATTTCGAACTGTTACCATCAGGGAGATGTTATAGGTGTCTTAAAATGAGGACTAATAGACTGAGAAACAGTTTCTTTTCCAAGGCAATAATTGTCTTGAATCAAACAGCGCATTCGTGATCTAGCCCTATGTATATAGTGGCATTTTTAAACTATTTAACTTACTAAATGTTTTAGATAGATTTTAGATGAGGTTTACTATTATTATTATTATTATTATTATTATTATTATTATTATTATTATTATTAAATACTTGTAGTGTGATTATGATGTGGTGTTTGGGGCACTGTGCTGGAGTAGCTTTCAAATTTCATTGTATTCGTGGAATGCAATGACAATAAAGGTAAATTCTTAATTCTCTTCAAATACAAACTCAGGATACTGGAATGTCCACGAGGCTGTAGTTTCAAAACGTCTTTGCCTTATGCAAAGAAGGTTAGTTTCACAGGTGGCTTTTATCTTCTTGAAGGAAGGGCCATTACCTTGCAGCCTTACTCCCGAGTTGCCCATGCTGTTGTAACTGTTCTTTCCTACGGCAATCCTGTGCACACACGCACTTGGCACAGGCTCCTTGGGAACCTCCTCATCACTGCTGCCAGCCCTCACAATCTCTGAAGGCAGCAGGCCACTCCCTAATGGTCCTGGCCCCTCATCTGAGTCCTCACTCTTCTCAGCCGTCTGCACCTGCTGCCGGCTAACCACAACACAGGGTTGTTTACAATAAAAAATTACAGATCTTTTAATATTGGAGACATAAAATCACAGTCCTTTGTATATAACTGTATTTTGCAGCATTTGTATTTACTGAATACTCCTTCATCAGAACAGCTCTGTATAAAGCCCATTACACTATAATCAAGATATGAACAATAGTTAACAGATCAGATTGATACATAAATTCATACTACCAGTGTACAATACACACTTATTTCTGTCCTATTTTCTACCATTAAAAATGCCTTTCCATCATCAATGTTTTAACAAATGTTTACATAAAAATAAATATGAAATAAAATATAAATAAAAGTATCAACTGATCCACCAGAGTAAAGCAAATTTTAAAGCAAAAGCTTACATGAATTAAAAAAAATGGCTTGCTAATGGAAGGAGAATAAAAACGAACAAACTGCATGCCACAGATTAGGATTAATTGATAATAAAATTCCTTTCAGACCTTGGCCTTGTTAAGCATTCAAATTAATCAGTAGAAACACACTAAAGTGAAACCTGCATGGGACATTTAGCTTTATCTTTTGTACATAAAAGAAAATAAAAAATCGTAATTAGATTTACTATTTTAAAACAAATACTATAGATGGTTCAATGGATTACAAGAAAAAAATCCTGGAAGCTACTGAAAAAAAATACAGTATTTATTTCATTTGCTACTACCTTTTAAATATTTTCCACTTTCATTTTGATGATTGGTTATCACAGAATGTGTAGATGTAGTCTACAAAGACCTCTTGAGCTTGTAAGGTTTGGACATAAAGACAGTTGAAAGTATTTACCATTTTAGTATGATACTAACAGCCTTGCACTGTACTTTTCCTGAAAAATATTTTAGTTAGTATGTAAGCATTTACATCGTGGTAAAAAAATGCAAAAGAGTGAGCCAATTTGATGTAATGGATACAAGGATGAAAAACAGGAGATTGGCATTTTTAGTCCTGTCTTACTCATGAAACCAGTTGGGTAAGATCTATCATTCCTCTCAGGCTTAGTATGAAAACAGTAGCAAACCACTTCTGAATTATTGCCCCAAAACCTAGATGGACTTTTCATGTAGTTGTCAAGGATCAGGACTGGACTCAACAGTCCACACGCATGTACTCACATGCAAATGGAATAGCAAAATGTAATCATATCCAAAAGCAACCTTACTCTAAAAACCAACTAGTACATCAACCTCTCCTGTTCATTTGCCTTTGATTACATATTACCTGTAGAAGATGTTAAGAGATGATAATACAAAATGTACAAAGATGTGCAGGTATTGGTCTTATAAAAGATGAGGATGCAAAAAGAAAGATTCTTGCTTGGATGATTCTTAAAATACTTGAAATAAATGTGCGCATAGGTCTAAAAAAAGGGGGCAAAGTGAACAATATATTGTGGAATCTAGGCAACAGGAGCACAGGTGTCAATGAATTGAAATGTTATACCTTTTATATACCTTTATACCTTCTCAGACATTTCAGGGTATATTTAAGTGATGTTCCATTTATGAGCAACATATCAATTGACATGGCGCAAACCATACATTTAAAATGGTTGCCAGCTGGCAATCAGCGAACAACTTCCTTATTCAGTTCAACTCATGGGGCAGCTTCCAGCATCCCGAAGAATGCCCACATATGGGATACCTTAATCCAATCTATTTCAAGAAAATAGTTTTACTTCACCCAGAAAGATTTCCCAGAAAAGAAGCCTTGAAGCTTCCTCCTCTCCCTTGCCATTACTGAATAGCTATAATAAGATCCCAATTGGCAAACATTCCTCTTCCCATTAGTGTACTGTACAAAGAAGGAAAGGGAAGCAGAGAAAACAGAGTTTTAACAGTGACGATAATAAATGAGAAAGCTAGACCTGCTCTCATAGAATTATTATATCCTTTCAGGTTCCTTTCACTTGTGTGACTATGTTGTTTCACTACAGAAAAATATTCATTGTTTTGGTTAAATTATTAGCAATTCCCATCTTTTTCTCTTTCTTTCTCTGTCTTGTTTATATTTAATTCCAAGCCTTTTGGGAAGGATTTTCTTTCAATTGTCTGTCAGCTCTACAGTGATGTAATTTTCTTCCCATTGTAATCAGAAGAAATTGTATAAATAAGCTGAAACAGCTTAGGACATATAGATAACTGCAGACTTTAGACTGCATTTTAATTGCTCAATGTATTATAACATACTGCATGTTCATATTAAGTTGCCCTTTTATAATGAGGAAGAAAGGGCATAGCACAAAAACAAATATTTCAATCTCCATTTGCAGATACTATAAAATGTTATAGATCGTATTCTCCATTTCCATGTTCAAACAATTCAATAGAAATAGTTATTTTCTACAAATTTGCCTTTGTTAAATTGCTTGCCTATGTTCATGTCCTCATAATTAAGTTGCATTTTTTTAATGATCAGGAGGGAAAAGAATGTGCTGGTATGCTTGTGTCATGCAGTAAAATACAACTATTATTGAAAGTCTAATTTAGGCCTACCTTGTCTTCGACTCTGTTCAGCCGGGCACCAACTGTATTATTCCCTCGATCTTTAGTTTTTTCTGCATAGAAAGGACACTTCTAGATGAATATCAAGTGTTACAATAGTATAGAATGATGCCGTGCAATTGCATTTAACTAGTCTAGCAGAGCTATTTAATTGAACTCTGCTGACAGATGGGTAATTTTATTACATTAACAGTAGGTTGTTTTTTTTTTAAAAAAAAATCCTTTATTAGCATCAATTCAAGCCTTGCCTTGAATGGACTCAAGTTCAAACTGCATCTTGAGTTCATGTTATGCTTTAAATCAGAAGAATTAGCGCATTGGGTTTAATAAATTTAAATTAAATTTAACACTAATTTAGCTGAAAAGTACAGTAGAGAATGAGTGAGATTCCATGTGGTGTAATGGTTAAGGTGTTGGACTAGGAGCAGAGAGACCCTTATGTGCCTAAGAGAGATCTATCCTCTCTTAGACACATAAGTTACTGCTGAGTAACTCTGAGCCACTCACATTCTTTCAGCCCTAGACTGGGAAACTGAAAAACAATCCATAATGTAGCAATGGCAAACCCCTTCTATTTGTCCTTAAAATTGTCAAGATTGATTCAAAACCCTGAAACAAAGTACAGAATAAGAGTAATACTCTTGAAGTATGTTGGTGTGCTTATTGATGATGTTGATCATTATCATCATCCATGAAATGTTAGTATACATTCATGGATGTTATAGAATATTTATTTGGATTCTGATTTCCCACATAATTTTCACTGTAAATTATGAAAACTATAATGATGAGCACAACTCATTCAATTGCTATATCCAGTAGGGATTCATGTACCACCTAAAATCTTGGATGTATTCTACAGAATCCCCAAAATTATGTTATTGAACTATAACTTTCACAATGTTAATTGGAACTTTTAATGTGGCAGAAGCCAAAAATTACTAAAAGCATGAGAATAATTGTATTAGCTATTTCAATTTCTTTTAAATATAATTCATTCGGTGCTTTTGATTCTGTTTTGATTTTTTTTGTCATGGGTTTGTTGGATGAATTGCTATTTCTATGAGGTTTTTTTTTAGGAAAAGTACTTGACTTGTTACATATTTAAGATACATTCTGTGCTTTTCTAGGATGGTGTCTTACCTGAGACAGAAATAAATAGTGATGGCTTCCCTATAGATTGGTCCAATCTAGAGAGAGAGAAAAATGTATAAAATAAGAGGCCAAAAGTTTTCTCCCCACGTGAAACTTGGGCAGCTGAAAACAATTGTGATCATTTTGTATGTTTCTACCAATAATGAAAGAAGGTCTTACATAGTTATCGGTTTATTTGCAAAATATGCTTTGACCTTTTTATTGTGATTTTTAGAGATATTGTATGTGAACTAAAAATGGCTCCATGAAGAAGCTATTCATTCACTAAATATTTAGTGTTGTCTTTTAGTGTTACTAAAAGCATGAAAATAATTGTATCAGCTATTTCAATTTCTTTTAAATATAATTCATTCAAGCTATTCACTCACTAAAGATTTAGTGTTGTCTTTTAGTGTTACTGAAAGCATGAAAATAATTGTATCAGCTATTTCAATTTCTTTTAAATATAATTCATTCAAGCTATTCACTCACTAAAGATTTAGTGTTGTCTTTTAGTGTTACTAAAAGCATGAGAATAATTGTATTAGCTATTTCAATTTATTTTAAATATAATTCATTCAGTGCTTTTGATTCTGTTTTGATTATCACTTCCTGATATTAATACTTCCACAAAGATATGGAGATGGTGAGTTCATGAATTCAAAATAGTTTATTGGCAGCAATAAAGCAATTTTAAAATAATTTTATTTTTATGTAATTTTATGTAATTTTTGCGGGATTTATTTTTTGCTATGCTCAAAAGATACTAATTGATAGAATAAATGATGATTCTTAAATACATGGGAGATAAAGGATGATGTTTCTTATTTGTGAAGATCTTACAATCAAGTTGAAGAAAATAAAAGGGGAGACAGGAGATAAATGGGATAGTTTGGGTTCATGCATCACTCTAAGTCAGAGGTCTCCAAAGTTGGCAACTTTAGGAGTTTTGGGTTTTGACTCCCAGAATTCCTTAGCCAGCTATGCCAGCTGGGGGATTCTGGGAGTTAATGTCTACAAGTCTTAAAGTTGTCAAGTTTGGAGACCCTTGTTCTAAGTCATATCATGGCATGTTTGGATTTGGATTAGTATGCCCTGTCAACCTAGCCCTTATAGTTTGTAAACATAATTTATGGCTTAGCATGTTGTAAAAATCCAGCCAACAGTAATTTATTCAGTAAAGTCTAGTTATAACATACCATGGCTTAGCCTTAGAGCAATCTGTTAACCTTCTCAATATGAAAATACTCCGCCACATTTTCTAACCCACTTCTACTGCCCATTGCATTCTTAATTTGTTTTCTAAGGATGTGATCAGACTGGATACATTAACATTGAAGTTCCATGCAGGTAAGGAAGTATGTTAGGGAAGTGTCATGGGGCACTCTTTAATCCTTCATATTTGTAAGATACTGTGGCAGAAATTGTTTCTACAATTAAAAATTGATGGCATTTAATGTGAAGCAGTGAGGATACTGTGGGCTGCAAATTGTCTGTGAATGTTCAGAATATACTTTAAAAAAAATATTAAGTTTAAGACATAAGACATAAGACATAAGAATTTATTTGTCATTACACTCGCAAGTGGGTGCAACGAAATGAGGTGCTCTTCCACAAGTAAAACTGGACAAACACCACTAAAAAAGAAAAAGAAAATTTAAACTAAACACAACCAACCATACAATAATCTCTATACAATTTAAAAATGTAAATACCCCACTACTCTCAGCCATTAGACTCCACAAGTTTAGAAGGTGAATTCTGGACCATACCTTCTTTGAAGCTCTTTTATTCGGACCATTAAGTTGAGATGACCCTGAGAATATTGTTCTATCACATCACGTACATCATAAGGTTTTCTAGCTTGCTGTGAAAACAGAAAATAATAACTATAAAAACATTTCAAAGCTCATTATAGCATGCCACATTTATGTAGCTATCAGTTAAAATAAGGAAAAATAGAAAGTTAGCCTTTTCATTTTCACAGCTTTTTCATATAATTTTAGGTAATAAAGATAAGGACTAATGGGTATAATTCAGGTTCTTTGTTAAAATGTTTATTCCTTGAGTTTTAGTGATATACCTAGATGACGGCTGGACATTGCAGAAAGGACTTTTCATGAGTTAAGGAACTAGTTTGTTAAATATTCTGCCCTAATGTATTTAGAGCACTGAAGATAAAAGATTAGGCCTAGAAACAAACTGGAAATCAGTGAAGTTGGTTTAAAAACTGGTCTTTTTTTGTTATTGGTTATAAAGTTGTGAGAGTGATGATAATTTACTTAGTGGTCTCACCATCTCTGATATATTACATATTCTCCACTTATCATCTTGCCCCATAAAAAGCACCGTATTGATAACAGCCTGCTGTAAGTCTCTCCCTCTTCCCCTCCCTCCCTTCCTGTCTCTCTGCAAATCTCTGTTGACTTATTTTCATGCTGTATATTGTGTTCCATTAATCTGCACATCTATTATAACATGGTAAAGCAGAGATTTTCATAATTTGAGTAGTTTATATTAATTCAACTCAGTAGTATTCAAGTATTTGGAATAAACCTGAATATGATGTACAGTATTGTTGTTCAGTACACTTTGATAATTTTACAAATGTTAAGAAAAATTTATCCATCTACTTTTAAAATGAAGGGCTTCGCGTAACATACTAAAATTAGGAGATGATACTAATCTATATAACAACCTCTTTTAAAATTACTGAATGTTAAAGTGGCCTCACAGTTTTATATGCTAGAAGGCAGCAGAATGTATGCATCTGGGAAAATAGTAATCACTCTGCTCCAAACTGGTAACAGATTGCATCATATAATTTAATAGCTAAAGTTATAATAAATTAGACTGGACCCCAGAGTGATCCCTGTTTAGATAAAATAGTGTCCTGCTTTTCTCCTCTTACCATGGCATGTGGATATAGACATCCAAGCAACAAACTATCCGAAAATGAATAATCTGAGATCAATCTGCAGATCAATGAATATTCTATTTATGCCTGAAGAATATTTATTTCTATTTTATTCTTTTCCATGTATCTTATCAGCAGGTTTTGTTTTCATTTTTAAGACTTCTGTTGTAAAGATTTAGTATTCATTTCCATAGTGTGCATATTTTTGAATGAAAGAATGCCAGATGATTTTGGGGGAACAATGCTAGTGGGTATTCCTAGGTGGAGGATCTTTACTACTTTGAAATAAAACATTAAAACAAACCGTGATTAGATTCTTTTATATCTCTGTTCACATCTGATTTCCTTGTTTTTTCTGTTCTCAGAACCAAGTTTGAAAGTTAAATATAATTATACAACTATCATGCAACCATTTTAATTAAGATCATCAGGAGTTAAGTTTTAGTTATTTTAAAAAGGCAATCTGTATATTAACAAACCAAGTACAATTGAAAATTGGAAGCATTATCAGGCCAAATTTCCACTTGTTTCGGGTATAAAGGTAATAGTACTTCACATGAAATTTAATCACTGTGGCCAACCTTATAGAGTCTTATAATTCTAAGCGGGAGTACAATTGCTCAATGGTTAAAAAAGGCAGAGCTTATCAGTTGGCAGCCCGGGTCCAAGACCCAAGCACCATGTGACGGGGTGCTCTCCCGTTACTTGCCCCAGTTCCTGTCCACCTAACAATTTGAAAGCCTGCAAATGCAAGTAGATAAATAGGTACCACTTCAATGGGAATGTAACAGGGTTCTGTGAGCCTCAGTGTATAGTCAGTGTTTACTTAAGTATTTTATTTAGTTGGGCTTATACATAGATTAACAAAACAGGGCAATGATGATGTTCAACAAGGTACCGTTTTCTGCGTAACATGAGGAAGACTCTTGCAGAAGGCATACTAGAGAACAGCACACTCTGTCTTTCTCTATCCTTTCATGCTGAGGCACGCTATTCTTCTCCAAAGTTTCCCTCAGAGTCAAAATGGAAAAGCAAAAAGGGAAGTACCAGCTGCAGGAAGTTTTGAGTAGTATAGCCAAACAATGGTCAAGTCCAAGCGTGTGTAACATTCTTTGAAGTACAAAGAACTTTGAACTATTTTGTTTGCCAGAAAGCCCTCTGAAGTGATTACAGAAAATTGCATACACAGTTCTTGATTGATAGCAAGGTAACTGAATTACGTATAAAACACTGCCCAGTTTGTGGTGACACTTTGAAATCTAAAGCTATAAATACATCAAGAGTGTCTGGTGACATCACTGAAAGCCACAACAAACACTGTTATTACTGGGGCCCTAAACTTGTACAGCAGCTTTTATTATTTATTTTAGTAACTATTCTAGTGGTTGTGTCCTGCTTGTAGATATCCCAGAGATATCCGGTTTATTACTGCAGGAAGCAGGATGCTACATTTGATGGACCTTTGGTTTGATGGGATATAGTTCTTCTTACATTCTTAAATAAATATTTATTAAAGAAGTAACTAACCATACTATAAAAATATTAGACTGTAAATATACTATGAGAGTTTCCCCCAACCTGTTGCCCTCAAGAAACATTGCATTAAAGCAGGATGTTCTGAAGTTACTATCTAAAATATCTGAAATGTTGCTCTCTAAATTGAAGAAACTGCTCTATTATTATATTATATATAACATATATAATATATATTATTATAACTGCTCATATTAACTTGACCCTAAATGAATGTACAACTGAACCCATACATGCAACCTTCTACAATGCTGTTACAAATCTGGGACTGGAACAACAAGTAACCAACAATACTAGACTTAACAACTGCCTTGATCTCATCTTTTGCAATAGTTTGAATTTAATTTACGGAATACAAACTAAAGAACCCTTTTCCAACAGTGACCACAGCATGATTGACTTTTGTCTCAACATACACCCACACAAAACTCATCACAATGACGGAATCCCCAATTATAACTTCAAAAAAAGGCAACTATGATCTTATAGACAACGATGTCTCATCCCTTGATTGGCAATCTCTATTCACTGGATGCAATACTGTTGAAGACCATTACAACATATTTTTACTTGAAGTCAAAAGAGTCATCAAACTATATGTACCAATAACAACTCCCAAAACCAGAAAAAACAAATTACCCAAAACAATAAGGAAGCTTCAATCCAAAAAGAGATCACTCTGGCGGAAAAACAAATCTGGTCACGTTGCCAACTTCAAAAGCTGATACAAAAGCTGATACCAGATAAAGACTGAATGCACCAATTATCACATCAAACAAGAGGAAATCTAAAACCATCTCTATCTATTGGACCGGACGGAATATGTGCCTACTTCTTAAAAATGTTATCCACTGCCGTAGCAGAACCTCTAAGCATAATCTTTGAAAAATCTTTCAGGACCAGCTCCTTGCCAAAACTATGGTCACAAGAAACAGTCATCCCCATCTTCAAAAAGGGAGACCCCAGCCTAGTTGAAAATTACAGACCAATCTCCTTATACTGTGTCACCTGTAAAGTCATGGAATCAATTATTAACCAATCCATTATCCTCCACTTAGAGACAAACAACCTACTCTCTAATAAACAATTTGGTTTCAGAAAAACACTATCCTGTAATCTGCAACTCTTACACTGCAAAAACATATGGACTATAAAACTCGATCAGCGCAAAACAATAGACACAATCTACATAGACTTCTGTAAAGCCTTTGATTCAGTGGTACACAACAAACTACTCCTAAAACTAAAATCTTATGGTATCTCTGGACAACTGCATAACTGGATAGAAGCATTCCTGTCAAACAGACAACAAATGGTCAAAATTGGGAGCGTCCTATCAAATTCTGCACCTGTCAATAGAGGTGTCCCCCAAGGCAGTGTTCTAGGACCAACTCTCTTCATACTCTACATAAATGATCTCTGTGATCACATTAAGAGCAACTGCGTTCTCTTTGCTGATGATGTAAAGCTGTTCAATACCACAGACAATACTGCTACCCTTCAAAAAGATCTTGACTATGTATCAGAATGGTCAAACAAATGGAAACTTCAAATCTCAACAAATAAATGTTCTGTCTTACATATTGGCAAAAAAAATATCAGAAAATAAAATACAAGCTGAATAGTCAAGACCTTGTTGATGATCCAAACTCTGTCAAGGACCTTGGAATATTCATCTCTGATGATCTAAGTGCTAGAGCCCACTGTAACTACATAGCCAAAAAGGCATTAAGAGTTGTTAACCTAATCCTACGTAGCTTTTTCTCTGGTAATATCACACTACTAACTAGAGCATACAAAACATTTGCTAGACCAATACTCGAATACAGCTCATCAGTCTGGAACCCACATTACGTATCTGATATTAGCACAGTTGAGAAAGTCCATAAATATTTCACAAGAAGAGTTCTCCACTCCTCTACTCGTTGTAGAATACCTTATGCCACCAGTCTTGAAATTCTAGACCTAGAAAACCTTGAATTACGCCATCTTCAGTCTGATCTAAGTATGGTATATAAAATCATACATTGCAATGTCCTACCTGTCAATGAATGCTTCAGCTTCAACCATAACAACACAAGAGCACACAATAGATACAAACTCAAGGTTAATCGCACCAAACTTGATTGCAGGAAATACAACTTCAGCAACAGAGTGGTCAATGTCTGGAATACTCTACCTGACTCTGTGGTTTCTTCCCCAAACCCCAAAAACTTTAACCTTAGACTGTCTACTATTGACCTCACCCCTTTCCTAAGAGGACTGTAGGGGGCGTGTATAAGCGCACCAACGTGCCTACCGTCCCTGTCCTATTATTTCTTTTATTTTTCTTATATGTATCCATTTCATGTATTCATAACTATGTTTTGACTTATACCTATTATTTTGTGAGCGATTGACACATCAAACCAAATAAAAGTAAATAAATAAAATAAAATGAGGATTGCAGAATATTCCAAGATTTTGGAGTTCTGTGCTCCCTGCTTCTTGATAGTCCTCTCTTTCAAACATTTGGCAAATGTTTTCATAAATGAAAGGCAACATATCAGTGTTAAAATATGAATGCGGTTTGCTTATGGAATGGGTGTATAACGTGGTTAATTGTCTATGCAAAGATTGTAGGCATGGCTGATGATTGGAAGAATGCCATTATTACTCCATTACAAAAACAGAATGTTAACAAGAGAGAATGCAAAACTGCAGGAGGATTAATTTATCAAGTACATGGCTGAATTCTGGTCAAAAGCATGTAAGACATGACTGTGAAAAAAACTTTTGGTAAATATAGCACAGCTTTATTTGAACTTTAGCAAAGCCTTAGCCTCCTTATGTGAATGTGACAAAGTTTTAATGTATGCCTGTTGATTTATAAAAAGCATAAGATAAGAGATTTGAAATATGAAATATTCTGCATGAATACAGACTTGAAGGATGTTTGTGAATGAGATAAAAATGCTATATGAGGAAAGTAAAACATACGTGACAACAAATGGAATGCTTAGGGAATAGTTCAACTTGAAACACTGACAAAGGCAAGGATGTGTGGTGTCCATGGGCTCCTTAATGCATTTCTATATAGATGAACAAGGAAAGCTTGTTATGATGTATGCTAATAGGGGATAAGAAGGCAAGTGAACTTTTTATGCAGACAGTGGTGTATATAGAATAGAATAACAGAGTTGGAAGGGACCTTGGAGGTCTTCTAGTCCAACCTCCTGCCTAGGTCGGAAACTCTACACCACTTCAGACAAATGGTTATCCAACATCTTTTTAAAAACTTCCAGTGTTGGAGCAATTCACAACTTTTGAAGGCAAGTTGTTCTACTGATTAATTGTTCTAACTGTCAGGAAATTTCTCCTTAGTTCTAGGTTGCTTCTCTCCTTGATTAGTTTCTACCCATTGCTTCTTGTCCTGCCCTTATGTTTATTGAAACAAGTGGAAAAAGGTATGTATAGGAATATTATAAATGTATAAAAGTTATTTGGAGTAGAAAAAAAACAGGAGAAATGCTCAAATGGAGAGAAAGCAGATTAAAAATGGTCTGAACACAGAAGTGAATGCCCTGTGCAAAAGAAATACATTTGAGTGGCTTGGTCATATGAAGAAAACCAAGCAGGACTGAACTGGAAAACAAATATGAAGGTTTTGGAGGAAAGAGCAAAAAAGGTATAGTTGGACAGAATTCATGAGTTCGTCAACAAGAGAAAGATGAGAAATTCAAAGAACAAAAGACAATCTATTAATAAGATTTAGTGGATATCTAAGGATAGAGCAGTAGAGTAAACAGTGTTGATATAAACTGGTTTTAGTTAATTTTTTTTCCCCTTACCTTGCCATTTATTATTTTGTGCATTACTTTATATTATTTTGTGTACTTTGCATAATGTTGTTTATCCCATAAAGAAATAACACAATAGGTAGATATTTATATAGTACTTGTAAGGTGATTCTTTGGAATTCTACAGCTCCTTGAACACTTGTCACTATTTTTGATTACAGATAGGTCTCATTTTGTGGATGAGATGTGGAAAAAAAAATTCTGGTAGTCATTAGAGAAGAGGTATTTTAATAATTTTTTTACCGGTTCCAAATTCCATTTCTCAGTTGTACTGATTGCACAGCTTTACATGATCTATTTTGCTCAATTAAATCAATAAAAAATTAAAGTTTGGCATTTGTGTAAGAAAGCACTTGATGACATTGATCTTGTAGTAGAACTAGTAGCATGGCTCTTCTTCCCAACTCTTCCTCTGATGAAGCCAGACAGAGGGAAATAAATTACTTTACCGGTCCTGATAATACCATTCATTCCCTTCCCCAGTAAACTGAAGCATGCTCTAAGGCTGCAGCTGTAGAGAAATGAATGGCTATGCAAATTGCTCTGTTAAGTTTTCTTCTCTCTATGCTCTTTCCAATCAATGATGATATTATTATTAACCAGTTTTGTCAATTTACCATTATCTTGATTAAAATTTGCTTTGTAATTTCAAAAACAAAAACCTAAATTCCCTGAGCTGAAGAAGCTTCTTTGGATGAAAAGCAGAGTGTCTTCAAAGAAAAACCAGAAAGTCCAGTTGCTTCTTGAAAAAGCACCTTTGGGACCACCGTGACCTGGATGACTGAGAATCTCTATAGTCCCTAAGTTCCAGAGGTGGTATTCAGCAGGTTCTGACCAGTTCTGGTAGCAGAAATTTTGAGTAGTTCGGAGAACTGGCAAATACCACCTCTGACTGGAGATTTTACAGTACCCTTCCCCTGCCACGCCCCCTAAGCCACATCCACAGAATTGGTAGTAAAATTTTTTGAATCCCATCACTGCCGAAATTTCTGTAAATTATCAAATGTGATTTCTGAGGATTCAATACAACTTTATCATAATCACAATAGTAAAATGGGGTGCCTATTTCTTCTTAATTATTAAGAAGCATACATATTTTTATAAGGATTTATAAGATCTTTATCAGATTAAAGACTCCTACACTTTTTATTGAAAACTTTCTTTAGTCATGATTTGTGATTGCTCTGAGTCCCTAGGAGCATGAGGAAATACTCATATAAAGAATTATACCTGTGAACACATAACCTTTTTTTTAAAAAAAGAAAAGCAATGTTTTCAGCCCTTTTGGTTGGAAATATGTGTTTAAAAGTTTATAGAGAATGTGTGCTGAATTTTAGAATCTAGAGAGAAAAGCTGAGTAAGACTTCTATTACTTCTCAGTGCAATTGTCTCTTTCTAGATTGGCAAAGGGGGGAGAGGAAAAAAATAAAATATGCAATAGTAATTCTGTACTACTAACATCTGTACCACAGACCCTTTTGTCAAACTAGTATTTCATTTCAACCATTATTATTTTTTCACTTGCTGAATGTATCATGCTAGAATAGGCTCGTTTACTCATTCTTTGCTTGTTTGCTTGCAGTAAACACAGTTCTGTCTATGCTATTACATGCCAAGGTAAACACTATTATGAAAAATTCAGGACAATATGCCTATAATCCCAAGAAATGTTAATTTTGGTTCTAGGCTTTGTATCAGGATCTCAGCTAATGTGAGATAGAAACAAGGTTAAGGTAGAGGTCTAATCTCTAGGTCCATTAAATCAGCCTGACACAACTCAGAATTAATGAAGACATATGAGAATGTTTGCATTGGAAGGAGACAGAGATAACAAAAGGGGAAGGGTCAAGCCCATTAGTAGAAAATAACATTTTAATTCAGGCTGCATTTCAGAAACTTAGCCTGTTCCCACTGCATACACAGTTGACTAACTTGCTGATAAACAGTCACCCTATTGAAAAACAGAGCGAAGAGTAGGAGTAACTCCCCAATATTAAAATGGATTTCCCTGGCTTTTCCTTGTTTAAGACTGAAAAGAAGCAAGAACAGGGGGGGAGAGAGAAAAAGGGATTCTTTTAAAAAAGAAGTATTTTGTCAACAACTCACCTGGAATTTTTCTTTGCCACAAAAATACTGCATACGGCGTATCACTTTAATGGCAGAACGGTGATGTTCTTTCAAACTGCAAAGAAAAAAAGAAAGGTCACAAAGGCAAAACTAAACCATGTATAAATTATTTATTATTTATGCTACAACTGAACATCTTTCACAATATTAAGTCATGAAAAAAATATATATAACATTCTGGCCCGCTTAATTTTCCCTCCTGTTTTTCAAGTTACCATCGGTTACACTGAAAGGGTAGGGATTTTAGATGACTGTTGGTTGAGGTGAAGGCCTGGGGTGCAGCCAAAGCTAATATTCTTTCCATGATGCATTAGCCAAGTATCTGAAAGCTCTAAAGAAAAGGGCACATTGATTTCACTGGAATCACAATACTCCACAAAGCTAAGAATATAAAACCAGCCATTACAAGAAATAACATATCGGCACAGTACCAGATAGATAAAAAAAGTATATTTTGAGAATATGCCATTACCACTAATCCCAGTTGGATCACTAGAACAATTAATTTAAAAATTTGGTTTAATAGGGATGCCTCCATTTTGTGCCACATGCCAATCTGCTCCAGTCCTCAAGTGAATTATTGTTTGGCACCAAGTATGGAATCATATTATTAAAAAAAATCCCTATCATACCTGTTCTAACAAAAGGGAACTGTCTTTGCACGGTCCTCTAATATGCATTTGGCTGGATGTGTGTCAAGCAAGACTGTTCTATTCATTCAAAGTAATAACCTTTGCTTCACTAAAGTCAATTTAATCCTGATGAAAGACAAGAGAGAGGCACCTACCTATTAAAGAAACCAAATCACAGTAGCAACCCTGTGCAAATGTTCTTGGTTCTGTTACTGAGTAAGGATAGCAATAGCAATAGCACTTAGACTTATATACGCTTCACAATGCTTTACAGCCCTCTCTAAGCAGTTTACAGAGTCAGCATATTCCCCCCGCCAACAATCCGGGTCCTCATTTTATCACCTTGGAAGGATGGAAGGCTGAGTCAATCTTGAGAGCCGGTCAAGACTGAGGGAATTGACCTCCTGGCAATGTGAGCAGAGTTAGCCTGCAATACTGCATCCTAACCACTGTACCACCATGGCTCTTAGATAGTTTAGTAACGTTCAAATGAGTTGAAGGAATACCCAATTCAATGTTATTTAGACCAACCCTTCTCTTCCTTCTCTAATGGCTGAGTTTTAACTACTGCTCCAGAAGCATCCACTGACTTTGTCCATTACCAATGCATTTTCCATATCTGTTCATTTATCATACTTCCTAGTCCCCACACATCTGCCACTGAATCTACCAAAACTCTAAGTAGTCTAGTCTTTTCACAAGTTTTTCTATTAATGGAGGAACTCCATCTACACAAGGCGGGGGCGGGGCTTGACTAAAGTGAGTGTGCAAGTGAATAATTCCTCACAAAATAATTTATTTAAAAATGTTTTCTCAGTTTTTCTCAGTACATATGGATTTTAATGCAAGCACAGGCATAACAACTACAGAGAAGATACCCTAGTTGTTTATATTCATAGAAGCCAAGTCAATGCTTAACTCTCTGGATGCAGAAACTAGCATTTTTTTCAACTAAAACAAACGGCATGCATGCAAACTGGTTGCTTATGCATTTGAATAACGAGCCCCAGACAAAATCAACTTCATGCTTAGAAACAATGGAAATATAGTTTAGAAAATCTTGACTTGTTCATAAACTTAAGGCTAAAATGAGCTTTTAAGGCATTATCAAAGAAATAATTTGAGTCTAATTTTAGAAAAAAAAAAATAGAAAAATTTCCACAAAATTAAATATTAATTTTGTCTCAGCTTATTTAATATGCATAGTGCTTGACTTACAACCACAATTGAGCCCAAAATTTCTGTTGTTAAACAAAGCAGCTGTTAAGTGACTTTTGCCCCATTTTATGGACCTTTCTTGCCACGTTTGTTAAGTGAATCACTGCAGTTATTAAGTTAATAATATGGTTGTTAGGTGAATCTGGCTTTCCCACTGACTGTGTAGAGGGTTACAAAAGGTGATCACATGCAATTGTCATAAATATGAGTCAGTTGCCAAGCGCATGAAGTTTGATCATGTGACCATGGGGATGCCGCAATGGTCATAAATGTGAAAAACAGTCATAAGTCACTTTTTCCAGTCCTGTTATAACTTTGAATGGTCACTAAATGAACTATTGTAAATTGAGGACTAGCTGTAAGGGAGGAATGAACCAACAGACATCTTTAGTTTAAAAGGAATAATTGGGATAGCACGGAGTTTAAGTTATTTTACTACTGGAAGAGCTAAATAGCAGATTATTTACTTGAGTCAAGTAGACATACACAAACATAAAATAAGAGGTTAAAAGTGGTTTTTGTTTCTCCTTCTCTTTAAAATGGCACATATTATATATATTTATGTTTATATCAGGGGTGTCAAACTGACAGCCAGATGCATCATGCACAGGCCATGCCCACTCTAGCTCCGCACAAGGGAAAAACATCACGAAATGTCATGTGACAGCAATGTCATGCTGCGAGTTTGACACCTGTGCTTTATATGCATTTGTTTTTTCATCCTTGAGTGAATGCAGTTGATCTGTGCCACCTGGATTCCTTATGCAATGCAATGCAGATTTGAGACGGCTAAGGTGTAATGCCTAGAAGTTAAACTAGTAAATAAAATATAGAGGGGGAAAAAAGGATTAGAAGGATGAAGAAGTTTTATTTACTGATTCCTTGCGAATTTTTGCCTCTAAACATAAACAAAATTAAAGCATTTTTTCTCAATACAATACTAATTAATATTTAATAAAATTAAACAGAACCCAAGTCAATGAATGCTTGGTTAATGTCTAAAACAACAGCTTCCTTGAGGATACAAGTACAGAATTGTTGAATAGCAGTCTATTTTAAAATAGTTAGTGCATAATCTTGCTATTCAGCCTGTTCTTTCACCAAGTTTTATTTAAGCAGTTTATCTTATTGAGATTAAGATCTCTTTTATAAAGAAATACCTGGTAAAAGCAGGCCTCTGGTTTTGAATGTCAGGCTATATTTCAGTGAAGGAGGGGGAAAGAAGGCTTTTAATAGCAGAATGCTTTCTCAGTGTAATCTTTATCAGGCAACTGGAGAACTAATGCCAACACATTAGAGATAATTCCTCTAGCACTATGGATCATCCAAAGACAGTTTGTTTATTGTCTTGAAGGCTCCCATTCTATTATCCTGCATTTTTATCTCGGTTTTTTCAGTTGGGCCTCCTTTAACATGATGTATTGACAGATACAAGGGATATGCATGTTTTTAAATAAAACATTTATGGCAAATTATACAAGGCATGCATATCATGCAACTGGAGCCCAACAGCCCTTTAGGGAGGCAAACTTGTAAGATAAGGGAGATGTGAGGGGTATTGTTGTAACAGGGGAAGTGCAGGTAGGGAAAAAAAAACCATGCCCATCATTCTCTCTCCCACATCACTCCAGCTCTGCCAGAGATTTCTCCTCAAGAGGGAAGGAGTGATGACAGCTATACATGTTTGCAGTTAGGAAAATGTTTACAGCCATCCTAAAATTATGATATAAGCACTTTTTTTTGACCTGCTTGTATTCTCAACCTTGTATTCTTTGACATGCTTGTATTCTCAACCTTGACCCAATACTCTTGTATTGTACTGGTGCTTGCAACCTGTTTTGATAACTGAGGACCAGCTGATCTAAATCAAGGAAGAGATTTTTATATGGGATTTCTATATATTTACATCACTTTTGGTTATGTGAATCAGATTTATGTGATCTTGCCTTGAATGAGTAAGGAGGGGACATTTAAAATGGGCAGATTTGTTTATGGATCAGAACTTTGTTAATGAAGGGACTGCAGTAAATGTAACATATATTGAATTTATTTGTTTATCTATCTGAAATGACTTATAGAACATTTCATTGTGTGACTAATAACTACTACTGAAATAGTTACGAATCTACAAGTAGATACCAGGGAGGTTATGATAACTAAGAGCTAGCAGCTTATATTGGATTCTGGCTTAAATAGGAAGCCAATGAAGACCATTATAAGGAGACATGCAAATACTGTGGAAAGTCCAGAATGAACCTAAAAGCACTGTTGTACACCAGATCAGGAAATAGAAAGAAGAATTGAGGATTGCTGCCAGGGGACCATTACAATAATCGAGGCATTATATAGTAAGGCATACACCAACCATATTTTCTGTCTCTGTGGCAGTCTTTTAAAATATAGTCACCAAGTAAAAATTAGCAACCTTAGCTGTAGAATCAGGAAACAGGTTCAAACTCAACTGCTCAAGGGGATATAATGGAATATAATATATGAAAAATTATCCACAGTTTATTGAATGTCATTCTCTTATATTGAATGTCATTCTCTTAAGACAGGGATAAATTAAAATGTGGGAGTAGAGGAAGATAAAGGGAATGATGGAAGATGGCTCATTGGAGGAAATCTACTGTGAAGGAAACTCCCAACACATTAGAGTAGATTTAATGGATGCATAGGAATTACAGGGAAAGGAAGAATCTGCCTCAGTAGCAGGTTTAATTCCAGGAGATTGGGGGTGTTGTGTCAAACTCAGGTTGTCACGGCAGCATTATGTGATGCATTGGGACTTTCTCCCCAGTTGCTAAACTGGGCGTGGCCGGCATGTGACTGAGGTAGATGGGCTAATTTGGGTAGGTTCTCCTGCCATAATTCCACAGATTCTATTGCCTGAATTGATTTATCACACTGAAAAACACAAAACTCACAATCATACAAAACCCATATCCTCTGAAAGGGGCCTCAGAGAATTAGGGAACTCTTCTAAGGAGTTTTTGTGAGCAGCAGGTAGGTGAAAAACCAGTACTTCTACGAGCAGAAGTGCTTATTCCTCATAGAATATACAAACTTACATAGAAAATCCTTGATTTACAACAAGCCATTTAGCTATTGTTCAAAGTTACAGTGTACAAGATGACTTATGACTGATCTTTGCACTTATATAACCACTGCAGCATCCCCATAACCAGTTGACCAATTCTGATGCATTATGATGCTTGCATGTCCCAAGGATATGTGATCACCACTTGCAACTTTCCCAACTGGCTTCTGACAAGCCAAGTTAATGGGGGGGGGGGGGAGCCATTTGCTTAATGGCTACATGATTCATTTAACAGCTGATTAGCTTAACAGCTGTGGCAAAAAGATCATAAAATCAGCATGACTCACTTAATAACCACCTTACTAAACAACAGAAATTCTGGTCCCAATTGTGGTCAAAGGTCAAGGATTACCTGTAATATTTTCTGTAACCAATGTATTATGAAATACCTAAATTTTATCATATGAAAAGAAGCTTCTTGTTACAATACTGTTTTTGGTTATTACTAGCATAAGATTATACTCTCTGTCTGTCTGTCTGCCTCTCTCATATACACATTTTTATAGTCCAAGATGAAGTTGAGTAGAGGGTATCTAAAAATGTAGAAAGGATAACAAAAGAGGCAGTTTCAGCATAAACTCAAGGGTCATAATGTACCATTTTATACAAGGATATTTCAGTATGTATAGTAGATTCCATAACTAGAACCTGTATTCTCAAGATAACCCATGAGTCTAAATTCAGGGATCCCTACACCCAGTTTTTAAAAATCAATCTTGATTATATATACAGTATAGCTCTGTTTTCTTTCAGAATCTGAAGTAATGAATGGTTACATGAGACTGAAAAATGTAGTCTTGGCATATAAATAGTATAATCTTGCCAGCAAAAGGTTTTACAGTGCAGGTTGGACATAATCTTTCTTTCTCCCAAGAGCACTATAGTGTTTCAGGGCAAAGAGAAAGCAAATTGTATTAACTATGTGGAAGAAACACTTGCAAATGATTTTAACACAGAGAATATTTTCTTCTTTTGATTTATTTTTTCCATTACTTGTTAGTGCTTTCCCCCCCTTACTTATGCAAGATATATATATATATAAACAAGCAAATCAACAATTTTCATATTAAAATGCTGAGACATTTTTCTAGGCAAGCTTAGAGAGGTTGCCAGGGAGGGCAGACAATTTTTATGTAGGCTTTCTCCTCCAGGACTCAAACCCGGCTATTACGTGTGCAGTGGCAAAATTCTGTGTTGCTGCAATGTCTACAAGAAAAAAATTGGTTACAGAATTATAGCTGTCAATTTGTGCCAAGACAGAACAATCTTTGGAAAATGATCTACATACTTATTGTCTCTCCACTCATATAAACCAGGTAGTTGACCCTAACTGTTTGAGAACATGTATTTTCTTAACAGGATGTTTTTATCCACTATTAATGTATTATAATGTGTCAGTACTATTTTTTTATATATTGTAAATAGTGATGTCTATTGCTGGTCCAAGATCGTAATAAAGTTATATTCTATTCTAGCCAAGATTTGTTGTAAGATAATTATCCTAGATGTATCAATTCAAAAGAAAACTAAAATAACTAAAATAATGAAGAAATAAAATGTGATTGATTTTATTATGTTAATTATGTCATTTTTGCCTCAGATTGTTTAGAATAATGGGAGATAATGTTATTTCATTATATATACTTATTCAAGTTAGGATAGATATTTTTAGACTATCCATAATGTAATTATGGTATGTACATTCAAAATAAACCCGATGAAAAAGATGCCATTTAAAAATGTTTTTTATCCTGAGTCTACAGCTAGAGATAATGAAATGTCTTTTTATTTTTTTACATTATGCCTTTTTTCAGAAATAAATCTTGCTGAGTTTAGTGCAATTCACTGAATCATGTTATTTATTGACTTTATTTTAATTAATTTATTCAAATATTAATTTGTCTTTTCAGAGTCCCTTACATTTAAAAATAATTGTTCAGCAAAGCACAATGAAACTTTATTGTTTTTAAAAAACACACAACATAATCAAACAAAACTAAAGTAATTCCAGAATCAAAAAGGCCTCAATGAGTGGCTCACCCTTCTCAAAATGAGGTCATAGTACAGGCTGGGTGATCATTACCTTTCTTCTGAAAGCAGGGGACTTCCAGTTACTTATCTGAATTAAATGGTATGTGGGTGATCTCACCCTCTGTGTTTACCTATTTTATGTAGGTTACATTCTTCTTCATGAAACGGAGGTGTTTCAGGACCTATTTCTGCAGGAATGTCCCAACAAATTCCATTATGCCCCAAACCCCTGTAAAAGTGAATGGGCCCCTATTTGAAGGGTCATCTTCTCCAACATAAGCATGGCCTGCCCATGAAAAGTATGAAGTTCTGGGGATGTGGCTGGGGATGTTTAGCATAAAATGGTCTTCTGAAGAGGACTAGTTGCTTTGTGGATTTCTAAATGTCTTTTTCTTTTCTCCCAGTATAAAATCTGTGCCATTTTATTCTGCTTTTAATCAGCCTCTTAGAGCCAATTGTTCAAACATTTTATTATTTTATTTATCAGATACACTGAATATATTTTTGAAGGACAAAAATAAATTCTAATCCAAATAAACATAAACACAGATTTTATTTATTTTACTTTTTCAAGAACTTCGCACACTGCCCTTCAAAACAAGCTTTTTCCAGGGTGGCATACAAAATATTTCAAAACGAGTATCTGAAAAATGTAAACTTAAGGCAGCTGTATAAATTGAATTCCCAAAGCAACTGAAAATACATATGTAAGAAACAGTAAGTTAAACAAACAATTAAAGCAACCACCATAAAGCAAAAAAGAAAGCATCAGAAATAAAATAAAAAAGGATCTGTACCAGCAAGACAGTTGTTATTAAATAAGCTGGGAAAACAAAAAGGGGTTGCCTGTTGCTAAAAGGCTAGTAATAAATCCTGACCATATTTGTCCTTGGAGGGGGCCACCAGAAAGAAGGCTGTCACTCAAAGTTGTTGAATGAGTATGTGCAAAGAGAAAAATGGGCACCATGCATTGGAAGAAGTGTCCTTCAGGGTACTATAATAGTGTAATGACTAGTATTATATATAAATTTTGAGATTGTGAAATACATTGGTGCAAAAAACCCCATAACATCCAATTCGAGTCATATTTTGATACTTCCATATTTGTAAACTGAAGTTATAAGGATTTATGAATGCATTTTCTTTAGGAATCCTGTTTACGTCTGATAGTTCTTAACTTCATCTTATAACAATCTCATCTTTAGTGTTTGCATTAACAAAGTTAATCCAGCATCAGTCAAGTGGAATTGCATTCGCTTAATGCGATTTCATAACTTGTCCTACTCTCTCAGATATACACAAGCACACACCATTATTACCAAAAGATATTTCAATCTCCTGGAGTTGGGTAGCTTCATGGAGCTTCAATGTTTACACCGACAGGGTAAAATACACCCCTTGGCCTAGGCTCCTAAGTGTTTGTTTATTGTGGGACTACAATATAGTATGTATTAGCATACTACATCAGGGATCCCCAACCCCTGGGCTGCAGCCCACTGCTGGGCCATGGCCTATTCGGAACTAGGCTGTTAGAGAGGCAGACCGGTGTGCACACACATGTGCAGCTCAACTTTCTCTCACGCAGCTCAACTAGTGCAAACAGAGGGCTGGCGCACATGCACCCTGGTTCACCGCTTGTGTGAGTTGAGCTACACATGCCACCTAGTTCCCCTGTCCAGCCACCAGCCTAAGCTGCCAAGGTTGGGGACCACTGTGCTATACTATATTTTCTTTTAGGCACACAAGGCCAGAGGTGGTATTCAGCAGGTTCTGATCAGTTCTGGAGAACCGGTAGTGGAAATTTTGAGTAGTTCGGAGAACCGGTGGTAACCTTCCCCTGGAGTGGAGTGGGAATGGAGATTTTGCAGTATCCTTTCCCTGCCATGCCCACCAAGCCATGCCCACCAAGCCATGTCACCCCCACCAAGCCACGCCCACAGAATCGGTAGTAAAAAAATTTGAATCCCACCACTGCACTAAGTCCATAAAACATAAGAATGTTAAGCAAGTTCACTGTGTATTTTTGGAAGGGTAAAATGCACTGTACTCTTGAGAAAAAGTATGGGAACTTCAGTTCTTTCCTATCAGAGGGAGAAGTAATGGAAAGTGGTCCATGTGACATCACATACTAATTTGTGAATTTTCACTGCATATTTTTAAATAATTAAAGTCATGTATAGTTTGCACTGATCACTGAGTCATGACTTCCCTTGATTTATAAGGATAAGGTCCAGTTGGTAAACAGTTCTAAATCCAACAAATGTTTAGAGTTGGACTGCAAACAGAAAGGAGATATTCGCTTCAAACATACACCTTGGCAGTTCCAAACTGTAACATGGAAATCTTCAAACCACTATTAGTATCTGTGGCGGCAGAGTGGTTAGAATGCAGTACTGCAGGCTAAGTTAACTCTGTCCATAGCCAGGAATTCAATCTTGATGGGCTCGAGGTTGACTCAGACTTCCATCCTTCCGAGGTCTGTAAAATGAGGGCCTAGATTGTTGGGGACAATAAGTTGACTCTTTAAGCTACTTAGAGGGTGCTGTAAAGCGCTATGAAGCACTATATATATAAGTGCTATCGCTATATAGTCTGAGAGGCCTGGAATTGTATGCTTGCAAGTTGGAGTTGTTGGAAATTCAGGCTTCAGTATTGCTCCAGGGTAGACCCAAACCCTAGTGAGAACTGATGCATTTCAGCTTCATTAATGCTTATAACTTTTGATATACAGCTCACCATCTGAACCCTGGTCTGGAAGCAGCTTATTTATTTTCAGTACTCCGGTAATTGACTGTGTGGACCCTTCCATTGTAGAGTACTCTAGGACTGAATTCTTGGTATCTGTAAAACTACTGCCGTGAAATTCTTTTGATGTATTGAGCTGTCATTATGGATCCAGCTGACTCTGGGACTGATATTTGACTCTGTCTCGATTCCATTACCTGATCGCTTGCTTTATGTTTAAAAGAAAGGATTAAACCTAATAAATCACACCTGCCTGATGTACACAGAAGAATTACTATTATTAATGTAAGAGTGAGAAATATGTGACTGCAGATGTAATTGAACTACAGCTTCCATTATTTCTAACCACTAGCTATGCTGGCTAAAAGCTGGTGGTCTGATGGCTAAAAGCTGATGATCAGCCATATTGATAAAAACCCATTGTTACCCAGATTATGCTATACACTTAAAATTGTTTTGAGTGACAATTACTAATCTATGTAAAGGTACAATTCAATGTTCCAGAATAAACTGGTTTGAGAAAGCTTTGTTGGTATCCTATAGCTTAAAGACATCCAAGATCATGTGTCAGTCTTGTATAAATTGGCCCCTGACTTTTTTGTGCTCGGGGTCTCCAAACTTGGCAACTTTAACATTTGTGGACTTCAACGTTCAGAATTCTTCAGCCAGGGGAATTCTGGGAGTTGAAGTACACAAGTCTTAAAATTGCCTGGTTTGGTGACCCCTGCCGTAGACCATGGCCTTTTTTGTTTAATAGAAATAGCACTTAGATTTATATACCACTTCACAGTGCTTTACAGCCCTCTCTAAGCGGTTTACAGAGTCAGCATATGGTCCCCAACAATGCAAAAATTGCAATACTATTAAGCACACTCAAAATTAATATCTTATTAGAATTTGTAGTATTTAAAAAGGCAGTTATTTTGAAATGAAGGAATCAAGGAAATGTAAAAAAAAAACCCTACTTTGTGACTACAAACTACTCTCTGCAAGACTATCCTTTTCACTAAGTGGGAAAACTTAGTTGAAATGTCATGCCTGGTTGTGGTTTTCATAGTACAACAAAAATTTCAACAGGCACTAACCACTAAAATGTATTATAAATCAGAGAGAATTCACCTTGTGTAAATAATTACTTTAACATCAATGTAAACTTTCCAGTATAAATTTTTTCCACAATTTTGCTGCATATAATTATTTACAATCAACAATTTAATTTCTTCAAGAGTTCATGATGTTGATTCATCACTCAGAAGCACATATTAAATGTAATAAAGGAATTTACATCAGATATATCTTCATATTAAATAATAATAAATGTGTAAATGTAGTATTTGTGTCAGAAAAATAGAAGAAAGGAAAAAATCCCTGTAAGCCATCTTTATTTTGCCTCTAAGATCAGAAATTTGTTTCTGTAGGAACAGAATGAGCTTAGAAGCTACCCAAATGATTTTGCAACATCACATTAAAACCCCTAGAAAGATTATGAGAAAAGTTGTGTAGGCTGTCAAACCTTATTAAGTTAATGGAACTAGTAAATTGGCTTTTTTTCAGGACATGCAAAAAGAAAAGTGTTTTTAGCTAAGAGTGAAGGGGATCCAATTTCATCTTGGCTGTTCAAGGAGGTTACAAGCTATAAATAGTGATCGCTATGAATAGTTTTGTGAATTTCATACATGTATGTTCACATTGCCTCACAAGCTCCTTGCATAGAAAAGCAGAGATAGCACTTTTAATACATGGGACGTTCCTTCAAAATGGAAGTAGCCCACATGGACAATCGTAAAAGGAAATGCATTCATACATGAATAGATCCTTATGTGGAATTTTTGAAGGAAACCAAAAGGAGGCAAATCAAAGAAAAGCAGACCAGATTTTAACAATTAATAATAAATGATAGGAGCTCTTTACTACTTTTAGCAGGGATATATCCCTTGTAGTTTTTCACTTGGGCAAATATCCTTTGCCAAGTGGTAGCACATTGGTTACAGCCATGGTGGTGCAGTGGTTAGAATGCCGTACTGCAAGCTACTTCTGCTGACTGCCAGCAGTTCGATTCTCCCTGGCTCAAGGTTGACTCAGCCTTCCATCCTTCCGAGATCGGTAAAATGAGGACCCAGGTTGTTGGGGGAAATATGCTGACTTTGTAAATCACTTAGAGAGGGCTGTAAAGCATTATGAAGCGGTATATAAGTCTAAGTGTTATTGCTATCTTTGATAGATAGTTAGCATGGCTCCTACTGACATTATTGTTACTGTTCCAATGGCAGGGAACCAACAATGCATGGAACTTGCCCCAGGAAAAGGATTTATATTTACCATTGTAGTCCATGGTTCTATTAAGAAGACATAAATAGATGATTGACAGGAGAACGAGTGATTTAAGGATCACCACAAAGACACGTAAGACTATGTTCATTAATAGAACGAAGGAGGATGCATTGGTCCATTGACAGCTATTTGCCATGGCAAGAAAAAGAAGAGGCTAACTTAGCAAACAATATTTTTCCATCATCAGTTAATATTTATCTAATGTTTACTATTGGACTCTTAATTTTCAGATGATTAATCTCGCAGAGTTGAGGAAAAATGAATTTACACAATCAGTTGTTCATCCTTCTAGTGACAAAGAGTTCAGCATGACTTGAGGAACTCTACCTTTAAAAGCCTATAATGTTTCTCCAACATATGATGTAACAAAAATGCATTATTTGGGCATTTATACACATGTGTATATATTAGAATTTTAAGTTGTTCATCATATTTTTATGGGATTACAGAATTCTGAGAACTCTACTTTGAGGAATAATTTTGAAATAACAAAACAGAACTATTATGGAAAACACCAGTTTCTCATAGCAGTCCTCACATGAATGTAGCTCCAAGTTTTTAGCATGAAGGGTTCCATTCTTTTAAAGGACAACAGATAATATATGGATTTTATTGTTTTCTTTTAAGAAAAAGATAAATCCAAAAGCAACCCTCCCCTCTCCAAAAGCAAACTGCTCTCAGCTTTTTCTAAGAATGCTATATTACAAGGGGGTATATTTGGCTAAGAGGTCTATGATAGCTCAGCAGTTAAAGACACCAGACCTATTAGCTGGAAAGTTGATTGCCTAGGCTCAAGACTTGAGTTCTGTGCAATGGGGTGAGTTCTTATGACTTGTCCA
Source organism: Notechis scutatus (assembly GCF_049901735.1). NCBI lineage: Eukaryota > Metazoa > Chordata > Lepidosauria > Squamata > Elapidae > Notechis > Notechis scutatus. The sequence goes on along the minus strand of NC_142009.1, from coordinate 240,936,306 downwards.
GCTCCTGCCATTCTAGCAGTTCGAAAGCATGCAAACGTGAGTAGATAAATAGGTACCACTTTGGTTGGAAGGTCACAGTGTTCCGTATGCCTTGGCATATAGTCATGCTGGGCACATGACCACTGAAACGTCTTTGCTGGCTCCCTTGGCTAAGAAATGGAGATGAGCACTGCCCCTTAGAGTCAGAAATGACTGGACGGGGGAAATCTTTACCTTTTATCTATGGCTATTTTGGGAATGAGACTGCCGCTACTTTTTCATTTTACCTCTACCCTATTTCAGATACTAGAGATTTTAATTTATTGTTGATCAAAGACAAATTCAGAGAATTTACTTATATGTACATCACAACATTCCTTCTCCATTTCCATTCCCCATACATGTATGTGTCTGCATTTGCTTTGCAATTACTGGTGACTGATTTGTGAATTCTGCCAAAAAGGCAAACACCAGCTTCTCTGCTTATGAATGGAAGCTTTATCCCATTACTGAGCATTCAGCACAGAACCAGCCAGCTCCAATAACCAGTTCAATCAAATGCGAAAAAGTATGCATTTATGCACTAATAGACAACTTTTGGAATAGACATCTGGAGCAGTAAGTATATCAAACATGGACCACCAGCTGCATTTCATTTTGGCCAAAGAAACATTCTTAAGGGACAAGCATATCTCATATGTGAATAGATGCAGCACTCTGGGAAACAAATGGCTTTTGAAACTTTGCATCGGGAAAAGCAAAATGGAATGAGTGATTTAGTTGCAGAAGAAGGATGTTGCGAAGGCCTTCTATTGCATCAGAAAATTGCTGTAATTTTAGGCACGTGTAACTGGAAGAAAATCTCACTGAATGGACTGAGACTTCCTTTTGAATCAAATGTGTAAGATAGTCTCATATATAGGTATACAGGCTGGAAAGTTACTACTGTGCAAGACTGAATGGTGACCTAACCCTATCCAACACAATAACCAGGGATAAGATCACATGTTTTTCTGTGTGAACTCTGTCCCAAAACACATTTAGAACTATGTTCATATATCTGAATACAATTTAGTCAATGCAGAATGTCACTCTAATAGGATACATATTTTTGTATATAGACCTGTATCAAACAAACTAGAACTGCAACTTTTTTGTTTGAAGATACACAAAGGAGGGAGAGAAGGAAGGAAGGAAGGAAGGAAGGAAGGAAGGAAGGAAGGAAGGAAGGAAGGAAGGAAGGAAGGAAAAGAAAGACAGGCAATTCTCTCTTGATTCTCCTTCATAATTTTAGAAACATGTAAATAAATCAGCTTCATGCTGACTCCAACCATTTCCACTTGGCAAAAACATTCCTTTCCATTTTTCTTCCAAGTAAAACATTTTTTTTAAAAAAGTATTTTGCTTTATTTACTTTTTTGCACTTTCTTTGTATATGTATAAACAGCTGCTGAACTGAAATGAATGATATTCTTATAAAAAGGAATGTTATATAAATATTTTAATTTTTTTTTAAAAAAAATTATGTGACATTAATTGGAAGACAATCTGATACATTAACTGAAAGCATATGGTTATAGCATCCTTACATGAAAACTAAGGAGGTCTAAGTCTGATTTGGGATTTAGTAAGAGACCCTTTGGGAATCCAGTGGAAACTGCTTCAGATCCAAGAATGAAAGGGGAGATACCAGTGTAACAAAAGGACAAATTCTCTGTCATGCTCTCTTTCTTTCACACACAAACAACAAAAAAGATCTCACATTTCTGAAAACACTGCTTCATTATATTTAGTGTGTACTGGGAAGAGTCCTTGTTTTCTTCTGTGTAGGGAGTAATGTTGTTATACGTCAGAAGACTCTCCTTATTAGACAATTGAATGAGAGGCTAACAAAGTTAGCATTACCATTGTTTGTAAAAGAATGAGGAAAGTAATCCAGCAGAGACTGGATAGTCTTTGACAGTGCTCTTACTAAATGATAACCTATTTGCAAACATTTAAAGTAAAAAAATAAAGGTTATCCTACAGATAGCTAAATAACTTTTAGCAAAAGTCTGTGCTTTTTACAAACCATGTAACTTGTTATATCAGTGGAAATTATTTCCAAGTAATTATGCAGATAATTTTAATTATGTCCTAAAAATATAATGAATTATATAAAAAAAATAATAGTGTATCCATTTATACATGGTGGTCATAATTTGTTGTGGTACAGCAAAGCTATCAAACTCTTGGCCTGCGGGCCGAATGCGTCATGTGCTGGCCATGCCCATGCCTGGTTTAGCGAAGGGGAAAAAAGTCCCGATACATCATGTGACACCACCATGACGACATGAGTTTGACACCCCTGTGGTACAGTATGGCTTCACCTCTAGGGGAAAGGCTGGAAAAACTTTGTCTTCAAGAAGTCCTGAATCTCTTAATTGCTGATTACTGTAGGATAAGGCATGGAAATCAGCCATTCTTTCATCTTCCTCTTGAGAGGCAGATCAATCTCACATGAGCTAAATGAAATAAAATTTTACTAAAAAGAGAGAGGAAAAATAGTTTTGCTTTAATTTTAATCATGTGAAAACATTCAGTGCTGGAGGGAAAAAAAAGCTTAGGTCTATTTAAATTATAGAATTTTAAATAACTACCCATTCTTTTTTTTTTTTTAAAGGGCAGTCTATATATGAAACTGAACTAAAACCACTGTGGCCATTACTTTGCCCAATTGTATGAGAGCTATTATTTTTGGTAATTTTAGAAATTTAAAAAAGCAAATCAGAAAATTACTTAATAGCAAAACATACTTTAAGTACATCTAAATTTTAAAATATTTGACCAGTTCCAGGTAGCTGAAAATTTCCCACAGTTTTCTTTAGTACATATTTGGGACAAAATATTACATTTGGCTTATTTAGATTCCCAACATATTATCAAGGGCTTTGCTAAGCAACATAAAAAATAAAGTTTTTTCATGTGACATATATTACACATTATCTAAAAGCTTCATAATATATGTATAATAAATATAAATGTGATACTTTTATTCACATGGATGGCTTCTTCTTCACTACCACAAAGTAAAGTCAGGCACTGTCAATGTAGCAAGAATTAACAGCAATAAAACTTGTGTTTGTTTTATTTCTTTTTGACATTTATGTTTACTGAAGAAAATATGTGGTATATAATAGCCAACATGGTTTTTAATTCAATAGGTAACATGGAATGAACTGTAAGTTTGTGTGAATCAATCTTGATTTTGAATTGACTTTTTCATATATAAGGAGAGTTTGATTTAGTTTGATTTTGCAACTCAAGATTCACAGGCATACCAATTCCATTTGAGCTGCTTTGAGATTTGTTTCAAAAAGTCTTCCAATGGGAAGCATAAAAACAACTGTTTCATATTTGACTGAATCAGATGAAAATGTTATATTGCCAGAGACACCCACTTCTTATCCCACAAATACCTTTTATTTGTTTACTTTCAGGGTATGCTGCTGAAGGCTCCAGATAGTTAACTATGTCAACACATAAATAATGGCCCAGCAAACCACAAATATAAACAAACATAGAACAAGAAAGATGAAAACAAAACAAAAAAATTACAAATGCCACGTGCCTACAAACCTACCTTCCAACTGCAACACAGATTTACACAAAACGTCATTGTCAAGTATAAAATCTAGAGCAACTCATATGTCAGGATACACCCTAAGTTTTATAGTTTTGAACTAAAAATGGAAAATTCTGTTTTACTAGAGCACATCAGCTCTTAGTTAAGAGTCTTAGAATAATAATATTTGTTCATAGCCAGATATGAACATTCTATGCTCACTTTGCAATTAATTTCTTGCACTAAAACTGCTTGTGGCTGGGTGACTGATGGCAGGATGGATGGAGGGTAAAAATAATTGCCTGATCAAATTTCGCTTCCTCCTCAATCCAGGTAATGTTGCTGCTTTGTCTCAATTCTTTTAGGTAATACTTTAAAGTAACAGCAATTACATAATAATATCCCTTTGCTTTTTTATATCATAAAGTTAACCAACCAATATCAATTTTTTCTTTGTCTAAATAAAATATATTATTTATAGAATCCTTGTAGCATTTTTAAAAGTGGTTTGTACCATTTAAAAGTAGTTAAATGCCAATCTAATCAGATCAATATATCAGTATGAGGCACACAACTCTCTTCTGACTCATTTTAGAAACTATGTTTTCTTATGGTATGAAAGAATAATATTTTCATATAAGAGTTTCCAGTCACACAGTAGTTGTGGGAAATAAGTCTTTCGCAAGGATTCAAAAAGCTTGATCTATCTTTGAAACGATTTCCTTAGAATAACTAAATATTTCATTCAGTGAGCTATGAAATATTTCTTCTAATATAGATGATGTTTGTACATGCTTTATTTACTTGGGAGGGCTTGACAGAGATAACTCCATGATTTGGTAGGCTATATTGTGGTATGACAGATTATGTAAATAACTGTACATAGCACATCCCATAACATTTCAAAATGAACAGCTTTTCTATTTCTTCGTATCTCTGGTAAGGTGCCTCCATAGAAAAAGTCTTTGATATACAAGGTATAAACCAAATGTCTCACAAAAACATTTATAGCTTCAGTCCAAAGTACAGGTAGTCCTTGACTTACAACCACAATTGAGTCCAAAATTCCCATTGCTAAGCAAGATAACTGAGTTTTGCCCCATTTTTTAAATTTTTCTTGCCAGAGTTATTGAGTGAATCATTGCAGCTGTTAAGTTAGCAATACAGTTGTTAAGTTAATCAGGTTTCCCCTGGCTTTGCTTGTCAGAGGGTCGCAAACAGTGACAAGACAATTTTCAAGGGTCTTTGAAAACTAGAAAATGATAGAAACAGCTAATAGTGATAGTATTTTGGTTTTTAAAAATGTATATTGTAAAGACTTAAAATCTCCTCTTGTTTTCTTTTGTTTGTTTCCTCCTTAAAATTATTGCTTTTCATATGACAGTGGATCCAGAATACTTCTTTGTTTACTATAAAGCTGCTAGTTAATTGTTTTCAGAATTAACTCTTTTTTCTACCTGTTTTTTCTAAACAGGCAAAAGTTGATTCATTCCTTAGTATTCAGTAGCATGAACAGAACAAAAAATAAAATAAAATATAAACAAACGTTTATTAGATGAAAGCAAGTTTATTCAATTTGCTTTATTTTTAGTATTATTTTTTCTGCTTTGCGGCATCCCAAGAATGAAAATAAACTACTTAATTCAGTATGCATTTGCGCACAATTTGGGAACAAACATTTATCAGAGGAGGGAACAAAAACAAAAGAAAAATGTAAAATATTTTAAAGTAAACTTCATTGATAAATGGACAACTGTTGTCAGAAGAAACTGTACTTTTATAAGAAATATACAGTACTATATATAACATATTTCATAAAATAACACATGATGTAATGGGTAAAAGGGAGGTAAAATTTAAACATCACCTACATTTTCATTTTTCCCCCCTAAAATCCTCCACCTGCCAAAAAGATACTAGGAAACAAGCTTGCTCATCTTTATGTCTGATCAGGAAAGCTGCTTTCTGCCAGGTTGCTAAGATGACTTATTATCAAAATTCCATCCTTCTCATTGGTTTTTTTATTGGAAAAGATTTTGGAAGTGTATATATTAAAGAGATCATTACAGACAGGCTAAAGTACTTAGGCATTGTAAGCCACTACTTTTTTGCTTTCCGGCACTCTCGAAAATCATTCTCCTGATCCACCCTCCATTTCCTTACTGCATGTCGCTAATTCTGGCAACAGCTATTGTGCAGCCCTTTGCAGTTGCAACATGTACAGTCACCATTTTTAAAGTGTTGTTCTGAATTATGTTCCTCACACTAAATTTAGGGAGAGGAGCATGCATGGCGCTTAACAGACAGATCAGGATGTATCTAAAGCACCTTTAACAACTTCGCACATTTTTTGCAGAAGCCAGCATTAGCCTTTACTGACAATGCTGCTTTCTTACCCTGCCTTGACATTCTCTTGCACACGTATATGTATATATTTTCCTTCTAATTGTCGCTGTGAGAACTCCCCATCTGGTCTGCAAACTGTAGAATTTCCTTTCCCATCTATCTCAGAAATATAGTCCCATGACCCAAGAGGTCACCATCTGCTCAGTTACACTGGCACAATGCCTAGTATGCTCGAGGTAATGCCACCATCCTTTCCTCCAATTGTAAGCTCCCAATGAGCCAGACATCTACCAAAGTGTTCACATACAATGAGGCAGCTCCTGGCGAGATTAGAGTTAAGACACCCACAGAAAACTCCCTTCATCTACAGTAGTCTAGGATGTGGGAATGACCAAAGACTCATGCAGCTTCTCTTAAACAAAAGTCATTCCTAGAAACAAAGAGGTTTGTGTGATGTGCTAGCATCATGATAGCACTATATAAAACACACTTGCTTTCTCTGTCTCTCTCTCACACTCACACACACATACTTGCTTGGGTCCAGCATGTGTGATTCCCCTGATACTTCTTTTAATGATTTTTATGCACAAATGAATACTGAATCCACTCTCATTCTTTGGATGCCCTAGAGCAGAACAAATAACACTCAAAATGAAGCAAAATTGGAGTTTTCATTTAGTGCTATTAGTACCATTTACAAACAAAACTCTGATGTTAAGTTTCTGAGCTATCAATGGTAAAATCAAGGCAGAAAGGTTCCCTCCCCTTTTATTTGACATCTCCCTAAAATATTCTAGACAATTATTACTAATAAACTGTATTTCAAATACACTAAGAACATAGTAAAAAGAATATATTTTTACATTTTGAAAATTATTTAATAAAAATCCAAAATGAATTTACCAAGCAACAAATAACTCAAACCTTCAGTTAACATGGGAATGCCCAAATAACTAAGTCAGGTTTTGAGCTTGTAATGTAAAGGGGATGCATTATAATTTGTGTTTTACACTGACTATATTCATACATAATGTTAAGGGAAGAGGTGGAAGAATAATTGTAATGGTTTAGGTTGAAGAATTTTCAATTTTTTTGAAGGAGAAAATATTTGCTTTCCATCTTTCTTTGTGGTGCTTTTTTACTTGTAAGAAAATTGGAAGACATCATTCTAGACAATAAGAATGGATTAATGGTTGGAGCCTTACGATGAACAATAAACAGTTTATACTTTTCTGCTTGTGTTCTCCAAATTTTGCACTACAGTTATAAAAAGAGCAACACACAGGTGTAAATCAGGCAGGGGTGAAAAGACAGAAGAAATAACCAGTCTTCCCAACAGGTTAAAAATGTTCTTGATCCTGAGAAAACAGCAAATCAAAGAACAATATAATCAACAATATAATATTGTTATACTATGTTGTTTATAAACACATTATTCACACTGGAGAATTTTGATACAACTATTCATTTTGGTGCTGTTTTTTAAGAAAATGATACTCTTTTCTCCTACCTGTTCTCCACAATTTGGACCTTTCCTTACATGGGAAGTCTGAGGAGAAATGTTTCAACAAGCAGACTATATTGGGTTTCTATGGTGTTCCAGACCTCAGAACAACATCAAAAAAACAATAACAACAACCCCAGTCCACACTTCAGAGGAGCTGCACTGCAATTCCAACAAGTTCGGAATCTTTTCAAATCTCCTCAATGGACTAACAAAATATTTTCACTTGTAATCTGCATCATCTTTCTTTCCACTGACAGAAAGCAACCATTTAGCAAAGCTTCATTGTCCCCAGTACTAAGAATAAAGTATAATTCATCATGCCTATTTAAAGAAAGATTAGATACTGAAAACACACAGCAGTCAGTATGAGGAAAATCAAAAGACATTTAATACAGAATAAATATTAAAAGATCCTTGCTAAAATAATAGATCACATGACCAATTCAAACGCTTCCTCTATTTTATTAGAAAAGACAACTTTCTATCATTTCATCTGACAGACAAATAGCTGAAAAATTTTCAACCCTGAGGTACAAATATTATCTTCTATTGCATATTTTCTTTTGTTAACCTTTTTCTTCTGAACATGGCTTGTTAAATTGAATGGAGGTTAAATAATAAATTTGGGAGTTTTATATCATATATCTTTGTTAGTCTTTAATATGATCAGCTTATTTCCTGTGACAAACCTCTCTAAATTTTCTGTGCAGAGGTTCAGTGACATGCAAGAGAAACAGGGAATTAGAATCACACTGGATGCTATAAATCATGATTGGGGCTGGGGAATTCTGACAGTTGACGTTCAGAAGTCTTAAAGTTGCCAAGGTTGAGCACCCCTGCTATAAAGGTTATCTGTGGGACCACCTTTCCCAAAGGACATCTATACATATTACCAGCTCAGATAATGCATGCATACTTCTAGTCCCTTCTCTTAAGCATTGCTATCGCATGGGATCTAGGACGTGTGCCGTTTGCATGGCAGCCCCTACCCTATGCAATGCTCTTCTCCCTAAAATTTGGCAGTCCTTTACCCTTCTAAGATCTGGCTTTTCCCTCAAATGCTGGGATTGGGTGAGGTGGATGAGAGAACATAAAGATGTTGGAAGTTTAACCTTGGGATTAGGTTTTTGTTGTTTATGCTCGTAATGGTTTTGTGTTGTGTTGTGTTGTTTTTACTGATGTTGCTTTAATTGTTGACTGGAAGCTGCCCAGAGTTCAACATAAGACGGGCAGCTATATGTTTCATATAAGTAAAATAAAAAACAAACTCCCCAAATTCACACTTTCAGCCTGAGGTGAGACTGTTGGAAAATTAATGTGGGTGATTTCCCATTGAGCACCTACCCAGTTAGTTCCTATATCCAAATCACAACAGCCATACACAAACTACTCAGTTCAGCTAGCAAAAGATAGTTTGATGTTTATTTATTAAATTTCAGGAAACATTACAAACAATGAACAAAACCAAATAAAAACCAGGCAAAAGCAAGAACAGAAAAACATGAACAGGCAATAATTAAAATTATATTCTTATATCAATCACAAGGCATGGAATGTTTCAGAGCTGCTGGAAACAATATTGTGGTAATTAGCATGGATTATCCCAATGGGAGTGATCTTTGATTATTCCACCTTTAAACCAGCTTTCTGTTTTTGTACAGAACAGCAGCAGACTAGAGGTAGAAAGGAAGACAGTAGGTAATGTTTCTCTAGTCTGCACTATTAAAGAAACAAATTCGGTAGATAGGGATAATGTATACACAGTCAACAAGAGTCAATGTATATCTGTTAAAAAAAACCAACGAACAAATCTTCTGAACATCTCAGGACTGTTGAAAATCAAGCAATTTCCACAGACATAAAATATTGACTATTTTGTTTGAATTCCCAAACTCTTAATCAGCTGACTGTGCTGAATAATCAAAATTTATTTCAGCATATTTCAAATTATATGCAAACACATGCTACAAGTCCCTGTGTTTTATCCTACCCCTTTAAAATTCCCTTAGAAAACAGAACATTTTCTGAAACTACACTTTTCCTTCCAGTTAGACAAAGCATTAAAAACTGAAAAAAAAATTGTGCATCACTCTAACTTTGCAGCTTAATTTATTACAAAGCAGTGATAAAGCCTGCTGGGAGTCAGCAGTATTTATGGAATTGCAAAGCTGAGCAATTAATGCTAAGCCAGTTTCACCTCCCAGAGGACCATTAGAGACAACACCAGCACTCTTCTCTCTGACCTAACAAAATTTATGGCCTCCCAGGTTGGGTCTCTGGTGGAGCTAGAGATAAAAATCAACAAAACACCTGGCAAATATGAGTAACTTTGTGTAAGAAAGTATGCCCATTGGCTATTTTTTTAAAAAAGGTTATAGAATGTTTTTTTATTCTTCTCTACCACAAGATCTACAGTATGCATGGTTTTAAACAAACAACTATTTTGGTTAGGCAAGGTATATGATTTTGTACTGAAAGTTTCTTTCCAAACTTCCAGAAAATGCCCAGCCTGTATTTGTGTGTATTTGTACACACATTCACATGGGTGGTCTCTAGTATATGCTGTGGTTAGTGAAGCACCAAGGCTTTGTGCTTTACAAGAGTGGCCATTAACAAGAGAAGAGTCATTAAAACATATAAGCAAGCTTCATCTTTTTTTTTTTTTTTAAACAAAGGCATTTTGTAGGACTTGAGATAAAACAAGTCTTTTTTAAAAAAATGCTCAGATATTTTATAATTTTAGTGGATATAAGGTTAAAGTACATATGTGAAATTTTTTTGGTAAACCAATAATAAAAGAAACTCATCTTGTTTTATACTTCGAGTGGAGAACAATAGGAACTTTCGATTATCACTGGTGTATATGTGTATGTGTGTGTGTGAGAGAGAGAGTATATATAGGTTTAATAATCTATAGAAAATCTTATATGCCAGTTGGTAGTGCTTTGTGGATAGAAGCAATAAAAAGATCTTAATCTATTCTGAGACTTTCCAAAAATATTGTACTCCGAACCTGTCATAAATTTCAACTTGCTTTCATAAGATTTTAAAATTAAGAAATAAACTGAACAATCCAACAAATTTGCATCTACCTATTCTTCCCTAGTGAAGTGAACACCTGGACTTGCTATACTTGAAAACTGTTTTTTTTTTAATTGGTTAAGGCATATTACAAATTTTATGAATGTGGGTTTTATTGCATATGCTGAAAAGCTATTGTGGACATTGTTTATCAGTCCAAAACAAAACCAAAAAAAACCCCAAAGCAAAATAAAATTGGCTCATCAAACTTTAATCTCTTCCCCTTCCATCTCCTGGGATAACCAGTTAAGTGCTCTTTAAATGACCCCGTGTCAATATTAACAACTTTCATTCCAGATTACTGTTGTGACTCCCTTGCTTAAAACACTGCTAGGTTAACATCTGTACTTAATTTGTACTTTTTGTTTTGTTCTATTTATGCACCTTGAGCCTCCCACCTGTAACTAGAGCTCTTAAGTGGCAACATCAGATGGGTTTACATATGTATGAAATTGCAGAAGGCAAAGAGCTGGGTTCTACAGCTGTTCACCCAGTTAACCTTCTCATCCTTTGTGCAGGACACACTGCTCATTTATGAGAAAGGAATTGAGTGGGCAGACTGGGGTTGGCTGGGTTTTTTTTTGTTTTTTTTGGTAGGTAGGACAGGAAAATAAAGTTATCTAAACTCTGAATCACCAAATAGGCTGGAGCTACTGCAGACTTCTGCAGAGCAGGGAGCTGGCAATCAGCAGATAAGGGATAGCAATGAATGACCACTGGCTTCATATGGAGGAAAGTCATCTGAAGTGTGTGTGTGTGTGTGTGTGTGTGTGTGTGTGTGTGTGTGTCTTTTAAAGGATGTACTTGTTCAGATCTAATTGGGTGTTTTTAGGGCAAGGGTTGTAGGCAGGAAAAGAGTAGTTTTCTGTTATTAAGCTATCCCTAAGCTGGATCCTACTTCAGCTGCCCAAAGAGATCACTTGCATCAGAATCCTATGTTTCAGTTTACAATGTAGATAATGGAAAGCCCTCTGATCAATTATAACATTGAAGAATAATTCATTACTGCACCACTCTGCATAATTAAAAAAAAACCCAGCTATTCAGACATTTCATTTATACTGTGCATAAGGAAGGCACTTGAGTTGCCTTTTAGACATGACCAGGTTTATCCATAGATGAGCTAGAAAAAAGTAGCCTTGATTTAAGCACAACCCTACTTCTAAATCAAAATACATCTAGGGTTTTAGGGGAAGTACCCTTCTGAATGTGTTTAAAATGTACTAAAAAAAAGATGATAGGGCAAAGACAATATAACTAGCTGTCTCTTCCATCCAGAATGTATGCATTTATTTAGAAAATGCACTGGTTCCAGCACAGAGCAACTTCTCTCTTCTACCTAAATGAAACAAAACATACTTTGTGTGTGTGTGTGTGTGTGTGTGTGTGTGTGTGTGTGTGTGTGTGTTCCTGTGTGAGAATGTGGTTTTAATTCCAATAAAAATGTGTTAAATGTAAGGCCCAATGCAAAACATAGCAAATTTTTTCGAAGATACCCTTCCTTGCATGATTAAGAGGAAGATTGTTCTAAAAATAAATCCTGGAGCTGAAAATGGTTTGAAACAGGGACATTGACTGTGCTGGGGCCATTCCTCCCACTTCTGGCTTTTATTAATTGTTTTGGCACATATAACATTGTGCTCATATCTGAAAACCTGGTGGATTAGAGGAACAGGATGCTAAAATATATGACTTGCATGCAACATACAACAATATGTATACATTCTCTCGTTTGTCCTCAACCTAAGATTTACAAAGCAATCGTGGAATTAATAACACTAAAAATGATGTGATATTGATAGATATCAGAGGATTGGAACAGAATGATTTTAAAGAACGTCTTCCATCCAGAATGTATGCATTTATTTAGAAAATGGGCACTAATTCTGTATCTGAATGTTTGAATGTGAGGGCTTGGTTTCTGCAAAGAAAAGTAGTGCTTGCCAGCTGAAGGAAAGCCCTTTTTGAAGGCAGCAAAGTGCTGAAAGAGGAAAGGATGTTCAGTCTTGCCTCTGTACTTCCTTGGCATGGCTCTGATTGCAGCACAGACGGTCAATACCGGTGTGTTTGTGTGCAAATAACATTCTACTGAATGATGTCTGCACCTGTGTCAACTGACATCAGTATCTATTTATTAAGTTTATTTAGGCGGACCACAAGGCACACCTGCACTGGCTCCAGCACAGAGCAACTTCTCTCTTCTACCTAAATGAAACAAAACATGCTTCAGGAGTGTGTATGTGCGTGTGTGTGTGTGTGTGTGTGAGAAGAGAAGATGCTTTATTTTTCCACATGGTTCAATATTTTCCATTTAGTCAAACATAATTTACTTAATGTGGTTTTAATTCCAATAAAAATGTGTTAAATGTAAGGCCCGGTGCAAAACATAGCAAATTTTTTCAAAGATACCCTTCCTTGCATGATTAAGAGAAAGACTGTTCTAAAAATAAATCCTGGAGCTAAAAATGGTTTGAAACAGGGACACTGACTGTGCTGGGGCCATTCCTCCCACTTCTGGCTTTCATTAATTGTTTTGGCACATATAACATTGTGCTCATATCTGAAAACCTGGTGGATTAGAGGAACAGGATGCTAAAATATATGACTTGCATGCAACATACAACAATATGTATACATTCTCTCGTTTGTCCTCAACCTAAGATTTACAAAGCAATCATGGAATTAATAACACTAAAAATGATGTGATATTGATAGATAAGAACCAAAGGATTGGAATAGAATGATTTTAAGGAACGTCTTTTTATTTGGCCCCACAATCCAAACATTTGTTGGGGAGAAGTGACGGGTAAGTGACTCTTTTTACAAAAATTTCTACCAGGATTGTGACAAATTTACACTCAGTATATTATGTTTATCTCAATAATGCACCTTCCCTTTGCTACAATTAAAGAAAAAATCTAATGTGGGGAACTGCACAACAGCAAGAATTGAGGTAAAAGGTGAAGTAACTACTGATAATTTGGTGATCAAGAGACAAGCAGAAAAATTAGATTGGATGTTGTCTCATGTACTACCTTTTTAATATCACATTTCCTCCTGAACTGTTGTGAATTCTCATTTCCCTGGTTATAGGAGTACCAAAATATTATTCCCATAGCTATGTGCAGATTCTGCTTGGAAAAAATAAGGAATGTTTGCTGGCAACTTCAATGTCTATATTTTCTACCTTAATCCTCAGAATGACATTATGTCTGCATGGTGAAACATCTGCCAGTAGTCTCTGTCAGAAGCTATATTGGGTCATCAATTGTCAGTGAAAGCCAATGCATTCTACTGAGTACACAACAGATGTTGCTCCTCAGTTCTCTTTGTCCAACTGTTAAGTATTTCTTACTGAGCACAGCACAATAAGCCTGGAAGTGACTATTCTTATGGTGAAGAATACAGTTTGTGTGCCAGTGACATTTACTGGCTCACAACATACCACCATGCGTAAAGCATGCTTACTACAAAAATCATATAATAAATAAATCAATAGCCAAATCAATAAATAACAGTGTCATAAAATGGTGAAAAAAGCAAAAGACTCAATCGATGGCTTAGTTGAATAGTTCAATTCAGTTACTACAACTTCCAGAATGACCCCAGTCTTCTTTCAAAGGGAAAGCTTTCTTTCTGTGCCAACTCAGGAAGCTCAAACTGCCCAAGGAGCTGCTGATCCAGTTCTACAGAGGAATCATTGAGTCTGTCATCTGCACCTCTATAACTGTCTGGTTTGGTTCTGCAACCCAACAGGACAGACACAGACTTCAGAGAGTAATTAGGACTGCAGAAAAAACAACTACTACCCAACTGCCTTCAATTGAGGACCTGAATACTGCATGAGTCAAAAAGAGGGCTGTGAAAATATTTACAGACCCCTCACATCCTGGACATAAATTGTTTCAACTCCTTCCCTCAAAACGAAGCTATAGAGCACTGTACACCAGAACAACTAGACACAAGAACAGTTTTTCCCCAAAGCCATCACTCTGCTAAAGAAATAATTCCCTCAACACTGTTCAACTATTACAAAGTCTGCACTCCTATAACAATTAAATCTTGTCATCATTCCTTATCACCCATCCCCTCCCACTTGTGTATGACTGTAACTTTGTCGCTTGTATCCTTATGATTTATATTGACTGTTCCCTAGTATGATTGATTGCTTATTGTACCCTATGACTATCATTAAGTGTCATACCTTATGATTCTCGACTCCTGACGAATGTATCTTTTCTTTTATGTATACTGAGAGTATTTACACCAAGACAAATTCCTTGTGTGTCCAATCACACTTGGCCAATAAAGTATTCTATTCTATTCTAGTAACCTGTTCCATCCAGAGCGTAGGTACCACAATGGAAAAATAGTGCACTTTGGCCTTAACCTCACTGATTAACATCTCACTGAACTGAGATACTGCTAATTGTTTCTCCTGGAGGATCTCCTCTGAGGAATTGATTCAGGAAACCATGCCCACCCCCCAAGTAACCTAGGGTGAATGGCTACATTAAATTTAAATAATAATAATGATGATGATAATGATAATAATAATAATGTACAGTACAGCTGCAGTTATAACTGAATAACTGGGGTGCAAAATCAACAAAGAAGAAAGAAAAAAAGCATTGGACCACAAAAATGGAAGATAAGACTGGAAAATGAGATCAGCAAGTTGAGATCAGATGTTAGTAAACTAGAACAGATTAAAGAAAAAAAAAGGTTAAGAACAAGAAGACCAAAGAATACCTAATCAAGAAATACCACTTAGAAACAGGAAAGAAAAAGGAAGCACTGGAAATAATGAAGCAGCAAATAACAGCTAAAACCAAGATTTTCAGCAGATACAAAACTCAAATTGCCAACTATAGGCAGAACTTCCAATTTCAATCCAATCAGAAACATTTCTACCAATCTATCAATGGAGAAACAGCAGTGAATCAGTCAGTACCTGCCAAGGAAGAAGCCATGCAATTCTGGGCACAGATATGGGATAATCCAAAGAAATACAACAAGGGTGCAGCTTGGTTAAAACAGGTAGATAAGAATAAAACAGAAGTTAAAATGAAATAAATAGTAATAATAGCAGAAATGGTAGAGAAAAGAGCAAGGAAGATCAAGAATTGGTCAGCAGCAGGTGAAGATGAACTGCGTGGTTTTTGGTTGAAACATCTAACTGGTCTATACCCACCTGTTGCCAAGCAGTTTAACAACTTACTATGTGGAGGTGAAACGTTGCAAATAGTTGTTGAAGAAAAAAGGGCTTTGGAAGAATATCTGAAGGAGAGTGAAGAAGTTAGTATGCCAGGAAGGCTTACTGACTACTCGAGAGACCAAACTGGCCTAAAAGAAAGACCAAATATAGAACAGAATGGAGGCATGGGAATGGAGCCCTACATGGCCAGTACATTAAAAAAAAATAGCAGGGAAAGCAGATAATAATAAGACCTGGCAATGGCTAACATCTACATTTGCCTATTCCAGGTCCTTGGTAAGGACTCAATAGTGCAAAAATGCCAATTCCAGTCAGAACATCTGGCTGTGCGATGATCAACAACAACAACTACACCATCAAACATCCAGATCTGCCTACCCCAGGTCCTTGGTAAGGACTTGATATGTAGACAAAAATGTCTGAACATCTGGCTGACTGTGCAACGATCAATAATTAATATTCAGAGTTAGTCTTTCATAATCTGATTTTAATCCTGCTTGATGAAAAACTGGAGTTTTATTGACTGGCCAGGATATACTCTTTTAGTACTTATTTTGTACATATATTTGTAACCTGTGGGACTTATTGTTTGTATTCCTAAACAATAAAACTATCAAGCGTAAGATTTACCAGACTATGTTATCAGCTAATCCTTACTTCTCTCAGTGGCTTGCAAGAAGCTTCAATATCAACATTGTTTCTAAATAACTTTGTTCAGGAAATACACCCAAATTTATTTCCATCTAGGTACTGCTTCTGAATCTGTGCTTAATTATGTAATGTTACTTATTGATTGCTGAGTTTTGTTTCTCTCATGCACACAAGCCTACAAAGTTAGAACGTTAACTTGGCCCATCTCTAAAACAGACCCAACAGTCACAGGCTTTGTCTTTTGCTACCTTGTTAAATGCAGGCTGTAAATCTATTAAACATTAACATGATGAATGTAGTGCTGTAGCAAAAAGTTAATGAAGTAATAGGAATTCTTTATAGCAGTAGAAACAAAAAAAAAAGTGAAATAATTTCTTTTAGCCTGACTGCATTTATCCTTAACTCCATTTAACAACTTTGTATGATTATAAAGTATCTGCACCTATGTCTAGTATCTGTATTTCAGAATTTCTCAACCTCAGCAAATTTACAAGGTGTGAACTTCAACTCCCAGAATTCTAGCTGGGGGAATGCTGGGAATTGAAGTCCATATATCTTAAAGTTGCTGAGGTTGAATTCTTTCAAGATTCAAATGAGATAAAAAGAAAGAATAAATCAGTTATTGCAGGCTTAGATGAAAGGCATCTAAATATCTTGTTATTCCAACCAAAAGTGTACATAATATTCAGTATACAATGAATGATACTTTGTATTTATAAAAAATGTATAGCATATACAAGTAATAAATATATATTTTTGTCAACTTTTTCATCAAGAATGTTTACATATGTTTCCAAAACATGCAGATTGTGATATCACTGTAATCTTAGTTCATGGGTCATTCCTTATAATTTCTTTTTATAACTAACACTGATTGTTAGCTAGCTATCCGTTACATGAGTCACCATGTTTCACAGAATTGAACAGTACCTTTCAAAGAAGTTTTAATGAGATGGCAAACTTTGAAAACACTAACTTAAAGCTCTCCTTTCAGGTTCTCACTTACAAATCCTTTGTGTCATGTAGAAATAAGCCTTGTCAGTTTTAACACATTTTATTGGTAAGTTGAATCTAATTGAAATGCTTGCTGACAGACATTTTACAGGTGATGACAAGATTCTACTAATGCCTTACACATGATTTGCACAATTTAAAGAAACTTATTCTAGAATTAAAGCTTTGATTGCAAAATTATACTATAAAAATATTCTGTGCTGAAATGTAGGAAAGAAGCATGATGAATCAGAATCAGATTTTAAGTTTAACTGAAATTACTGGGATAAGTTTAGTGATGAATCTCTCACTTTAAATCCAATTCATCTGGTTCCAACTCATTATAAAACACTTGTTTGATATCCAGGGAAGTTCATTTACATGGCTATCTTGTTGCACTCTTATTGGTGTTTATTGTCCAATATAATAGTTAATCAAGCACAGTTACTTTGAAACTTTGTTAAACCTGCTTTTTAATTTTCACAAAATAAAACGAACTAGGAAAAATATCAATAACAACTGAAAGTTATTTTAAAAATCAGCAAAATAAACACTGAAAACATATGTTTTTAGGACAGTGCATTTTGTATCAGTGCATAGAAACACATACATAAATCTCAGAAAACTTACACCATCTGTATGCATTTATTTTGAATATTTCCTTCTATAAATTATTTGTACAATATTTGTTTAGGTGAAGGTATTAGTAAGAACATTATTATGATAAGCCTGAAATTGACTACATTTGTTTTTCATGGGAAATAAAGACCATCAACCAATCTTAATTATATATCATTCTTAAATGCTTTACTCAACTTGTTCAAAAACTTTCAACCAAACCCATTAATTGGCTTTGCCACCAAAGATGAAATATGTTCCAACTTGTTTATCTCCTTGCCAATACAAGCTTGTTCTGTTAGTATGTAGCACAGAAAACAAATAAATACAATGCCTATTTCTTTCCAGTTGAAAATAACATCTGAAAAAATTAATCTAAACAGGATTTTTAAAGCTGGGGAATAGCCTGAAGTTAGGAGCAATGACCATACATTCTGAATTCAGAACCTAGTATATAACAAATAGCCAAATTGGTGTCTTAAACCTCAAAATTCAAAGCTGTAAAAAATCACAGCACTGAGTTGTGAGAAGAAATAGCTTTTGGGGGGAAGCCCCCCCCCCAATTGCTTTTACATGGCAAAAGATAAGGAATACCAAATTGATTTCCATTAATTTGTTCCCCCTGCAACCTGTGAAAAATCAGTATGGCAGAATGTTAAAAAGCAACTTGGTTGACACTTATATTGCATGGAGTATATATTGAACCAACACTGTGACATCTGGGACAGATGGCAAGCTATCCTCTATCTGAACACATTCAGGACATGTGAGCCATCTTCTCTCTGGGGGATTAGCTCCATTATCAAAATGTCTGTCAAACTAATTTCTAGACAGAATCTTGTTTTCTCTAAGTCTAGTCCATTATTTTATTTTATACACCATATGATGATAAAGAACTTCATTCTTCTTTCAGGTTCTTGAAGAGTACTACATTTCTCAAAAGCTAAATATACTTCAATCGGTTTTGATAGGTCTTTGTTTCTATTTCCACTTCCCTTCTGTGAACTGGTTTTGGTTGTCTGAATTGTCCTTAAGCTGCAGAACCTAGAACTGCATATAATACAAGATAAAGTCTAAAGACGATGCTGTGGAGTTATTTAATCTCTGGATTTAACAAGTGTACTTCTGATGATACTACTTAAAGTGCTGTGGCTTTTCTGTAGTCACATCACAAAGCATATATTTATATTTATTAACTATTAATATTAAGCTATTAACATTAAATAATTGTAATTACTGCCAAGCCATGTAATTCCTACCCTTCATACACATATATTTAATTTCTGTTTCCTAAGTGAAGAACATTTATTTTTCTTAAACTTTGTTCTGTTACTTTCAGCCCATGCAAATTTGTGACATCTACAAACCTAATAAGTAATCCCACTATATCCTCATGTAAGCCATTAATAAACATTTTGAAGAGTACAGAGCCTAGGATCAAATCATTTACTGTTCTCCTTGATACTGCCCGCCAGTTCAATATAGAATAGTCACTAAGAGCCGTGGTGGCACAATGGTTAGAATGCAGGACTGCAGGCTCCTTCTACTTACTGCTGGCTGCCTGCAATTTGGTAGTTCGAATCTCACCAGGCTCAAGGTTGACTTAGCCTTCCATCCTTCTGAGGTCAGTAAAATGAGGACCCAGATTGTTGGGGGCAATATGCTGATGCTGTAAACTACTTAGAGACGGCTGTAAAGTATTATGAACCAGTATATGTCTAAATGCTATTGCTATTGAGAACTGTTTGAGTATGACATATGCCTTGATATAGAATAGTTTATATCAGGGGTTGGCAACTATAGCCCTTTATGACCTGTGGACTTCAACTTATAGATGGCTCAATAATTCTGGGAGTTGAAGTATATAGGTTGTAAAGGGGCCATAGTTGCCCACTCTTGGTTTATATAGACACATGCAAATGCTATAAATTAATAAAAGCATACAGCAAGGTCTCTGCCAAATTGTAGAATAACTAGAATTACATTTTGCTGTCTCATTTTCAGAATTTATTTATACAATTATTTATAGCTCAAACGATTCAAGGAAGTTTATAATACAGTGCAGTAAAGGTACAGCAATTTAAACTATCAACTACTTAAACTAGTCAATTAAGGCACCCAGTATTTATTTTATTTTTAGCTATTGAAAAACATCAGCACCATTCTTATTCAGGGCTAATCCTAACAGTGAGTAATGCTTTCCTTTACCATTGTATCCATTAGCCCGTAAGAGGGCTAGGACATCCTTAATATGCCACTTGTCCCATCTGTGGCTTTCTCTCCTCTCTGCCAAGGTCTTTCCCACATACCATTACAATAGCAATAGCAATAGAACTTAGACTTATATACCGCTTCACAGTGCTTTACAGTCCTCTCTAAGTGGTTTACAGAGTCAGCATACTGGCCCCAACAATCTGGGTCTTCATTTTACCGGCCTTGGAAGGATGGAAAGCTGAGTCAATCTTGAGCTTGGTGAGATTTGAACTGACAAATTGCTGGCAATCAGCACTCAGCAGAAGTAGCTTGCAATACTGCATACTAACCACTGTGCCACCACAGCTCTTTGAAATATTTGAAATTTTCTATAATCTTTTAAAGAAGAACCTAGTTGCATTAACTGTACTTAATTCCTATATCTTTATTTTTCAAACTTTCTAAGAGTAAGAATACTTTGATAGGAGAGCCAATTATCCAGAGTGGTGGGGGACTATCCATCGTTGCATGTGTTTAAGCAGAGACTAGAATTCCATCTCCCTGAGATGCCTTAATTTACATTTCTGACCAAAAGGTTAAATTTGATGGTCTAAATATTCAATTCTGGCTCTATGAACCAATGTTGTTTCTCTAAACCAGCTTTCCATAATTTACTACCTAATATACATACCGGAAAACATGTTGGGAGGGAAATTATAAAAGATGTAATCCATCATTTTCCTGGGGATGGACAGGGAAAATTGATGTAATGAAGGGTGAGAACATTAATACTAAATCACAAGGATGGTACCAGTTCTTAATTGTAATTGAGGAGTAACTTATTTATTCAAGTTGTACACATACAAGCATGATGATATTAGAAACCATAACTTTGAATGGAGATAATCAGATTGATGAATGGTTGCTAGTCACAACCTACATGCTCTCAAGATTTAGAGAGTTATTATTTCTTTAGGAGTAACATTGGGAAGGGACCATTGCATTCTAGGGTTGAGCTAAACAGTTGGGTTGGAAAAGTTAATTGTTCCATTTTGCCTCAAACTAAAGAATCAAAGCAAGTTACTTGATTAGTTTGTTACTTCATTCTTATGGAAAGAGAGTTCTACAAAAAAAGCCTTTTTGATTGTCACTCCAAAGAGATACTTCAACTGAATAGCTTTCTTATAAATCTGCACAGCACAGCCCTACTGTATTAATGCAACTGCTTGCAGAAATGCTGGAGATAATATGGGGTTGGCTCATAGAAATAGGATGGTAGAGCTGGTTAGACTAGCACTGATGATGTTACCTAGTTTGGGTAATGAAACGTCTGCAAGAAAACAACCAAGCTCGTAGGGCACCAAGGAACCCCTCAGCTTTTAATGTAGATTGCTTTAGGTTCTTATTTCTTTGAAACTGCAAGATTATTCTTTTTATTGGCGCTTGAACAGTTAGAAGCATTTACATAAACCTATGTATTAAGTATTATCATAAAGCAGTCAAAGAGCATGTGATGCTAAACAGGTCTAGCTCAATTACATCTTGGATAAAAGACTGGCAGTGTAAGCTCAGTGTAAGCAGTTTAATAAAGGGATAACACAATATGGATATAAAAGAATGACTTAATGAAAATATCACTATTTTAAAGAATGGATTATTCTGGCAAGTAAATCTGCAGAAAATATATACAAAGCTGTGACATGAGACAGATACTTCTATGCTGTGCCGATGTTGAATTTATTTGTTCAAGCAATGAAACAAATCTTGCAAGCCTGACGTCAAATAAAAGCCTGTTTTCTCTTAGTACATTGGAAAAATTGTTCATGCTTACGTAATGACTGCCCTCCTAGTACTGCCAAGGTCACTGTGCACATAGATTTATTTCCATCAAGGAATCAGTAATGCCTGGAGGCTGCTCACACTTATGCCAAAAGTCATTTAACTTGTCCCTATTTTATAGTCAGATTCACTGTAAGAATGCTATTCATAACTTTTACATTCAGCCTATCACTGCAACATCCTTTGTGGGGAATAAATTCTAAAATTAACATTAGAGGGGGGGAAAAGAGGCACTAGAAATTTCTAAGTTAACAGAAAAAATCTTCATTACATTTGCCTGGGTAATCTAAATAGACTGGAAAGGAAAGAAATAAAAAGGAAAGAAAATAAATTAAGTGTGAGACATGTTTAAATCTGCAACACTGCTTCAAAATACTATTTTTGCTGAGGTGGAAGAAGTATTTCCAAGTGGTGTCATAGTTATATGGTGGTTGGCTGTGAAGATTGCCCTAACCTCATTCATTCAACCTCTCTCTGGTTAGTGAAAGTATTTTGATGATGTCACACAATTTGGATAGCCAGCATCTGCTTGAAATTTTACAACATCCCCATCTGCTTACCAGATATCAGATGTAAATAATATTTTATTGACTACAACAAGGGTGCTTTCAAAGAGTATCGCAGATTTTAAGATATTAGCTGTTCTAGTCCTTGCAACAATTGTGTAGTAAGAAAACTCTTGCGAAACAATACCCCAATCAAGAAACTGCCAAAGAGCCATCAGTAAACAGCCCAATCAAAGAATCTCTAAGACCTCCCCCACCCACACAGACAAGCACGTCACTAGAATATAAACTGACAGCAAACAGCATTCCTTACTAGCACTGATGATGTTACCTAGTTAGGGTAATGAAACGTCTGCAAGAAAACAAGCAAGCTCAGAGAGCACCAAGGTGTTCTAACCTAGGCTTTCCCAAAAGCATGAAGCCGACTCCATGTTCCGATAAAAGAGTGACAGTGATTGTCAGTGAATTCCTCTCCAGCAAAGTTCCGGCCAGCAGTCTTTCAAGATATTTTGCAATTACAGACCTTTATCAGGTTGGAGAGCTGCCCGGCCAATATCTTTCAGTTGCCACACTGTAGCAGACAATACTTGGCAAGAATGCAGGAACAGGTCTTCACCCAAATGAACTAATTGTCTCCTGCAAAACCCCACTCCCCTTTTATTCCCTATGGCAGGGGCCATTCACCGTCCACCTGTGTGGCTTTACTTCCAAGCTGACCATGTTTCTTAGTTGTTCCCTTCTTCTGGCAGCTCCGTGCATGCGCATACTGGAAACAGGGTCCAGCTGTTCTTCTGCCTCACTGATGTCCGACTCCGAAGGCAGCTGATAACTGTCAGACGGCCCAGGCCCCATTTCTGCCTCCGATGCAGAGCACTAGTCAGAGCCTTCCCCAGACTCTAGGACTGGCCCACGTTCCTCCCCAACCTCATCACTGTCCAAATCTGCTGCCAGCTCCGCTATGCCCAAGGAGATTTAACAAAAGAGTTGCTTATCTATGTAACATACTGTGGCTTAAAGAGAAAACTTATTTTTAATTGTAATTCAATCATGTCCAATTCTCAGAGACTGCCTGGACAGGTCCTTGCAGTTTTCTTGGTTTTTTCAGAAGTGGCTTGCCATTGTCTCCTTCCTAGGGCAGAGAGAAAGTGACTGGCCAAAGGTCACCAGCTGGTTTTGTCCTTACGGCAGGATTAGAATTCATAACCTCTCAGTTTCCAGCCTGATGACTTAACCGCTATGCCAAACTATTTATTTATTCCTGCACTAATATGAATCCAGTTTATAATACTTTTAACTTTAGGACTATCCGATCTTTCCCAAATAAGACCCAAGATTAATTATTTGACTGCTCTGCATAATAACTTACAATCTTTTAAGTAGAACTTTTCCTCTCATTTTCCAAAAATAAATTCACATTGGCAGCTTGGAGTTTATAGGCCATATGCCAAGAATTCATAATGGAAAGTGCTAGTTAAATTACTGTTTCTGTCTAGAATCCTGTTTAAAGCTTAATATTAAATCATATAACACTGTGATGAAAGGTTTGTAAGTTCTAAAGTTCACAGTTGCACCCAGAGTTTAATACTAGCGAGGAATATTTTATTTCCATTTCTTTCCTTTCCTTAATACTTAAAGGAAAATAAAACACAGGCCTCCCATTAAAAACCACCCCAACAACAAAACCCCAAAACTTTGTTGCCAAGTAGTTTTAGTATAATACGATGGGTTGACAGATTATCTATAAATAATGCTAATTCTATTCGTAAGTTTACCTTCCATGAATTTAGCCACCACTACCTTATGTTTTAGTTTAAAAAGAAAATGTGCATATCAAGATGGAAACAACAGGAAAACAGAAAAGAACAAAAAAAAAAAAAAGAGTTACAATTCATCATAGATGTATGAAGGCTGAAAAACGCAGGGGGTTATAAGTTAGAATTAAATTCACTATATCTGCTTTCTGGTGATTAACTGATGTTCTTATATACATCAATTAAAGGGCAACCTACAATCATCCAGAACATGCCCACTAGCCAAGTTGGTCTATGGTAGGTTATGGATAATATGTAGAGGAAAATATTCGTTGAATTTAAGCAAGAGACGTCACAGAGAAGAATGTTTAGTTTGGAATTGAATAAAACTGGTATAACTCTAATATTGTGGGAAACCCGAATAAAGTTTCCCTAGATCAGGGCTCTCCAACCTTGCCCACTTAAAGACTTGTGGACTTCAA
Organism: Notechis scutatus; assembly: GCF_049901735.1. Classification (NCBI taxonomy): domain Eukaryota; kingdom Metazoa; phylum Chordata; class Lepidosauria; order Squamata; family Elapidae; genus Notechis; species Notechis scutatus. Next base: position 240,911,538 of record NC_142009.1, on the reverse strand, counting down.
CTCCCAGAATTCCTCAGTCAGCTGGCTGAGGATTGATTGATTGATTGATTGATTGATTTATGTATTTATGTATTTATGTATTTATGTGTTTATGTATTTATGCATTTATGCATTTATGTATTTATGTATATATTTATTTATGTATTTATTTATGTATTTATTTATGTATTTATTTATGTATTTATGTATTTATATATGTATTTATGTATGTATTTATTTAGTCAAAAGCTTACAATACAATAGAAATAAGAATAAACATAAGTTTAAATGTAAGAAATAGGAACTAATAATTGGGGACAATAGGATGGGGACGGTAAGCACGATTGTGTGCTTATGCACGCCCCTTATTCTGGGAGTTGAAGTCCACAAGTCTTAAAGTGGCCAAGGTTGGAGATCCCTGCCCTAGACAGTTAGTGCTAACTGCAAGATAACAAGCTGTTCTTTGGGGTCTTAATTAGTTGATTAGTATCCTGCCACCTTGCACTGTTGCCTGAAATTGACAATACCTTAAGCAGTTAGTGCTCTAGCACAGAGGTCCCCGGTACCGGCCTGTTGGGAAGTAGGCCGCGTAAGCAGCAGGCAAGTGAGCAAACCTTTATCTGGAATGCATGGGGTCCAGGTTGCACATGAAACCCTCCCCACTCCCAGTCTGTGGAAAAATTGTCTTCCACAAAACTGGTCCCTGGTGCCAGAAAGGTTGTGGACCGCTGTTTTAGCACATTGGGAAACACTAGTCATTCTGATGCTAGAAAAAGTAATTTCATATATATAGGTTTAAGTATCTTTTCTTTTTTGCAGTTTTTCATTGTAATACTACACAGTTTTATAGCTATACTGTACAGTTAATATGTCTTCCTCCACCCCTTCTCCTATTTGTCCCCTTTCTAATTATTTGGGCCTTCTTTTGCCTGTTCAGTTATTTAGAAATCTTATTCTTAAGTGACTTTAGGCCAGATACTATCTTTTAGCATTGTCTATTATAGTGTTTCGTTATAAGGATAAAAAATGGAGACAGTAGAAAGTAAAGAGAACTACACATATACATATATCACTTCAAGTAAACTCCTGAAAGAAAAAAATTACTAACAATACAATCCTAAATAGGGTAGGCCAAGATGGGGTAGGAAACCAAATTAATACAGGTAGTCCTTGACTTATGACCACAACTGTGCCCAAAATGTCTGTTGCTAAGCAAGACAGTTTGTTAAGTGAGTTTTGCCCCATTTTATAACCTTTCTTGCCATCGTTATTAAGTGAAACACTGCAATTGTTAGTAACATGTTTGTTAAATTCTTCCCCATGGACTCTGCTTGTCAGAAGGCCGCAAAAGGTGATCACATGACCTGGGAACACTGCATCCGTCATAAATATGAACCAGTTGTTAAGAGTCTGAGTTTTGATCACATGACCACGGAGATACTGCAATGGTCATAAATGTGAACAAGGGTCGTAAGTCATGTTTTCAGTGCCGTTGTAACTTTGAATGGATACTGAGCAAACTGTTGTAACTCAAAGACTACCTGTAATACCTCCAGAATGGGATTGAGGGAAGGGAGATCTTACTTGGGGACTTCTTCTCTATATAGCAGCCATGATTGCTCTTCCTATTTCTATTCTCTTTCTTGATGATAGCCTCCATCTGCCCAGGCATATTCCAGATGTTCTTATTCTCAGTGGCGCAGTGGTTAGAAGTATTGCAGGCTACTTCTGCTGACTGTTGGCTGCCTGCAATTTAGCAATTCAAATCCCACCAGGCTCAAGGTTGACTTAGTCTTCCATCCTTCTGAGGTGGGTCAAATGAGGACACAGATTTTGGGGGGCAAAAGGATGACTCTGCAAACCACCTAAAGAGGGCTGTGAAGCACTATGAAGCGGTATATAAGTCTAAGTGCCATTGCTGTTGCTATCCCCCAAAATGTCTGGCAGAAATTCTACAATGTGAAGAACCCTAAGGCAGGGATCCCCAACCTTTTTGACGCCGCGGCCCGGTACCGGTATCAGCTGGGCGCCGCGGCCCGGCACCAGCATCAACTGGGCGCCGCCATCTTTTTGACGAAAAAGATGGCGGCGCTAGCGCTCGTGAGCTTTTCGGGTAGAAATGGCTTTCTACCGGAAAAGCTCACGAAGCTGCGACGCCATCTTTTTGATGAAAAAGTGCTTCGGTGAGCTTTCTACCCGGAAAAGCTCACCGGAAGCACTTTTACCAAAAAGATGGCGGCGCCCAGCAACCAGCGGCCCGGTAAGACTTGTTCCGCGGCCCGGTACCGGTCCGCGGCCCGGCGGTTGGGGACCCCTGCCCTAAGGTACAACTGACATGGCATGTTCATTTCTCAAAATTTAGTATTCATTTCAAGGAAATTAGAAACAATACAAAAGAATTACACCTTTAAAGAACTAAGTAAAATTTCACAGTCAGCTGAAGGGGGGATGGGCCACCAGAACTAGAATAATAACTTTCTATGAAAGACAGAACTACTGACTTGGTCAGGAAAAGCAACATTTCATTGTAATGCTGCTGTTCAAAACATACCCTGCTACAGAGGTGGTATTCAGGAGGTTCTGACCAGTTGTGGAGAACCGGCAGTGGAAATTTTGAATAGTTCAGAGAACTGGCAAATACTGAAGACAATATCCTTCCCCTGTCACGCCCACCAGAACCGGTAGTCAAAAAAATCGAATCCAACCACTGCCCTGTTCCAAGCTGATTTTAACACTTCCTCTACAAAAGAAGATATACTGGAATAGACAACCATTCAAGACTGGAATATCCAAAAACATACATACATATTTCCAGAAACATACAACATTAATAATCTAATAAATTGTTCTCTTATTATATTTCTCATATAACATGCTTGTTATTTAAACTGCATATTTTATTATTCAGAAATTAAGAATGCCAGTTTTACAAAATGCTGTATTAGACAGAAAAGAGATAAAAGTGTTGATAATTAGAAAATATGCATCATTGGTGAGGAGTAACCAAAAACATCAATTAAGGTAACATCTAACTAAAACTCCACAAAATAGTTTCTACTATTAGAGGCTTTATGGCTTCTACAAAAACGAGCAAAGCAACTATTGCAGGGCAATAGGAGAAAAAAAAAAGAATTAGAGGATTTTGTTTTTTGTTTTTCATTATTTAGATTCAATATGAGTCTAGTACCTTGTAATCAAAGCACAATGTCCAAATCTTTTGATTAGAAAACAAACAGAGCTATGTTTGTCTTTACACTGCTGTACTTCGATATCTTATGACTTCTACAATTATTTAGAAGGTAAAAGAAATAATTGTTAAAAAGCACGAGGCAACCACAAATGACATCATCTTAACTGTTGTTACTGAGTTCCACCCGCAGGTCAAAGCTTATGAGTCACTGTCTACTATAAATGAATGATGTCATCTTCTATTACCTCTTTAGGAACAAAATTCAACCGTCTTTCAATTGTTCTTAAAGGACTCCATGGTGCTACTATGTGGTATTAATTAGTAAGATTTTAGGGAAAGGAAAGAATTCGTGTCTGTGTTTTAAAGAATTGTAATACAGCAAGCAGAACCATACAAGATGTGAAGTTAGTAACAACGTTAAAAGAAGAAGAAGCAGATAGTGATAAACACAACAATAAACCTATGCGTGTCTATGCTGAAGTACTGAATTCATTTGGATTTTGGGAAAATAGACTTCAGGAACATGTTCAAAAATATTTTCTAAATAATCATTAAAACAAAATCATATCAGGATAATAGAATTGGATGTACCGTGTTTCTCATAAAATAAGGCCGGGTCTTTTTTTTTTTTTTTGAGCCCCGAAAAAACGGCTAGGACGTCTTTTCAGGGGTGACTTAATTTCTTCCCCCACGCGCAACTCCACCTAGAGCGCCCAATTCACACTCACCTCTCCATGAGGCCACCACTGGAAGCTCCCCCAAAGGTAGAGTCACCAGCCGCTTCTATTGTTTGGTAGAAGCGGCCTCGGGGTGAGCACCCACGTGCACTCACCTCGCCACGAAGCTGTTTCTATCAGCCGATGGAAGCTCCCCAAAGGCAGAGTCACCAGCCGCTTCCATCGGCCGATAGAAATGGCTAGGGGAGTGTGCGTGGGAGAGTGGCTGCAAACTTTTCTTAGAAGGGAAGCAAGCTGAATTTCTCTCTCTCTCTCTCTCTCTCTCTCTCTCTCTCTCTCTCTCTCTCTCTCTCTCTCTCTCAACACACACACACAAACACCACCCCTGCTAGCCCTCGTCCCTGCACCGGGTCAGCCAAGCCCTTCTGGCGAGGGAAGGTCTCAGCATCTGCAGGGTTTCCACCGCCGCCCACCCCTCCCCAGGCCAGACCTTTTCTGGGCACCCTGCCAAAGTCCTAGGGCAGAAGACCTCCCTTTACCTGCTGCCGCTGCTGGTTTGGGGAGTGGGGGGGGGCGCCGGGGAGGGAAGAGGAGGCAGCAGAACTCAGCTAAACTTAGAAGGGAGATCGGGAGGGCTCCTGAAAGGAGACGCAGGAGCGGTCCTCGTGGGAATGTGGCGGGGAAGCGGGGTGAGTGTGAAAGGGTTGCCGCCATGGCACAGGAGGGCAGGAGGGAGCTGGAGCGAAGAAGGGCCGGGGAGAAGCTAAACCATCCTTTCTATTGCTCTGGTGAAGGCTGAATATTTGCAGGGGCTGGTTGGAAAGGCCTAATTTTAGTATGAACCTTGAGTCGTGGCGGGGGGGAGTTGAACAGTGAAGGCACTCTGCACATGATCCGAGATAATCCTGCCACAGCTGTTGGCGTTGCTAACAGTTGGGGGGAGTCTGAGAACTTCAGCGATGCCTCCTTCTCTCTCTCTCTCTCTCTCTCTCTCTCTGAGCGTCTGAAAGAGCGCCCATCATTAACCAATTAACCAATGCCAGCCTCGGAATCCCTTATTTTGGCATAATTCGGGATGAGAGAGGAGCTGTAAAACCAGGGACTTGGCGACGAGGTGCAGGTTCTTTTTTTTTTTTTTTTTGATTGAGCTCAATCACGAGACATTTCTTGATTTCATTGGATGTCCGAGGTGTTCAGAAGAACTTTTGAAAAACTTGTGGGTCTAACTTTGAGAAGCAATGAGTTTGGTCCTCTCAAATGGTGGAGGTTAAGGACAGTCTTTGGAGACCTCCCCTCTCCTTTAGCTGAGGGAGACCTGGGCGATTTTAGGCCAAAAGCTGCCCCGGAGAGATTGATCAGAGAATGGGCAGGAAAGCAAAACAAGAACACATTTGGGCTAAGGCCTTTTTCCCCATTCCCTCTGTTGCAATCTCACAAGTTTTATCCAGACACAGATACGCATGTGCTTTCTCTCCTGCCCCGCTGGTAGATTCAAAGACAACTAATGCACGCTCCCCTCACCACGAGGCCGTTTCTATCGGCTGATGGAAGCTCCCCAAAGGCAGAGTCATCAGACACTTCTACCGGCCCATAGAAGTGGCTGGTGACTCTGCCTTTGGGGACCTTCCATCAGCTGATAGAAATGGCCTCGTGGCGAGGGCGGTGCACACAAGTGCTCACCCCGAGGCCGCTTCTACCAGCTGATAGAAGCAGCTGGTGACTCTGACTTTGGGGAGCTTCCATTGGCCGATAGAAACGGCCTCGTGGTGAAGGGAGTGTGCATGGGCACTCACCCTGAGGTCGCTTCTACTGGCTGATAAAAGCAGCTGGTGCCTCTGCCTTCGGGGAACCTTCTATCGGCCAATGTTCTATCGGTAGTAGATCAGGGTATTCTAGCCTAGGCTATCTGCATGGCGCTCCTAAAGGCAAGTTTTCTCCCCCCTTCCCTTCCTCCCCATTTCTCTTCACCTCGTGTAGTTCTAACGAACGATGTGAGAAATGGTGGGGAAACACATGGTTTAAATAGGCCTAAATTTTGGGGGGTGGGGCTTAATTTCACCTCATGCCTAGAAATCATGCTGGGCCTTCCTACTGGTGGAGGCCGTATTGTTGGAGAAACACAGTAGAAAGAGAGAAAGGTAAAAATTAATCAAATCCCCAAATAAAGCTAAAAAGAAGACATTAATCAGAATCTCTCATATACCATTACAAAAAGGATATTTGCTCAATTGTTCCAGGGAAAGACATTTTACAGTTAAAATGTAGCAGCCCAAAACATACAGTATATTTAACCAATAGTGTTGTAACATAGAACTACAATGGTGGAGGTACTGGGAAAAGTTAAATAATAATAAGTAATATATTAGTAATATTATCGTATATACATATACATATACACATAAAACATACATACATACATACATACATACATACATACATACATACATACATACATACATACACACATATCCTCTGATAGAATTCCATTTTGGGGTCTGTCTACCCCATTACAAACTCTCCTAAATGGTCTGCATGGCACTATTTTCTACTGAGTTATTCTACTTTCGGCTCTTTCATTTCAGTGCCAGATTTCCATGATCCGTAACAGCTAAGATGGCTTTGGTCTTCCAGCATTGCAGGTGAACATGCAGAATGAACTCTTCGTATTTCTCTTACAGCATACAGTTTTATAGGATACAGCTACATTATTGAAAAGCAACAGCAGGGCAGTTTGCATTTCAATCATAATTTCTACTTATTTGATTCTTTGGAAGCTATTCTTTCTTCCCAGTTAGTCTAGGTCTTGTGAATTCCAGGTTCAAGAATTGGAAACCATGGAAGTCAGCTAGTCCTCACTTACTGATCATTCCTTCAGTTACAATGGTGCTGAAGAAATACGGTCCATTTGCGACAGGGGTGGGATTCAATTTTTTTAACAACTGGTTCTGTGGGCGTGGCTTAGTTGGTGGTCATGGCTTGGTGGTCATGTGACTGGCTGACCGTGGCCAACTCAATATCACTCATATCGAGGCACGCATCTCCTTATCTGGCCTCTCGTGACTGTGACTGCAATAGTCATACGTGTGAAAAATGGTTATAAGCCACTTTTTTCAGTGCCATTGTAACTTTGGATGGTCACTCCACACAAGCAAAGTCACTCCACACAAGCAAAGTACCAGCAAAGGAGGTGAAAAAAACTCCAGAGACGTTCCTGAGACAGGAAGTCTAGTTCTGCCAAGAATGTAATAAGGGTTAATGGAGAGGCAGTTTCTGTAAGCAACACCAGAATGTTTCCTTCCTGCCTTCCTTACAGGATTAGGCCAGTAATTTCTTCTAACAACCAGTTCTCCGAACTGTTTAGAATGTTAACAACCGGTTCTAGCGAATAGGTGCGAACCTGTAGAATCCCATCCCTGATTTGCGACCATTTGGTCCCTCAAGCATGCCATTACAGTCAGTATGTGTTATCCTGTGTCTGGCCTTTGCATTTCTCTCTCTTCTCCTCTCTCCCCCCCCCTCCCCCGCTCTCTTGCAGAGCATAGAGATTGGAGAGAATAAGATTTAAAGGGAATAAGCTGCAGCCCAGCCCTGAGAACTATGGGCATGCTAAGCAAACAGCTTATAATGCTCTGTTGAAATCTCTTTCTATCCAATCTCCCCGCTTTGGGGAGGGGAAGGGGAAGAGAAAAAGCAATTGATTTCTACAGGTAGTCCTTGACTTACAACAATTCATTTAGTGATTTTTTAAAAAGTTACAACAGCTCTGAAAAAAGTGCCTTATGACTGTTATCCCACTTTCGACGATTGCTACATCCCATGGTCATATGATCAACATTCAGATGATTGGCAACTGACTCATTTTTAGGACAACTGAAGTGTTTTTGAATCATGTGATTCCCTTTTGTGACCTTTTGCTGCCCCACAGTCCATCGGTATTTCACGACACATAATAGTTTTAATTTTCCTTGGACAGTTTTGGAGATCCATCTGGCTTTTTTGACATACTTCAGAACAATTATAATAAATTATGGAACAAAATAGAGATCTTTAGACAGAAATCCCCCATATTTTCTTGGCTAATGCTTATTGTAGCAACAAAAATAAATACATAAGCCAAGATGAACTTTCTTTCTTTCCAAATGCCACCGACTCAAAGAAAAAGTAGGTTTGACAAAGAATAACCAATTTATATGGAGTGAAGGGAAAAAATCAACATTTTGCAAAACTCAAAAGTTCCCTTTTGAGTTCCTGCTTCTGTTCAACCAAGTGATCATATAATTTTCCTTATCAACCACAGCTTTTGCATATCCCCTGCCATCACACATAACAGCCACCGTTTAAAAGGTGGATGTATAAATTGAAGCAACTTTAACATTTGAAGTCAGAACAACATGCCTCTAGGGGTCTCTTGGCTGTGGCAAGGCAGTGTGACTAGAGAAATTTGATTTGTGGAGCTTTTGGAGGGAAGAGGTATTTATCAAGTCCAAATTGACATAATTGATGTCATTTACGCTATTTGCATAATGACACGATGCTCGTATTTTGCATAAATTTGTTTCATTTGCATAATGACATGATTACACAAATGACACACATTGGCACAAATAATATAAAATGTGATTGTGTGAATGGCATATGTTGACACAAATAACATAAAAATCAACTGCGTAATCACACAAATTATGCAAATAAAGTAAATTATATCCATTGTCCACACTGCTTTAAAACTAACCGACTTTCTATGGTTTGGGTTTGAAATCTTAAGAAAAATGTCGGTGGCATTTGAAATCTGCTAAATAAGAATCTGGGGAATCAGGGTTTTACTGGATTAGTATTGCTTTGTTCTGTAAATAACTGCAATTAGGTTAGAACACAAGGGAAAAAAACACAATTTATAGAAAGAAATCTGATGAATTGCTCAGCTTGCCATAGGTGGGCAAGACTGTTAATATTCTGCTGAAAGAGATGAAAAGAACAAGGAGGAGAGCTATCAAAGATTACAGGTAGCAAATATATAAATTTTTCCTGTATGCAGGAAAAACATCCATAATATTGGTATGATGCATTTGATTCACTCTTGCAGTTAAAATACAGGTTTGGTCAAGCTGAACTTACTCCATGTAATAAGCTCCAACTCTGGAGGTTTTTAAGAAGAGATTGAACCACAAAAGTATAGGGTCTCCTCCATATACAACCAGTGAGTCAATTAAGAGCTGAGATTAGAGTGTTAATTAGTTGTTAATTTCAAGGGCATCCAGATTCCATCCTGTGACCCAGAAAGTGAGTAGGTGATTTTGAGTCATCCACTTTCTCTTGGTTCAATTTACCATACAGGTTTGTTATTGTGGGGGAAAAAAGGTATATATGCTATCTTGAGCTCTTGAAGAAAAGATTGGATATAAAGTTTTACTAAATAAGAATTCCATGGGTCAGTCTGTCTTTACTATTGCATTACACATTACCTGGCCAATCCCACCAAGACATTATGCATTCTATGCAAACAAAGAAAAGGAACTACATGTGTATTTATTTTGTGGGCTGCTGCGTTGCAACTTTTGCAGAACGTCAAGCTTTGGGATAAACAGAACCCTAAAATTATTTTTAAAAAAATAATCAGATTTTTAAGCTCCAAACTGGGGAGATGAAAACCTATCTGGAATTTTCCTGTTCTGCTTGGGATTATGAGTTCAGCCAAATCTGATGCACATACCCACAGTCTAATGTAGGTAATATGATTATATTAATATGATATAAATGTGAATATGATTATAAAACTGGATTTGCTAGACAAAATTGCTTTGAATCTGAACTGGAGCAAAATTTTATTTCAGAATGAATCTACATGCTATCACTGAGACAAAGCAAATACACACGTTGTGCATACTCTTGTTTGATCCACAAATGCTGTGGAATAACAATCAACCTGTTACGTATGGGTTAAAATGGACTTTTTCTATTTAATATCTCAATAATTTTGTAATCATGGAGGTTTTTTGCTTCATATTTTAACTATATCGACAATATGCTGAGATTTAATTTTCATATCTTTTTCTGTATGATTCTTAAGAATAATTTTCATCTTTTTCTCATCTTGTTCCAATTATGAAAGGCCTCTTATTTTAAATTCAAGGACAAAAGAGTTTTGCTTTTTTACAAGTCTGAATTTCATGACCCTCAATGTACTTTAAAAAAAATGTACATCAGGAAATGAAAGGACAGGTTTAGAAGTACAGTACAATATATAAATAATACTGTTGTTTAAGGGAGAATAATTTAAACACTGCAACTTGGTAGTTAAAAAAACCCCCAGGCAATTGTTTCCATGAATAGGCTACCCTGATAGCAATCAACACCTTATCATTAGCATTAATCACCATGGTCTTGAACATAAAATAAGCACTTTTCTGAGCTTTGACTTTGATTGGATACAATCTTTAGAATAATAGATTCAATCTGAATTTAAGTAATGACACAGGCCCCTAAAATGCCAGTTGTATTTCAATACATAATAGTCTTATTGCAACAGCCAGTAACAAATAACTACAAATAACATTTTTCTGGTATATTGTTTTCTTTATTATACATGATCCAATATCATGTATGTAAAATACCATGATGAGAAAGTGAGAAGACTACTGGATCCAATGATTTATTTTTATTTTTATTTATTTATTTTATTTATTTATTTGATTTGTCAATTGCTTAATAGGTATAAGTATATACATAGTTATGAATATATGAAATGGGTACATATAAGAAAAATAAAAGAAACAATAGGATCAATATATGTGATTTCAAATCATAGTGATTCTTGCAATTAGGTAACAGATCAAAGTCTTCTGACTGAATCTACATATTTTAGAAGAAATAATTAGTGATCTTATTATGCACACAAATTGATTGTCATAAATAAATAAGCAACCTCACTCAAATTAAGACATAAATAATCTCTTCTTCAGTATCAACTCCACCAGCATTCCACCATTTCTGGAATTCTGGACTGGGTTTTCAAACTGAACTGTACATGTCCTTCATTAAGTATTGTGACAAGGAACACTATGTTTCAGTTCATTGGGATTTTGAAACTACTGCTAGGGCAGCATTATCTTCCTACTTCCTTATTCTCAAATATTCTACAGAAAACAAAGGTTTTAAACTGTTGCAGAGTGGCAAGATCAGTAAGTGAATGTAAACAGAAAATACTGTGGGTTCCCTTTGGAAAACACTGGCTACCATGTAAATCATTCCAACTGGTCTTCTGTGTAAAAGAGGTAATTTACAAAATGGTCAGATGAAAATGGGAAAGACTGTAATTTTCACAATACTATAATTTCAGTGGATAGAAAGTTAGGTCAATGCTAAACTATTTTGGTCAACCTCGTTCCTTAGGCATTTGTTTTGTTTCACTCTTGTCATAATCTCAAAGCTTTTGGGACAAGTTTTCTTGTGTACAATAAGCATCTTGTAAAGCTGAATGGCTAAATGAAGGGCAGCAAAACTGCCATTCACCTAAATTGAAAAGAGAAATTATCACCAGACCAGAAAACAGTAATATTCAGGTGGGCATTGCCAATGTTACAGCGACTATTAGAATAACTTCTGCATCAGCCTTTTTGGGACGAACAGTTTTATTAAAGATTATGATTGCAACTGTAAAAACTAATACAAGTTAAGAAAATAGAAAAAGAAGATGTAAAACAAAAGGAGAAAGGAGAAATAAAAAAGAAAGATAAGAATATGATAAAGAAATAAAAAAGAAATTAAAAAAGTGACTTCCCACCTTCATCACAAGTATAAACAATTTAGTAATTGTTTCTTACATATCCCATCTCTTAACTATAAACAAATCCATAAAGCATTGTTATTTTAGTCCTGGTGTCAGCAAAAGTCCATTAAGTGTTATCAGAAATAACAACATATTTATTTTAACACTGATCAAATAAGCCAACTTTATATTTCTTCTCTTTACTTCTAACAATTTTAATCTTTAGGCCATGCAAACATTTTTTTTTGTTTTATCTCTTTTTACAAAATTCTTCAAAACTATAACAAGTCTCTTTTGTAAATTCAGTAGAGGAAAATTATCCAAATTACTGTTGATGTATTGTTTGTATATCCCTTTCAATTATTAAGACATCAGATGGTTTCTTTGTATGTCCAGTGTAGTATAACTTTTTTCATATCATTCATGTAACCTGTCATTTGTAAATCCACATTCAGCTCAGTCTTTTAGACACAGCCTTTCCATAGAAGGGACTGCCCGTGTCATTATTAAAATTACTCAGAACATTTGTTGTATTTAAGAGGAAGTAATAAATTATTAAAATTGTTATACTTGTGCTGAAGTTGAGAAATCCTTTCTTTCCTTCCTTCCTTCCTTCCTTCCTTCCTTCCTTCCTTCCTTCCTTCCTTCCTTCCTTCTTCTTTCTTTTCTTTTCTTTTGTTCTTGTTCTTTTTTATTTTGTGCAACTTTTACTTTGTATTTTTCTATTTTGAAAGTTTTCATTAGTTTTTACTGTTGTAATTATAATCTTTGATAAATGTCTACTTTTTAAAAAGAAAAGGATGCTTTACTGGGTCTACACAACAAGTGTTATTAGTAGAGAAGAAAGGTCACCATCATCTTTCCTAGCAGATTTTACTGCATACTGTGAAACAGCTGGATAACAAAGGGAAGACCACATAGTCTTTATAAAAATGCAATCCAACTTCTAAGATACTGTCCTAATTTAACATATTTGCAAAGACTGATATGCATTAATAGTATAAAATGTTTGGGCAAATGTCTACTCTAAATTATGGAATTTTGTTTAGGTTAACACAAAGGATAGCTGGGAGAAATACTGGGATTTGATTTCTAGGAATGAAATCTGAGTTAGATTCACTCTGCTGAAAATGTAATTGAGCAGACATTTGACCTCATTCATAAAACAGTATTTGATCTATTGCTATAGAGGTGGCACTTGTTCATTATTATATATCACAAATCCCCAACTCTCCAAACTGCAGCAAGTACAATTAAGTATATAGATTCTCGTTGACTTTAAAACTCTGGGATCTCTCTAGCCAGCATGAAATTCACATTATCTTCACTCCCCAACTGTGAAAATGAACACTTCTGCTGTGTCTAAAACATACATACATATATTTCCATTTTCATTGGCAGCAAAAAGAGAGAGAGAGAGAGAGAGAGAGAGAGAGAGAGAGAGAGAGAGAGAGAGAGAGAGAGTGAGTGAGTCCCAAACAAAATAGAAACTGGCTCAATAGTTTCTTTCAACCAAAAGAAATCTAATGACAAAAAAAAATCTGCACAAATAAATAATCAAAACAGCAGTACGATAAAAGCTTCTTAGAAATCACATCAGCCCAAAGTGGAATATCAACATCTGTAGCCAGATGGATACTAAATAGTAGCTAAATTTCCACCATGTGCTTTCATCCTTTCACTAATAGAAAATTTAAAGTTTTGGTTCTGTTTGCAAAAGCTCTTCCACAAATAGTTTTTAACTAGTTAATATTGGTTATAGTCCAAGAAGCTGCACAACTCATGGATAATTTCATTGTGATAAATGATTCTGTCTATGCTAGTTGTCAAGGCTGTTTCACTAGAGGGGCTTTTCCTCTTGCAGAATAACATGAGTAATATTCACAATGCTTTACTTTTTTTTTTTTTTGAAGTGTGGATGTATATTTTATCAGATCCCTGGTAGATACAGGAGAGCAACTGAAATCTTATCCTTCAAGGGAAGGCCAAATGAGGTGAAAAAGTTAAGCGATTACAATAGTAAACAGAACAAGAAAAATTCTATTAAAAGTGGCAAGCAGCATGGTATGATAACCACAAGAGCATAAACAGTATTTTTATGAAATGATGTTGAAGAGTCAAGACTTATATGTGAAAGCTCTATTCTTAGGTTCTTCTCCAAACATCTGAAATGTCATAAATCACAATTCATGACAGATGTTTTATCCTCCCCCTTCCATAGACACATAAGGGTCTTTTCTAGCAGGGAAGGGGCATTTTTTTCTCCACCTGAAATTGCTTCCCTTATCAATGCCCTGGAATATAATGCATCCAGTCTTGGAGATGAAAATTTATTTAAATAAGTTTTCTCTTACTCTCTCCCTATGTATCCCACATTGCATCTTTCTCCTTACCCCAGTGCTAATCAGCTGGGGTGCCATTTTCCTTTGGAGAGAAGGCAGACATAAAATGGAAGTTGAGAAGCTTCTGACAGTTGTGCATTGATTCCCAGTTAAACACTTTCTCTTTAAAATGGATCTACAGCAGGGGTGTCAAACTCGATTTCATTGAGGACCGCATCAGGATTGTGTTTGATCTTGGGGCGCCAGGGTGGGCATGGCCAGCTCGATGTCACTCACGTCAGGGATGCCTATGGTGGCCCAAGAGGTCTGCCAGTGAAAATGGCTCCCGAGCTCTGTTTTTGGCTGCGACGGCTTCCTGCAACCTTCTGCCAGCAAAAATGGATCTCGGCAGCTAGAAGGCTATCCCGTAATTACCTATAACTTTTTATTTGGTTGTTTGTCTACTAGGTTTGATTCCTACTCTGCTTATCTGATGATAGCAAACTTATGTTTTTATATCTAGAAACAGTGGAACTTCTAAAGGGTCTTGAAACCCAGATCAGGTTTTGTACAAAAAGAAATGGTATTCCTGAATTTATTTCAAGAGCTGGTTCTTCCTGTATAATAAATGGATATTGGGGATATTTCCATGAAATTACTACTACAATATCAGGGCCATCTCTTTCCACTTATATGACATGCATAACAATTAGATCGAATTGCTTCATCCTTTCTTCTTGATTCAGTTTTATACATTGACCATCTTTGAATTTCATGTTTAAGAGATTGAGCTCTGTATCAAAACTGGGCTTTGTTTGTGCCTTCAAATTAGTTTTGACTTGTTGTGATTACCTGGACATATCCTTGCAGTTTTCTTGAAAGATTTTTAAGTGGTTTGCCACACATCCTTCCTAGAGCTAAGACAGAGTGACTGGCCCAAAGTCACTCAAGCTAGATTCCTGCATAAGAATTTAATTCTAAGCACTAGAACTCATGATCTCCCAATTTCCAGCTTGATGCCTTTACCATTATGCCAACCAGGCTCTCAAATCGAAGGACACACACAAATAAAATTAGCAACCCATTGAAGTTCATGTAATACCATTTAATAAAGCTAAGATGGAGTCCAGTAAGCAATGATTTGCCATCTTTGTAATTTGTGGACAGAATTTGTATCTCCTTGTGCATTCAAATCTTCAGTGATGCAAACAGGTCTAGTTTAGACCACTTTAGGTTAGTTTGTATAGTTGCCTGATTTCAAGAGGTCTTGGAGTTGAACTCAATTATATTAGCACTGCTTTTCCAGATTTCTGTAAAGGGCAGGGAGTGGAGCAGCTGTCTTATGCACTGTGGTTAAAGTTTGCATAAGTTCCTCTACCGTTTTCAATAAATCTTCCTGTTCACAGCTTGGCAAGGCTCCAAAGGTGTCAATTAATTTTGCCTCCAGCGGTTCAGCTGCAATCTGTTCCCCTTTCTCTGCCTGAAATTGCTTATCTGAATAAACTTCTTCCTTATTTAAAAATAATAATTTGTATTAAAACTTTTACCAAGTAGATTAAAGATAATGCAAACTGAGAATCAGAAAGCATGGAAGGAAGAAGATTTTTTTTAAAAAAACAAAAAGTGTAAGAAAAGTTAAGAAAAATAGAAAAGAAAGCAAACAGCATAAAGTGGATTCCAATATTCTTTATAACAGTTGTAAGTACAGGTATATTTAATCTAAGTTACATCATATAATTCTGTCTGATTGTCAAAACTATGTCTCATTCATTTTATTTTTACATTAAAAAATCCAGTTTTGCTTCCAGTCAGCAACAAATATAGATAATGTCTTTTCTTTACTCAAAGAAAAGAAGAAAATTAATCCATTTTAGCAAAATGTGTTATTTTCACTAACCATCATTTTGTAAACATTCTATTTGAATCATAACACAATATAAGTGTCAATCATTTTAACTATATATTTTCCCATTGACAATTGTTATCTTTCTTCTAGTAATTGCTTTCTTGATTTGGGTTTAAATTTCTCTTGATAATTTCCCTTGATAATTTTCTATCTTGGTATGTTAGCTATTTATGTTTACCTGCCATTTCTGCTTCTTGACCTGAGAGCCATAAAAGTGTTTTCGGGCACAATCTGGGTTTATGTCTATCCAATAGATAAGGCAAATCTAACAAAATAATTTTTGAAATCTACATTAACTTTGTCATACCATAAATATCCATGCTATCCAAACCTCAGATTGTGATTTTGTAACTGTAAAAGTCTCTTGTTTCTCAGCAACATTCATTATTCATCCAGAAAAAACAGCAAGCAGCGAAATACATTTTAAATCCAGTAAATCCAATCCTCCTCTTTCCTTTGCATCTTATAATAATTTATATTTAACTTTTGGATATTTTTTTCTCCCTGCTATATAAAATTAGATATATCTTTTTGCCATTGTTTACAGCCATTGTTAAAACAGATATTGTCTGAAACAAAAACATTCTTTTTATAATTGAAATTTTCCCCAATAGTGACAGTTTCAAATTCTTCCATCTTAACATGCCTATCTTAATTTCAGTCCATCTTATACAGCCAAAATAATTCAATAATTATTTTGAAATAATTCTCATTTTTTGATAGTAATACCCAAATATTTTCTGAATCTTAAAATCAGTTTTCTCTATTTATCTATTTAACCTTCTGGTTTCATGTTTGTTAACAACTTTGCCTTTTGGTTATTAATCTTGAAGCCTAATACTAGTTACTTAGAATTGTCTCTATTCTGTTTATGCAAGTATTGATCCATTTCTTTCTGGAAATTTATTGGCCTTTATATAAAGTAGTTCTATGCAATACTGATGAAATATTTTTTTGCAAGATTCACATTATCTGTTATTACAGTAATCCCTTCTTGTAACTTAAATCAATTTCTTTCCTTTTTCTTTTCACAACTTGTATGTCAACCATCTGGTTTATTTGCAAATGTAGGGGGCGTGCATAAGCGCACCAACGTGCCTACCGTCCCTGTCCTATTGTTTCTCTTATTCTTCTTTTATTTTTCTTATATGTACCCATTTCATGTATTCACAACTATGTATACACTTATACTTATTATCTTGTAAACAATTGGCAAATCAAATAAATAAATAAAAAATAAATAAATAAATAAATTCAAAGTTTCTTTGTTTTGCATAGTTCAATTTTATTTATTATTATTACTTTTATTGTCAGAGCACAACATGTGTACAGTGAGATTGGCTGAGCCTCCCTTCGTGCACACACCCACAACACAACTCACAGTGAGGACAGAAGTCCCTAACCCAGTCCCAATCTTATTACACTATGTGACCTTGTTGCACAATGCGCTGGCCATCACTCTTACTGCTAACATAGGTATTTGCTTCTGTAAAAACTTGAGTTAATGAGTTCTAATTGGTATTCCTGGAAATTTTTTAAAGTATTCTTTCTCTTTTTTTATCTCATCCAAAATTATTTGCATTATGTCATGCCTTTTAAATTCACTAAAGCATTGTAGAAAATAACATCTTATAAAATTTTTCCTTTCCTCCCAAACCACCCTTCCTAAAACATCTTTTTACAATTTACCACCACCATTTCTTTTTGTATTAACATCTTATTCAATCTCTACCTAAAATATCCATTTTTTTAAAAGTTAAAGTTATTGGATTATGCCTTTTGATAATATCTCCACTTTATTTTCATTATTAAACAAAGTCTTATAAATTGAAATCATGTCTATTCTTGAAAAAGAAAAATAATTACATTCTTCTGAATCACCGTTTTTGTATTTCCATGTATCAACAAGGCCCAAAATATGTCAAAAATGGTGTAGGGTCTCCCGCTTGGGCAGGGGGTTGGACTAGATGACCTACAAGGTCCCTTCCAACTCTGATTATCTGTTATTTGTTATCCATTGAATAATGAAAAAAAAATCCTTTAGTAATTTTCCCTGTGATATCTTAATTTTTTTCCCCTCAGAATTTCTATCTTTTTTGGAGGAACCACTCCATTCCACTCCCCCAGAAGACACCAATTTTCATATGAAAATACCAAAAGTTTATTCATGTTTATCCTAGATGGAATTTCTTCAGTTTAAGTTTGTATATTAGAAAAAAAAAGTACTCTTTTCTTTTATGTAGTATTTTAATTGGGATTTCCTTAAGAACTATTACATCTGTATTGTCACTCCTCAGTCTGGTATTAAAATGTTGCTGTAGAACTTGATCTTTTGTCTTCTTCATGATAAAGTGTACAAAGTGTACATTTTTCTAAAGGGAAATTATCATGAAAATCATAGTCTTTTCTTCTTCCCCATTTATATTTCTAAATGTTATCAGAGCATATAGTTCTTCTTCATGCAATGTTGGGAAATTCCTTGTATAATAGAACCTCTGGTCACGACCATAATTTGTTCCATAGCTTTGGTTGCAACCCAATTTGGTCGTGACCCAAACCTAATTTTGGAAATTTGGCACTTACCAAATAAAAAATAAAATAAAAATGGTGTGGAAGGGGAAATCAGCCACGAAAAAAAATGTGCATTTTTTGGTTGGAACCCGATTTGGTTGTGGTCAGAAGTGTTCGTGACCAGAGGTTCTACTGTATTCTTATTTTGATGCTTCTTTTTTTTTAATGAGAAGACATCAAGCATTCGGCCCTCATTTCCTTTTACAGCTATCATTTTGGGTAGCCATGGACAGCTGGCAATGGTCTAGACCAGGGGTGGGCAAACTTTTTGGCTCGGGGGCCGCATTGACTTTTAAAATTTGACAGACGGGCCGGGTCAGCACAAGATTTTTTGGGAATCGCCCCCCCCCTTCCCCTCCCTCTTCTCCTCCTTCCCCTCCCCTCGGAGGCCGCCTGAGCAAAGTTTAAGCAGCCCGCCCACCCACCGGGTGGAACCCTTCCCGCTCCTTGGCGGGAAGACGCTCCAGCCTGCAAACTTTGCCTTTGCAAAGTTTAAGCCTGGAAGCCCTGGAAACCCGAGCAACTTCCCAGCAACTTTCGGCTTCCTTTTAACTCGCAGGTGCTCGCGCCTGGTGGAGGGGAAGCCCGGAGCCTCCTCCAAGCAGCCCGCCCGCCCGCCTGCCGGGCTTCCCCTCCGCCGCATGGCTTGGGGCCAGGCGCGAGCGCCCGCGAGGAAAAAGGAAGCCGCAAGTTGCTGGGAAGTTGCTCGGGTTTCCGGGGCTTCCAGGCTTAAACTTTGCACAGGCAAAGTTTGCAGGCGGGAGCGTCTTCCCGCCGAGGAGCGGGAAGGGTTCCGCCCGGCGGGTGGGCGGGCTGCTTGGAGGAGGCGACCCGGCGGCGCTCCGGGTTTCCCCTCCGCCGCGCGGCTCGGGGCCAGGCGCGAGCGCCCGCGAGGAAAAAGGAAGCCAAAAGTTGCTGGGAAGTTGCTCGGGTGCTGGGAGCAGGCTTTTAAAGTGCTGCCCGAGCAAAGTTTAAGCACCCCGCCCGCCCGCTGGGCGGAACCCTTCCCACTCCTCGGCGGGAAGACGCTCCAGCCTGCAAACTTTGCCTTTGCAAAGTTTAAGCCTGGAAGCCCCGGAAAAAAAAGGGGGATCGGCGGGGACTCACCTTCGGAGAGGTCGCACTCGAAGGTGATTTTGAACTCTCAGCCGAGGCCTTTGCAAAGTTCTCTTCTTTCCTACCCCGAGAGTGCTCCGCACTGTTTTGCAGCTTTGGGGGCCACGCGGCACAGGGCAATACGCCACGCCCAGCGATTTTTTTCCAGGGGCGGGCCGGATTGGACAGACCAACGGGCCGGATGTGGCCCGCGGGTCGTAGTTTGCCCACCCCTGGTCTAGACCCACAACCTGATCAGCTGCCACCAGTTTCCTCTGGCTGAGTTTGCTGCATACACTTCCTCTCCTTCTCAGGTATATGTAGGAATATTCTACCCAGCTACCTACTTGCCCAAAGTCAACACATATAAAACAGAGACAACAAATAACAGACAATTCTCACTGAAATGTGAATGACAGGGATGACTCTGCCAAGGACCGAGCTGCAAATCATCCTTAGGCAACCAATGTAGAGCCCTGCATGGATAACACATGGAAACAACTACTTTCTTTTTTTCTGATAAATTAATTATTGAGCACATTTAGTCAACATATTGGCCATAGTACTCTTACTTCCAACTATTTCCGGTTAGTCACAATATTAACAAAAGCATTTAACCTTATCTTTCCTTATCTAATATTCTGCTGATTATGTCCAGATTTTGATAAAACAGTTACTGGACTGCATCCTATTTTGTTCTCTCTGATTTATGTTCTCCTTTAAATCCTTCTGTTTTCACTCAGTGCATATAAACACAGCAATTACACAAACACCATGCTTAAACATTAGCATAATGGCAACAGTCACCACACTGTGAATTCATCATGCCTCAATCTTAATTTCCATAGAACTGCAAAGAAACCTTTGTCATTCTACGAGGGGTATTTGAAGAATCTTCCAAACTCCCATTTGTGACATTGCAATATTGCCCAGTGGCTTGATCTTGCCAAAGTTCAAGACAACTGGTGGGAAGAGAAAAGTTCAGAGACAAATAAGCACATACTCTCTTTTCATGAGCAGCTACAGTATGATAATGAGGAAACAGAGTAGGATGCTGGTAGGCAGACCAGGTACAATTATGCTTCACATGAGGCTATGATTTCATAGCTGGATAATTTGAGGTTTGGGTGTTGAAGGCTGAACATTGCACCCTGTTGTGCTTCATGAGGAATGTGACTTGTGAGTGGGAGAAAATAGTAAATTGAAACTAATAATTGTCTTCTTTTTTTCATCCCACTTCCCTATAGTGGCACAAACCATAAAATCACATTTCTTATGAAGCAGAGGAAGAATAACTGAATATTTTTCCATTTAGTGACATGGGGATCAAATACCACTTGCCCTAATAAACCTAGCCTTTTTGTCTTCCTTGTACCCTTGCATACTCCACTCAAGTCACTATGCGAGATGGGAGGCTATGCAACTATGATAAATTAACACATAAAATAAAAATATACTGGTAAAAACCTTTCAGAGACTTTATTAACTTAAATTAATATTACCTGTTCCATGCTTCATGCTTATACTACTGTAAGAATAACAACACTAATTCTTTCCTGTTCCCCCAATTCAAATTATACTACATCCAGTATTTTCCTTCAGCACATAAATAATCCAACATTTTATTATATGGCAGAATATTCTCTCTAGGATCATGGCATCATGCATTGTGTTGATTCTGGAATACATCTGTATAATATATTGGCTGTGTGATGTAATCTTGGCACTGTAACAGTTCTTTCAATGAATTTGCCTTAAGGTAATTTCCCATTTGTAATTTTAGCAGCTATCCAGTATAGAAATGGCCATTTAAAACTTAATAAAGTTACTCTGGCCAACAGCCGAAAGAAACCAGAAAAGTTATCTTGGACCAGCACCATGGAGTGAAGATTAATTACCTTCCACCACCCATGGAGTAATGCAGCAACATCCAAATTAGTCTCTCCCAGGAGTACTGGACTTCAGTTCCCTAGCCATTAGGCCAAACTAGACAGGAATTCTGAGAATATAAATTCAATATATGTGGAAGGATATTGGCCGGGAATAATTTGGAATAATTCACATTTGTCTGTGTGCATGCATACACGCACATATAACACACATGCAGAGCACTAAAAATATAAAAATCTACAATAGTATTACTATCAGGGAAGTAAAAATATCTTTGGGGAGATTACAGTTTCAAGTTTCTAGAAACTATTATAGCAATAGCACTTAGATTTATATCTAAGTACTTCACAGTGCTTTACAGTCCTCTCTAAGCAGTTTACAGAGTCAGCATATTGAGCCCCTCTCCCCAACATTCTGGGTCCTCATTTTACCAACCTTGGAAGGATGGAAGGCTTGAACCGCTCAGAATCGAACTCCTATTCTCCTAATCGATTACCTATTTATTCAACATCAGTAAATAAAACAATTTCCCCTAAAGGATAAGTACAGTAGAACCTCCAGTCACAACTGTAATCCATTCCATGACTTCGGTTGCAACCCAA
Source organism: Notechis scutatus (assembly GCF_049901735.1). Taxonomy (NCBI): domain Eukaryota; kingdom Metazoa; phylum Chordata; class Lepidosauria; order Squamata; family Elapidae; genus Notechis; species Notechis scutatus. The sequence goes on along the minus strand of NC_142009.1, from coordinate 240,889,542 downwards.
TTTGGTTGTGACCGGAAGCAAGACTGACTGCACATGCATGTAAAAAAAATGCCACAGAAGGGGAAATTGGCGTGGAAGGGCAAATTGCCGCGGGCTGTCAGAGGCGGTATTCAGCAGGTTCTGACGAGTTCTGGAGAACCGATAGCAGAAATTTTGAGTCATTCGGAGAATCGGCAAATACCACCTCTGACTGGCCCCGCCCCCTCTTTTCTCTGCCTCCTGAGTCTCAGCTGATTGGCTGCACAGGAGAACACAGCTGGAAAGCATTTGAATGGGGTGGGGAGGGAATGGGAATTTTACAGTATCCTTCCCCTGCCACACCCACCAAGCAACACCATGCCCACCAAGCCATGCCCACAGAACCAGTAGTAAAAAAATTGAATACCACCACTGTTAGAAGTGTTCGTGACCAGAGGTTCTACTATATTGATGATACTTGCTGTATTTAAAATAGACATGTTTGGACCAACCCTTTATCCCAATTTTGATTCCAGTGTTTGCTACTGTCAGACATAAGACATGGGCGGTAAATTCTGTTTTGAATAATGTATTAATTGCTCAGCATATTACCACTCAAGTGAGTATCTCAACAGCTGAATGCCTTCTTTTCATTTTTTTCTCTTGAGGAGGGCAACCTGGCCATAACATTAACTTCATACAGCTCTCAACCTTTTATTTATCTATTTATTACATTTATATGCCACATATTCTCCAGTAGCTGATAGTACTGTACCAACAACTCGCCTATTTTTCCCCACAACAACCACTCTGTGAGGGAGGTTGGATTGGGAGGGAATGATTAGCTCAAAAGTCACAAAAAACTTTATATAATCGTTCTCACCCATTTGGAGATAGCCTCATGTATAGTTGGTTTCATGGTGCAACAGTCCTATGAGGCAATATGTTGCTTGAAAGGAAAATGGTTAATTTTTTTCTGTCTTGATGTTTCAGACTAATGTGCCATCATGATATTTCACCTTGAAAACCTGATCTATTATTTTTATGACAGACGTAACTATTTTTAAATTAGTGCTATGAAATCGTTGACTGTACTGTACATTCAGTTTATTTCAATTCCTTCTGATGAAATAAAACAGAAACAGGATATAAACTTTGGAAGCATAATATCTGGAATAGAAGCATCTGGATATACAGCACTGAACTTACAGATTTATATACATTTCATTTGACTCCACTTTATATTCTAAAGAAGATTTATATTAACCAGACTAACCATTTAAAAGTCATTAGCACCGTACTTCCTTCTAGATAATTAATTTCTCCAATAAAGCCCTGATGAGCTTCTTAGCCAGTTTTTCATGGGTCCTATTGAATACAGTTAAACCTTTCATTCAGATATTCCAAACAAATCTTCCAAGCAAACGTATCATTTGCAAACATGTCCAAGCTTACCCAGTTTATCCTACATATTCGGTCTATCCACTTTGTTCCTTTCGATATTAATAAGCAAAACATTTTATACATAAAATACTACATAAATTAATTTTGTTACTGAAATATAATTTGCTTTGTACTCTTATTTGCTCAACTTCCCATCTGCTTTCCAACTATTATCTCAACGTTCTTTATGGAAATCCATCACTGATGTGCGGATCCAATAAAAGTAGCAAAACACAAAAGTAGCAAAATTACATAACTGTAGTTCCAAATTTAAAATATACCACAAAGTGTGTCCCTGAAATGTCTTTATACCTTTTACCCCTCCTGATCTTAGTGGAACCTTCTTTATTGCCTCCATCTCTAGTAATGCTTCTAGTACTTGAAGCAGAACCTGGGGAGAATTTGAAGATGAGAAGAACAAAATCTATTCTGAGATTTCTGGGATCCTTTGATCTCTCATTATTAATCAATATGTAGGCTGAGGCATCCCCTATTTGTTAACAATCTGCCTGATCAGTTATTTCTTAATTTATCCATAGTTACAATCATTTGTGTCTACATTTTAATTCACAATCTGAAATTTCCATGTTCATGTATAGGTAATTTCTCTTGGCAATAAATAAATAAATATTCTTGATAATACACATTTCTGCTAGTTATACTTTCCATGTCAAATGTGGCATGCTTCCTAATCCAGTTATAATATTTACGGAAGTCATAAGGCATTTATGTGTTCTCTGTTCTAGTAGTCTAGTATTTATGAACACTATTACTCACAGTATTTTAATACAATTATCCTTCCAAATACAAGCAAGATAAGAAACATTAATTTTAGTGTGTGTGCCAGTAAGTAACTGGCAAACATAGGGTTGATCAAGACCACCAAAGATGTCTATTATGAAAGATAATTCTGAATATAATGTATAGTCTTGGGAATCAGTATAGGTGACAACCAAATCTTTTATAAGTTAGTTTTACCATCACAACATGATCAGCTGAGATTTTTTAAGAAAAAAAGATCAGCTGAGTTTAATGGCAGCTCTTCAACTCTGAAGGGACAGCACCTCCACTCTCCCCTTTTACTTCATTCTTTTACAATTCCCATTTCTTTTAATATTTCCAGCTGAAAATGATCTTACAAATATAATTGTATTCATTTTGGTAAATAAAAGCTTGAATTAAAATGCTACTCTGTCTATACTTAGGTACTTTGTTTTGTTTAAAAGGAAGGGATTCTAACTTAGTAGCTGCTTTCTACTGGAGGCTTCCATGTAAGAGAGGTATCCACCTTTGGCTTTTATCACTTTAGTGGTATGTTTCTTATTTATGGGTCTCCTTTATCAAGTTGACAGAAAGATAGCTGTAGAAGGTCACAGGGTTCTGATAATGTTCTAATAATTATGTGTTCAGCCTTTGTGTAAAATTAAAGAGAAAATAAAGGGGACACTTATCAAATTTACAGTTAACATCAAGTTGGTGGAATAGATGTAAAATGATCGTAAAAGACTGGAGCAACAGACTGAAATACCATATTTTTCGGTTTATAAGACGCACTCCTCCCCCCAAAAAAGTGGGTGGAAATGTCTGTGCATCTTATGGAGTGAATATTGCGGCAGGGGGAGGAGGGTTGTGCAGCAGCGGCATTTGCCGCCATTTCCAGAGAACACTGGAGACTTTGCTGCTGAGAAGCTGATTGGCCATGGCGATGATCAGCAGCGGTGATCCTCACTGCCTAGAATAGGTGATCAGCGGTATTCCGGGAGGCCGATCCAACTGCCAATCAGCTGCTCAACAGTGAAGGCTCCAGCATTCCTGGCGGAGGCAGCATACATAGAGAAGGCAGCAATGGCGGTGTTTCCGGTCGGCCAATCCTTGGGTTGGCAGGACTACAGGAGACCAGGATCCAGCTGTCACTCAGCTGACCGGTGATGGGCACAACTGAGCCACATGTTGGAGTTGCGATAACGTGCTGAAGCTGACCAGGCTATTTGATGTTGGCTGCAAGGACGCTAGCCAGATGAATAATGGATGGATGCTGGGAGGCAGAGGCAGATTTTTTTTCTTGTTTTCCTCCTCTAAAGCTAATGTGTGTCTTATGGTCTGTAGTGTGCTATAGATCAAAAAATACGGTAAAATAGAATAAAATTCAAACAAATGCACGTAAAATATTGTTGAGTAGTACAAATAAAAGGCATGGGGTTTACAAGAGGAAAGGTGGTTTATAGGATCAGAAGCTGAATATAATAAAATGACAGCCCAACTGCTAAGAGGCTTATCTGATCATCTCAGGATGCATTGATAATGAATCATGAGAAGTGATAGTTTCATTATATTTTGTGTTCTCCAAATCTTACATCGAACAAAGAAATCTGACTCTTTTAAACCAAGAAATAAAATGCTAGGGATACACATTATTTTAGGTTACAAAAGTCTAAAAGGCTATTATATAAATGAGGACACAGATTTGCTGTCTGCTCCTTCAGGAGACATATCTAGAACTGAAAAACTAGAAATAGAAGAAATAACAAGCAATCAGGCATTTGTTGATTCTTCACCACAAGTATTTAAACAGAAGCTATATTTCTGAGCTGCTATTCCTTATGTCCTGCACAGAAGATTCTGCATTGATGAGGAATTGGATCAGATGACATCTAATGATTTTGAATCTAAAATGTGGAAGTAGAATTTGTGAAAATCAGCCTCCTATTTCAAGCAACAACATCCAATCTGCAGAGTTTACACTTGAGCCATCATTTGAAACGAATTATACTTCACTGAATTTACAAGGAGAAATAGTCATATTTATTCTCAAAATAGTGAGATTGGGTAATAGGGGTTGGATTTTGCTGCATACAGTTAATTCTGAACAAAAAAACACTACATAGCACATAGACTGTACTTATAGCATTATGGAGAGGAAATGGAAACCATGGAGACAGAAAGTATGGAAGAGTACAAGTTGTCCTTTATTTATATTGGGTTGCTTAACGTCCATTCAAAGGTATGATAGATCTTGGAAAAGCTACTCATAGCTTGTTTTCAAAGTTATGACAGCCATACCCCTCCCAGGGGTCATGTGGTTGCATTTTGAGCACTTGGCAATGTCTCAACTTTGCAGCATCCTGTGATCACATTTACTTCCAGTTTCTGGCAAAAAAAAACACCCATTGGGAAAATTGATTTGCTTAACAACCATGGAGTTTGTTTAGAGCACTGCACACCAGAACAACTAGATACAAGAATAGTTTTTCCCCAAACGCCATCACTCTGCTAAACAAATAATTCCCTCAACGCTGTCCAACTATTTACAAAGTCTGCACTACTATTACTATTAACCTTCTCATCACTTGTCTCATCAATCTTTATCAGCCATCCCCTCCCACTTGTGACTGTATGACTGTAACTTTGTTGCTTGTATCCTTATGATTTATATTGACTGTTTCCTAGTATAATTTGATTGCTTATTGTACCCTATGACTATTATTAAGTGTTGTACCTTATGATTCTTGACTCTTGACAAATGTATTTTTTCTTTTATGTATAATGAGAGCATTTGCACCAAGACAAATTCCTTGTGTGTCCAATCACATTTGGCCAATAAACAATTCTCTAACAACTGCTGCGTTTGCTTAACAACCACAAAAACATGTTGAAATCACATGATGCCTGTAATGACCTATGGCTGTAATTCCAAGCTCAATTACAGTCTTAAGTCAAGGACTATCTATGTGGTAAATGCTGAAAACTAAAGCATATTATTAAGATTTTTGTTGTTGTAGACTCCACTTGCTCTAACTAGACTGAACTACAATATTACCAAATCTATTCTTCATCAGTGTTTTCCATGTCCTTTCGTCTCTTTTGATGAAAATGCCCACATCCACCCATCTTTCTGAACTGGCCAAAGAATCTGAGGATAGCTATGAGCATTTGCAAGCATGTGGGCTGGGAGGCATTTCTGAGGTTGTGAGGGCCTTCAAACTCACCAGTGTTTGTTAACCCCAGAGAAGAGTCATGGGCTTCTTTCTTTCAACTCAGCAAAGACAGCATTTGTTTAATAATCATGCAGTGCTCATGTTATGCTTCCAAACAAAAGTTACTTCTTGCATCAGTTGTAAAATGATTATGGAGGTACAGGCCATTTATGGCTTCTGGTCTGCATCCAATCCAAGAATGATCTCAGTTCTTTAACTATTTTGGATTCTCAGTGAATTTTATGCCCCACCAAAAGTCCTGGTACGAATTCTTAAAAGCCTTTGAGATAATTGATGTGTCCTAACTGTGTGGAAGATAAAGAAAAGCAGCAGCCTTATTTATACTGAAAGTCTGTGATTTGGATCCAGAAAAAAAAGCAGATGGATCATCAATAAAATATAAAATATCTTTGCTTTGCACTAGGCCTACTTCCTGTGCAAAAGGTTGGGTGGGATGGATAGCCTTCCAAGCACAAAGAAATTGTCCTTGGGCACATTATTATCCCAGAGGACTTCAATGCTGAAACTTTAAATGGATGATGACCATACCCACTAAACTATTCCTGTACCCAGTATTCTGGAGAAAAAGGGACTAAAGAGACTACAGCTCTTTCACTTGTAAAATAACCTTAAACCCATTTATTTATTTGATTTCCATAGCCACCCATCTCAACAGGTGACTTTGGGTGGCATACATTATGTTACAGAGAACATACAAACAAAATGAAAACAATTTAAATAATAGGTATGGCACCAAGCAGAACTGGAATTATTGATGACAATACAGCCAAGAACCGGGCCCGAACACACTTGAAGGGCTCGCAGGGTCAGGGTTATCCCAATCTCTGAAAGGAGCATGTTCCACAGGACAAGGCAGAGAAGGCAATCCCCTGGTCCCTGCCAGCTGAGATTCCTTACCTGATAGGACCTGTAACATGCCCAACTTGCTGGGTCAAATTGGAGGAGTAGAAATGATTACGAAAAGACGGTCCCTAAGCCCTGAGCCATAAAAGGCTGTAAAGGTGATACTAGTCCTGTCAACTGTACTAAGAAACACACTGGTAGCCAATGCAGCTCACAAAACAGTGGTGTTATATGTGCCGAACATCCAACATCCTTTACTACCTGAGTGTTCTGCACCAACTGAAGCTTCCAAATCCAAAGGCAGCCCCACGCAGAATGCACTGGAGTAATCCAGATGAAATGTCAAAATGACTGTGAGTGATCCAGGAATGGGTGCAACCAGCTTAAGGTGTACAAAGGCCCTCCTGGTCACAGCTACTACCTGGTCTTCTAGCAGGAGCTATGAATCGAAGAGGACCCCAAGATTGTGCACCACATGTGTACCCCACTGTGCATATCTGAGAAAGAGACCCCCTCCCTTTCAGGTCTTAGTAATGCATGCTATGTCAGTCTTTTCATTGACAATTTCATTGACAAGCAAGTCATAAATAAGAACGGTCTTATTACAAACTGACCTGAAATTCAGCTGCAGTATCCAAGAACCCAGGACTTCCCAAGTTTGCCATCTGGGCCCCAGGAGTAAGTCCAGGGGGTTGTAACATGCTTCAGGGAGAATATATCTGTGGCTCGTTCCCCATGAATATCTCTCCCTACATCTCCCATCATACCTTCCCTTACCCAAAAGCTCTACCCTCCAGCAAAGAATTAAAATGCTGCACCAATCAGTAAAATGAATGCAACAGCTTTGTTAAAACAAGCATTAGATTCACACGTAACTTCAAGACATTTTAAAAGTTTGCAGAACTTTTGTCATGTCATTTCCAGTAATTTATAATATAGCCCCCCCATTTAGATTGATTTTGTCTGTGGATGCAAAGTTCTTAACCTTGTCCTCCTCCATCTCCCCAAAATCCCGAGTCAACCTTTTGATTTTTGCAGTATTAGCTTTTGTTAGCCTAAAAATTATCCTGCCGAGGGACAGATATCTTGGAAATCTTACTTTAAAATGCTACATGATACAGTTAGGAGGCAGAGTCTAAAATGTGAAATGCTAATTTTCATTTCTATGACATGCTGTAGCATTTACATAAATAAAGGGAGAGTTAACTTATGTTTTTGATATTAGATACAATGCCCCTTAGAGAAAGCCCTTGCTCAGCTCTTTTCTTCTGGCCTTGACTAAATAAATCTACATTTTGACTCAAGATGCTGTTGCCACGTAAGCAGTTGGAAAGTTAAGTCTTTATTTCCAAAATTGGAAGCTATGGTTCTTTTTCCTTCTTTCCTTTCCCTCTTTCTTTCTTTCTTTCTTTCTTTCTTTCTTTCTTTCTTTCTTTCTTTCTTTCTTTCTTTCTTTCTTCCTTTCCTTCCCTCCCTCTCTCTTTCTCAAAGGGGCATCTAACAGCAATTTTTACCACCTTTCAAGAGGCACATGTGATTATTTAATTTCCGGTTCTTTTCAGATGGCAAGAGGAGCCCACAAGACTCTGAGGCTTCAGTTGCAATACACATGAATGGTCTTTAAAATGACTTGCCAGCACAGCTGTCTGGCAGGACCGAGAACTGTTTTTGTATAAGCAAGACTGAATCCACCAACAATCTATCATGTGGAATGCGCCTGCTGGGGAGGAAAAAAAGTAAAAGGCTAAGAAGTTGCAGAACAAGATCTCAGAGAAGGAAAACATGCTTTAAACAAAAAGATAAAGTTAAACAATAATGGAAAAGAAAAAATAGACAATTAAAAAAAAACATGTCAGAGAGAACCAGTAAATGCTTCCAAGGAAGAGACTTTAATTCCTATGGAATGCATATAAGTTCAGATGTCCGTTTTCTTTTCCAATATCTTTGCATACAAAATGAGCTCAGATGGGCACTTAATACTATAACTACTGCTTCTGGGAAAATCATCATTCCCTATATGACTGGTCATAGCAGTGGTTCTGAGCTGATATAACATTTTCCAAAATGAGACATATAAAAATAAGAAAAATAAAACAGCCATGTACTAAAAACAGCCTCTGTTGTTTCCCTCTGTACATCAACAAACTCCGCACTCTCTCATGATATAAAATTAAAAAATTGGATAAAACAGCATTCGTCCTGGGATGATAGAAATTAAATTGACCACCTGAAAGAAAGAAACTAGAAAAGCTATTTTTGAAAACAATGTAATATTTTTCAAGAATAAATAATCAATACACTTCCTAAGAAAATAAACTCCTTCCTAGCCAGTTCAAATATTGCATTTTATATGCATAGAAGTAGGAGCAGAGAAATGTAAGATGGAATAACCTAAACAGTTTTGTATTACTATTGTTAACCAGGTTCTGTTCTATTTTAGAAGCAACATTTTCCAGGGGAACAAAGGAAACAATGGATATTAATAACTGCAGGCTCGTTGGGCAACATAACTTACATACATCTTTGATTAACTGACTTAAGCAAAGCTTAATGTATCAAAGATTGTAATTAATTCACAACAATGATTCAGTACCATTATCCAAAGCAATGTTCTCAGCAACTGTATGTAATAACCAATTCCAAAGGTAATTTGCACACATAGTTTATAAAGAGCCTGTAGCTCTTTTAAACACATGTTTCTTTGATTATAAACAGCTGATGTACCACAGTAGGTTCAATTTTTCCAAACAGAGTTCCAAGAAAGAAAAAAAAGATTACATTTATAGCATAATGAGATGAACCAACCCACATTGTCAATTTCATGATATGCTGTCAGTCTAATTTTGAGAGTGCTAAACTGCAACTGTTTAGCCTGTTTGGCATCATGCACCCTTTTGCAAATCACATAGCTCATGATTAAAATACATCCACTATGAATGACTAACTGACTGAAATGGCTTAACAGATTCAGGCAATGAAAAAACCCTTCATGAACAAATGCAGGTAGTTTGAAAGGCAAACACCAAGAGATAAGCTTTCTAAATGTCTAATGCACAAAGGCACTCCACTCCTGAGAAGGCACGCAGCCCCCAATATACCACAAACACTATGCCAGTAAGTTAGATTCCTTACTTGTGATTCAGTTTCTTCCCACTTGCCTCGTAATCAGAGTTACTGATTGGCAAGATATAGAAAAGGATGGGAAAGTCAAAAGAGAAAGCCATACCAGCCCAATTTATTATTTTTGCTTTTATCCTCCCTTATGTGTCCTCTAGAAATGGAGAGCAGTTTCAAAAGTCTCATTCAATCAATGAAATATATAAATAAGCTTATAGCAGAGAGAAACACTTGCAGGATACGCTCAAGAAAAAAACCTAGTTTTCTACTGAATGCAGTTTCCTGTTGCTATTGTGATTCATCAGGAAGTAGAGATTATGAAAATCTGGTATTTGAAATGTTAAAAACTGGATCCTTTGACAGACTTGTTTACATAGAAGTAATATAAAAATCTCCTAATGGTTACAATTTGTTCCTGAATAAATTATTATGACTCTACCATAAGATTCAGATGGGACTCAAGTATAAAGGCAAGATATATGTGCATTGATTTAATACATGTGCAAAATAGCCCTCCTGAAAATAATTTGGAAGATATTTTGTAGCTAAAATAGGCCAACAGTGTGGAGAGCACTAACATAAAAATATGGCATTTTGCCCATGACATACTTCATAGAGTTTATCTTTCATCCAAAAGAAAATTGGCAATTATTTTATGACAGTAAAGATACATGTAATATACCTGTAACTAAAGTATCAGATACAGACTTTTGTTCCAAATAAGGTCAATAAAGTTCAATGCCCCCAAAAAAAATTGCCACAGGAATGCGGCTGTTGCTATGATCAACTCTGCCAAGTTGCAAAGAACATCAATAAAGGAGAATATTTGTAGCTCAGGGTTGAAATGAGGGGTGCTTGATGCTCTCTGAAAACAATCAAGCTCAGAGAGCGCCACGGACCCTATATAGAATTTAGCAAGCCTGTCTAAGATTGAGAGCAAAACTAGATGTTTTACGTTGTATCTAGAAGATTCATTTGCTTTGGCCCAAAGAGACTGCTATTTAAAAAAAAATTATTTACAAGTACAAAGCATCAAAAGACTACTTCACTTTGATGAAGATTCCAATGAAGCACCAATTCAAAGCTGCACTGGAAAACAACATGGTCCCCTACTTTGCCTGCTTCACTTCAATCTAACGTGGAGACCCTTTCAGCCTAACCCAGAGAACTTGCCTATGGGGTAAAGCTGAGAGGTGCTTTAGACCAGGGATCCCCAACCACCGGGCCCCGGACCGGTACCGGTCCGTGGAACATTTTCTACCGGGGCGCCAGTTTGCTGGGCGCCGCCATCTTGTTTCGATGATAAAGTAATTCTGGGTGAGCTTTTCCAGTTGGAAAGCGGCGTTTGGGTCCTGAAGGAATCCTCGCGCCTTAGTTTCATCAAAGGGGAGGGGGCGGCTTTGAACGAAACTAAGGTGCGAGGATTCTTTCAGCACCCAAGGCAAGGCGAGCCGAGCGACCGTCCCGAAGCCATCCCGAAGCCCGTCGACAAAGGTACAAAGGAGCCGTTGAAGGTGGCGGGGAGAAGCGGGGGATGGCTGGCTGGCCGGTCGCTCGGCTCGCCTTGCCTTGTCATGCGTGCTGATGCCGGTACCGGGCCGCGGATCATTTTGTGATGCCAGTACCGGGCCGTGGCACAAAAAAGGTTGGGGGCCACTGCTTTAGACCATGGCTCTCCAACCTAGGCAACTTTAAGACTTGTGGACTTCAACTCCCTGGCTAAGGAACTCTGAGAGTTGAAGTCCACAAGTCTTAAAGTTGCCTAGGTTGGAGACCCTGCTTTAGACAACTCATCAAGTTCTGGTAAGCAGGTTACCATGCTGAATAATACTGCTCCTCTCCTCCAGAGTACTCCCAAAAAACTTCACACCCTGAAGGCCTGTCTCCCTGACTAAATAGCTATGGCACAAAGTGAGAACAATCCTGTAGTGCGCCACAAATCCATCCAACCTTCAGCCAGCCCAGCATTCAGACTTCCTGGCATGTTTAGAAGGTCTTCCAGGCTGAGAGGTTTTGGTGGGTGATGCAGACTAGTCAGCCTGGAAACACCATGGTCATCACTGGAGGGACAAGGCAGAAAAGAACCTTCTCCGGAAGAATTGGCAGAGTGTTTCAAGGCCAGAGGGACTAGAACTCACAGTCTTTTGGTTTCTAGCCAGATCCTTTAATCACCAGACCAAATGTTAGTCAATAGCAACAGTACGAAATGTAAGAATGGGTTTGAAAGATTTATGCATACATAAATGGGTGTTTATTTCAACACTGTCAAACTATTTACTAAGTCTGCATTACTGTTACTATTAATCTTCCCATCCTTCCTTTCACCCATCTCCTCCCACTTATGACTATATGACTGTAACCTTGTTGCTTGTATCCTAATGATTTTTATTGACTGTTTCCTAGTATGATTGGATTGCTCATTTGCACCTGTGACTATTATTAAATGTTGTACCTTATGAGTCTTGACTCTTAACGAATGTATCTTTCCTTTTTATGTACACTGAGAGCATATGCACCAAGACAAATTCCTTGTGTGTCAAATCACACTTGGCCAATAAAGAATTCTATTCTATTCTATCTATTGTTCTGTCCAAATAGGCCAGAAGTCAGCATGGACATAGATGTGTTTTTAATCCTGTTGAAATCAAGAGAGTATAATGATCAACTTACAAGGAGTTCATCTTACAATGTAAAGATTATTTCATCTACAGCTTGGTTTCTGAAGGTTACATGAATGTGTCCAAATGGTTTTGTATGCTACACTTGAGTACCCAAGTCTTTATTTCTTCCTCTTCTGGGTTTGCTCATTCCTAGTGGGAGACATCATAATTTTTGGTAAATGATTCTGTTCCCAACAGTAAGATATAAAAACAAGCAATCTGTTTTGCTGAAGTTGAGGCCATAAAATCTACTTTACTGCTGATTTGTTGACACTGCACACATCCCAATTGCATCTTCTGCATACTTTGCTATTTTCCCATCAATTGCAGACTTATCTTATCTGGGCAGCAAAGTGTTAAGCAATTATGAAGCCCAGTAATATATGAGTAAGTGAAAAACTGTCACACACTTGTAACACCCGCACAGGTGCTGGCAACAGAATCAACCAAACCTGTTAGATCATTTGCCAAAGTGTCTAGACCTCAGTGGAAAACTTTTGTGCCTATCAGAATAGAGTAAAGCATCCTTTCCTCTATCTCTCTTTTTGGTGCTTCATACTCTTGTGTACACACACACACACACACACACAGAGAGAGAGAGAGAGAGAGAGAAAGAGAGAGAGAAAGAGAGAGAGAGAGACTGGTTTATCTGAATCACATAATGATAAAGCTAAATGAATCAGTGATTGAAGAGTTGCTGCTAATAGCAATAGCACTTAGACTTATAAACCACTGCACAGTGTTTTACAGCCCTCTCTAAGTGGCTTACAGAGTTAACCATAGTTAATTAAACCATTTTAATTAACTATGGGTCTAATAATATTTCCTTAAAAAAATTAAAAAGGCATGATTTGATCTGTGTTCCTAGGAAAGAAGCATGCCCTAGTCATGACCTGTTTGTTTCCTGCAGCTATGCCAGGAAAAGAAGACACAATAAAATAAACCACAGGGAGTGGACAGATTAGTTGTGTTCTGAATCTATATTTCAGGGCACATATTAGATACATATTTTTAAGGACTAGTTTAAACACACTGATAGGAATCACAATCAGAGCTTTTTGCACACTGATTCAGTTTATACATGTTGACGGCAGCAAGACTACTGTATGCACAAAAATGGAAGGACATTTCAATTCCCACCATGGACGAATGGCTACAGAGGCTGATGGAGTCGGCAGATATGGCTCAAATGACTGTTTTAATCAAAGAAAATAATATAAATAAGTACTTTTGTTGCTACACGGAGACTGCTTCTGGACTTTGAGCTTGAGGTGAAAAAAAATGAAACTTTGATTTGGGGTTTTACTGATTAGATTGGTTTGTTGATGGCTAGTTTATATTATGGAAAAGTAAAAAGGTGAGGTTCAATGTTAATGCTTTATTCTATTGCAACAGAGGGAGTTGGAAGTCAATGCTTTTTTCTCTCTTTTCTCCCTGGCCTCCTCAATTTTCTTTCCTGTTCTCCTCCCCACTGTTTCCTATTATTTGCTTTTGTATTTTTATATTTTATGCTATCTATATATATATAAAAGCGAAATACCACTCACGCATCATCACAAAATCTCCAGAACCGTAAAGCCTACAAACTTGAAATTTGGCACCTATGTTCCTCTTGGCTTCTAGGTGCTTGCTAAGAAAGGATTTTTCGAAATGACCATCAGAGCATTAGTATTTGGTATATTATTATAAACACGCTCTGATGCTAAGGAGTTCTACCCTCCCTCCCCACGTGAAAAGAAATCTGTTCCAAATGCAAAACACAAGCAGAGGAGAGGGGTTTCAGTTTCAGTTTTACTTTCACAGTAGCAAACAGCTTTAGTACAGAACAGTTGAGCTAAGCCACGCCCAGGCTCCTTGCTGTCTCCTTCTTGCTCACACAGCAAATACTGTTTGTTTCCAAACAGCCCTCGACTCTCTCACACACTGACAGGATGCTAGCCAGATGAATAACGATGGATGCTGGTAGGCAGAGGCAAAATTCCCCCCCACCCTTATTTTCCTCCCTCAAAACTAAGACCGACCACATAGTTTCATAGCAAAGCGCAGGTATTGAGCTAGTAATCTAATAAAATGTTTTAAAAATGTTTTTTTTTTTTAAAGAAATAAACTGCAGCGAGGCTGTAATTTCTTCCAAATGCAACTCAATCAGCCAAACTGTTCAATATTATAGTTTCTGTCAATGTTGATCACAATCAGAAAAAATTAAGATATATGGTGTGACTTGTACACACGAGAAATAATTGGCATGTGCCAGAGGAATTCCTCCCATACGAATACAGATAGTCCTCAATTTACAACCATTTGTTTAGGGACCATTCCAAGTTACAAACTTTATTGCAAAGTGTTTGTTTGTGCTGTCCTATGAGTGAAATCCAGTGTCACAGATTTCCCTCTTGTTGATTTTTTCCTCCCTGTCCTATATGCACCTAAGTTCTGCATTGAAGATATGGAAGATTTTTTTAAAATAAGCTTTGTTCGGAAGAGTAGAACAAGTAGAAATTGCTCCATTCTGTATTTCCCTGACAAAAGCAATCCAGTCCTTAGAAAAATCTCACCGGATCTACTCAGTATTTTTAAACTTCACCAATTTCAGGAGATCTTGTGGATCTTTGATTGCATCTGCTACATAACAACAACAAAAATCTCATGTAATCTTAAAAGTTAATAAATCTTAGTATGATAAGCTTCAGATACATGCAGTGGGATTCATAGTTGCCAGATACTGTACATAATATCAGTAGAAGTAAACTCCCATTCTCAACAGTCATTGTTCTTTTTATGTGTTTGAGGAACTTTTATTGCACTGATCTTAAAAAGTTAAGTGTAGTCGATCTTGGTTAGTATTTGGATGAAAGACCAGGAAATACTAATGCTGTGGGACAGACCGGGAACTCAAAGAAACATCCCCAGAGAAGACAATGACTAACATGGCTGTTCTGTTGCCAAGAAAACGAGGTCATGAAGAGTTAAGCTCAAATTAAAGGAGCCCTTACTATTGATTTATTTTTAAAATAGAATATAATCTTGGTAGTAGTCATGGAGAGTTTGACACACAAATGTCTACCACAGAATGTTTTAAAAATCTGAAATGTAAAAAGCTTAGCAATGTTTACAGAAAAGATGTTTAAAATCTAGAATGACTCCTGTTTCTATGCCTTCTGTGCATTCCTGGTTAATTGCAAATGTATGTGTGCAATTTATATGACACAAGGGATAAGAATATCGATGATAAATACTGAATTGCAGATTCAGATGGTTTTGGCTTAACAATTGAATGATTTACTTAACAACTAAAACAAAAACATTCATAAAATTGGCTGTCATTTACCATATCACTTAACAATAGAAGTTCTGGTCCCAATTTTTGTCATAAGTTGAAGACTACCTTATTTAAAAACTCTTTCAAAGGCATAAGCAGGTGAATAACTTTACCTTTAGAAAATAACAGTACAATCCTATGCATCTGGTTTTAGAAAGAAGCCCCATTGACAAAAGATAAATTTCAATTCTGCTACATAAATAACCTTATCTCAGAATTTCCATGCTACTATGGGAAAAATTTTTGTTGTACCTGACCACAACATTAAAGTATAAAACACTCTAAAACAGATCTCTAGTTCTATGAAACAAGTTCTTCAAATTATTACCCTCTTCTCTGCTTTTCACTAACCAAGCTCTTTTAGCTCCACTGTGGAATTGTTTTTAGAGATAGCTTCTCAAAGATATGTCTTCCTCCTGAGAAAAACTTGTTTTTCAGAGTCTCCATGACCCTACTATATTCTTATTATTTATTACTAATCTCTAAGCCTTTGTGTATTTCTTTTATACAATTTTTCACTATCCACTTTCAAAAGCTTTTTCTCTGAATTATAAGACAGTGATTATACTACTATTGGAAATTAAAGGGCAGTGCTATCTTGAAATGAAAAGGGAAGCATTTTTATTGGCTTGAAAAAAATAAATTAATCAAGACTTTAATGAACAGTGCATTTTATGATAGGGAAGAAAGGGGGCTGGGATGAATGTGGCAGGTGTGAGTTATTGTTATGTTCCTTTACTGAGATAAACCTTTGATTTTAATGATCCCCAATAAGCTTCAGAACCAACTTCCCACTACTGGCAGCTGCATATCAGCTGGGTTATCTGTTTTGCCCCTTTTCTCACATACTTGAAAACAGACAGGAAATGTAGGGAGATGAGGGCCACCATCTGTTTACTCAGCCCATGCCTTGCCTGCCTCATTAAATCAGCCAGACTGGCCCCATGATTAATCTTGGAAATTTATATAGTTTCATGCCAATCTGAAATATTCTGTTTCTGTAAAAAGGGACAAATATTGATGGTGATCCTTCAGCTCCAAATACCTCTGAATGATACTGATTTCTTGGATCTGTTTCAAACAAGATTTCAGATGGAAAACACTGGTTGCTTAGCTGTACCTATTATTACTTACTACCCCATTTGAAGGAAGCTGTTCATGCCCTTGAATATTGCTTAAGTTCAGAAACTAGATGAGAAAGAACAAGTTAAAGTTATATCAAAATCAAATGAGGTACATTTGATAGATAGAAAGCGAAACCCAGCAACTGAGTTTCAAGCTGTTTGGGACATCATTGCAATCCCCCTGAAAGACCAGGTTGGCATTTGGGAATACTCCTTAATCTTCAGCTGTCACTAGACTCACAAGCTTTGTCTGGGGTGAGGAGTGCTTTTACACAATTATGTCAACTATGTCAGCTGTGTCCCTTCCTGACCTAGTCAGGTTTAATGATAATTATCCATGTCTTACTGGTGTGGCATAGTGATTATCCATGTCATGCTATTAATCTTGATTTGATTACTGCAATTCACTCTACAGGACTATCATTGGAAACTGCCTGGAAGATGCAACTGCTGTAAAATGGGCCAGCTAGGTTGCTTAGTAGTGAAAGGTTCAGGGATCATATCAGAGGTGTGCTCACATTTTCGATTCTGCACTAGGTTGTTAAATTATGTGAAGCCCACCTCTGGATCCTATGATGATCGTATTAACAGGTATTTGTTCATACAGTAATCAATCATCTTATCAGATGACAATTTAAGGCATTGAATGAATGAATGAATGAATGAATGAATGAATGAATGAAAGACTTAGTGTCCATTATGAAACTATTGGGTTGTTAAAATCTGAAGGAGAGGCCTTTCTATTTGTAGCTTAGGGTTGAACTGCAGAATACTTGGCACTCTCTGAGCATGGTTCTTTTCTTACAAACTAGGTAACTTCATCAGTGCTAGTAGGGATGACACACCCCTCCCCTTACTTGCACTGATAATGTTACTTGGTATGGTAATGAAAAGTCTGCAAAACCACCAAGGTCAGAGAGCACCAAGGATCCCGCAATATCATTCTATCAGGCAGCAAAGGTATTGCTTCCAAACTATAGAAACTTACTCCTTGAAAAATCCACTTTTTCACAGCCTAGAACATCTGTAAACATTTAATTCTTTCAACAGACTTTTAATTTGCTTTATGTTTTATTATGTGCTTTGGGATAATGTCTATGGAGACTCAGTCATCCAAGTCATGGAGTCCAAGTCCAGTTGCTTCTTGAAAAAGCTGCTCTGGAATAATATTAGCTACTTTGAATGTTCTCAAGGTCGGAAAGGTAGAATGTATATTTATTTATTTTATTCATTATGTTCTGACTTAGCTTCTCAAACACGACAAACCCTCTGTATTTAAATTAATGATTCCTTTATTAGGACCACCAGCAGCCCTGGCTAAAAGTTTTTCTCTCAACACAGGCTAACAAGTCTGTCTGGCAGGGGGATGACCAGTTGCCTGCCACATCTATTCATCTCCGCCCCCTGCCTTTTATCCCCAGAGCTAGGGTGGGGTTTCACAAGCAATAGTGGCTCCTCCGTCCCAAGGACCGGCCCACAGATTTCCTCTGCTCTCCTCTCCTTTGCCTTCTGAGCACCCGCACGTCAGGCACTGGGCCCAGCTGTTCCTCTTCTTCCTCATCACAACCTCCAGAACCGAGGGCTGTTGACTCTCCACCTGAGGACTGATGGATGGCCCAGGCTCTCTCTCTCTCTGCCTCTCTCTCTCTCTCTCTCTCTCTCCCTCTTTCCCCTCAGAGCTCTCAGGTTGCCTTGATGCTGACCCTGACTCCCATGCCTCCTCCTCATCTGATTCAGCTGCTGGAGGGACCTGCGGCTGACAGGCCACAACACGTTCATTCAATTTCTATAGCTGCCCAACTCAGCCAAGTGACTCTGGGCTACTTACAATTTTAAAACTGTAGAACAATTAAAACAATAAAAAACAATAAAGCAGTAAAAGCAACCAGAAAATAAATACAATAATCAACCAAGATAATTAACAATAAATATAAAAAAATGAATAAATATATGCCACCCAGAGGTGGTATTCAGCAGGGTCTGACCAATTCTGGAGAACCAGTAGCAGAAATTTTGAGTAGTTCAGAGAACCAGCAAATACCACCTCTGATTGGCCCCACCCCCATCTATTCTCTGCCTTGAGTCCCAGCTGATCGGCTGGGTCTTCTTTTGTTGCCCTGCACAGGAGAACGGAGCTGGAAAGCAGGTTAGTGGGTTGGGGAGGGAATGGGATTTTGCAGTAACCTTCCCCCAGGAGTGGGGAGGAAATGGGGATTTTGCAGCATCCTTCCCCTGCCATGCCCACCAAGCCATGTCCACCAAGCCACGCCCACCGAACCGGTAGTAAAAAAAAATTGAATCCCACCACTGATGCCACCTCTTTATCAGTACAGTTCTTTAATACTTTGAAAACTACTCTGCAAGAGGCAGGTGGTTTCACAACAAGTTTCAAGCATATCTGACCAAAGAGAAGCTTTGGCTTTAGCCACAAGGACTAGCCATTCTGCATTTGTACTGTGCAAAACTGTTTGCCTCTGTGAAACAGAAGACTGCATTTGATGTACCTGTTGTAGGCAATGCTGGGGTCAAAGTTCTGGAGCACACATTACCTATCTTGCATTTCTGTCCTGAGTTGTTGTTTTTTAATTCCAGAAAAAAGCTATCCTAGTAACTGGTATTTTATCTCATTAAGAAAATACCACACAATGTATTTGCCAAACTCACTCTTCTTTCATCTTATGAGAAACCTCTTCATGGTTGAGTCATCTTTATCTTTGTATGTGATTTCAGAGTGTTGAGAAAGTTCACAAGCTTCTGATAGAGTCACTTCCGCTTCAGCTCTGAATTGATCTGTCCGCCTTTGTGTTGGCTCTTGCAAATCATTTCAGTGCTTTGGTTTTAGAAAAAGTTAAGCCTTTTTTTTCTCTAGGAAAAAAGTTATAAGACCAATTAAAATGACAGATGAAAGGACTTCAGATACTAGCAATAGTCTTAAACGTTCAATGTAAATTATAAGTATGTAGCTCGTGGCCAATGATTGGTAAAACAAAAGGAAAAGAAGGGAGAACTTGTTACTAATTTTTCCCCTAACGTTATGTATTTATGCTTAGTAGTTGTTTCTCTTCACTTTATTCTACCGTTACTACCTAATGTAGACTTTTTTTAAAAAAAATATTGCTATTCCAACAATATATTTTTGAAATATATTGCTTTGACATATACACCCACCCAGAGAGTTAATCAAATAGGCAACATTTTTACAAAAAAGGTAAAAGTGCATTTAAAAATAGGAGGATTTTTGTCAAATACTCATAAAAAATCATTTAAAAAAAAATTGAAGAAGAAATCATCATCATGTTTAAATTTCAGAGAACCAATAAACAATGTCTGCTTATGTTCAGAAAAAATGCTAAATAATCTAGGGGAGACAGTTTTCGGGTATTTCAAATTGCTTACAGAAGAAAGGGAGGAGGAGGTTAAGGGATTTCTTGTTCATTTTAAGGAGGACAAAATGAATGAAGAGCAGTTGCAGTAATTGGGTATGTCTAGTCTAATGAAAAGAAGGACTAGGGGTGACACGATAGCAGTGCTCCGATATCTCAGGGACTGCCACAAAGAAGAGGGAGTCAAGCTATTCTCCAAAGCATCTGAGGGCAGGACAAGAAGCAATGGATGGAAACTAATCAAGGAAAGAACCAACCTAGAATAGAGAAAGCCTAATGCTCAAGTCTGTCAAGTCCTTTCTGAATCTTGAGTCTATCTTCCAAGTATTGGTAATTCTCTCCAGCTTGACATCATCTATTCCCTTGTCTAAACTATTTATGAAGAAGGTGAAGAATACTGGGCCCAAGACAGAGTTTTGAGGTACCCCAGTGTATGCCTCCCTCCATGTAGATGTAGTTTCAATGAGGACTACATTGGAGACACCACTCAGCTAAGAACATATGCTTCTGGAAGTCAGTAAGTTTTATTTGAGATGCCTTCCCCTTAATCCCAAATGTAAACAGGGGTGGCTGTAATTATTTCAACAATAAAGAAGAGAAGCATTGCAAAGTCAAATGCTGATTTACTGTGACCGATGAGTTTAGCACTACAAATCTAGGTAGAGTTCAAACTTTGGGCTGTAATTAGAAGTATCCATTCCAAAAACAAAACCATTCACACAAAAGAGCTTATATCTGAGTAAACCTGATGAAAATTGTGTTATATGTATCTCAGTACATTAGACCAGATTCTGAACATAAGCTGCAGAATAACGATAGACTGGAAAATTGGAAGAGCTGCCTCCCTGAAGTCCAAAGAAGCTTGCAAATAATTTCCATTCATGAGCTACAGGACTCAGAAAAGGATCAAAGAGCACAATATCCTGCTTTAGAGTTTAAACGTTCTAAACATGTTGCGTTTCAGGAAAGGGTTAACGAGTTGAATATGAGTGTGTGAGGTTTTTTTGTTTGTTTGCTTTATGTTCACTCCTGCTGGTAAGCAAAAGAAAAGGTATGCAGTAGCAAGACAGATTTTCTCTGCTGTTTTTTTTTTTTTTTTTGGAGGGGGTGGGGAAGGAGCAGCATACCAAGTTTTTGTCAACCTAAAAAATCAAGCACAACTTCACAAAGGCATGAAAAAAAAAAGAGCAGGACAGAGAATTCTGGTATCTAATCTTAAGCTTTTTGGAAGTCCTTGCCAGGGACATGGTGAACCAGGTGGGGCAGCAGAATCTCGAGGAGTCCACATTCTTGGCATTAATGAATACATGGCTATGTTTCCAGCACTAGATTTTTCACAGATTTTCTCTGATCATGAGCTCTCTTTGTCTTTCTAGTTTTTCCTAGGAGCGAAAGCGTCTACAGAGCTGCCTCTTACAGAATTCGCAGGGAACCATTTATCATCATTCTGCAGTAGCTGTAATAAGTTAATGGATATTTATTTATTCTTTAAAATAGATTTGGATTTTTAAGAGAAAGAGAAAGTTTGCAGCTTTAAAGTAAAAAAGAAAAGAAAGAAAAGGAAAATAAAAATCTAATCCAGCAATCGTCCCAAGGAAACTATTTTTCAGGGGAGGAGGATTTGCTCCAAAAAAGAACTATTAACAATATTTAGAAAATTGCTTCTAAATTGCTGTGAAATGAATCCATCCAGGATTGCCAGATTATGCTGTTCTGAACCAAAGCTTCTCTAAAACAATTAGAAACGAAATATTTGCCACTTTCAGATTATGATTTTGTGTCTAAATAGTTAATGCCATTAATTCTTTTGTGTGAGGCTAAGGCAGCCAGGCTTAATGCAACTCTCATTTCTGTCTAGCTGTTACGCATATGAGCATGTACTCTTTGGCTGTACATCAAGAACAGCTGCCTGAAATGTAAAACAACACAAAATGTATCTAGTTACAATCTGGAAGAGGTAGTGCTGGACACACAATACAGATTTTTTGCTAGCAGCAAATGAAAGCCATGCCTGCCAGTTTCAGACTTCACAACAACTTTGTCAGGAAACAAAATTATCATAGAACTCTTAATAAAAAGGTAGCAATCTCTGCTGAGTTTCCAATATTTTATTCAAAAATCTGAAACAAGGGTACCTGCTATATTCTGGAACAGAAACTGTAAAACACAATCTCTTGGAAGAAATATTCTAATCTGTTGCTGGCTAGGAACAAACTTCCTCCTCATTGTTCTTCTATAGCATAAGCTGTATCAGTGACATACAGTGTGGCCAATACTGTTAATCCTTAAGGAATTTTTGTTTCATTACATTAATCATGGTTGCATTTGTAGGTTATTCTGAGCTGGGATTCATCTTTTCAACAGCTGACACATATTTAAAAATATACCATCCAACTCATGGGTGTCAAACTGGGGGTGTCATGTTGCCATCACATGATGTTTTGCATTTCCCCCATCCGTGGAGCTGGGAAGGGCGTGGCCTGAGCATGGCACATCCAGCCTGAGGCTGCCAGTTTGATACCCCTGATCCAACCAATTTAGATAATGTATCAGGAAATAATTCAGAAGATGACAGCCCTATGTTTTTTATACTGACACTTTTGAATTAAGAAACACAGTCGAGAGTCATCTTACCAGCTTGCCCAAGATAAGATCCTACTTTCTATTAAGACCCTTTGAATAACCTACCTTGGTCAGGCTCTTACTTGCATGGAGGTTTGCAAAACGAGAAGTTATTAGCCCAGATGAAGTGAAGATTCTGCTTCCTAAAATAATTGCCTCCCTCCCAATTACAACAGGATCTTTCAGCAAAATGTGAAGGGAAAACTTTAAAAAAATTCAATAAGGAAACATTACCTTTTCAGACAGCGAACAGTCCATTTATGTTACTACTATCCCTTAGAGAAAGTAGCCTTGCCTGATTCTTTTTCCTCTGCCACATCTGCCAGAACAGTTCAGATAGATGGATAAAGCGCTGCCCTATAGACAATAGTACTTTTGTTGCTTAGTCCTTTTAGCTTCTGATCATAAAAACACGAAGAAAACAGCCTGACTGATACCCTTTGGGGTAAAAGGTTGCTCCCAGCACCCAGAAACACTGTATAAACAAAAGTTCATTATCTACAGAGAGCGTGTATCAGAAAGGCTGGGATGAAACAAAATGCAACTAATGATGCAATATGGTGTTCCACAAAGAACATATTTTTAAAATTACCTGCTAGTACCCTGTTTCTCCAAAAATAAGGCTTGGTCTTATTTTCCTTTGACCCCCCACCCCCAAGAATTGCTAGGCCTTCTTTTTGGAGGGTTCTAATTACTGACTCACTTGCGGTGCTGGCACCGACAGCCCCGCCCAGTAGGAGCCTGTTGCTGGTTCACTTCTTCTTGCGGCCGCTTGCCACCACTCGCTCGCATCATCCCGACCTCCATTTTGCCTTCACATGCCTGCCGGAAGGCATCTGCAGCCGATAACAGAGCTTCCAGCAAGCATCTAAAGGCAAAACGGAGGCCGGGGTGATGCGTGTAACTGGTGGCAAGCGGCCACAGAAGAAGTGGCCGCAGAAGAAGGCGAGGCCTGGTAAGTGGGGCAGCTCTACCCGCCCATCTCCTAGATTATTTTTACCTGTGTGCCTCGCCCCACCCCCTAAACCTCAGGATGGGTGGGGTCTTAATTAGAGCTAATTTTATGGGTGGGGGTTAATTTGATTACATGCACTCAAAAGTGTGATAGGGCTTCTTTTCAAGGTGGGTCAAATTTTGGGAGAAACACGGTAGTTAAAGTATTCTCTCCCTACACTCATTCCTTCCCCCAAGCCGTGTGTCCCATTCTCGAGATCCTTTGGTCTTCTCAGCTCATGAGAATAGGCATACTATTTAGAAAAGGAATGGCACACACAATTTGGAGAATGAGGCCTTCTGAAACACTGTGAGAATGGGACTCCTGCCCATCCTCAAATTGTGTGCCTGTTCTCGCAAGACCTGGGGAAGACCAGAAGTTTTCTGAAGGATCACAAGAAGGCCATGCATGTCTTAGGAAAGGGGAGTTCAGCTTGAAAAATGCCATGAGGCAGTGAAGGCTAATGGTATATGGCATTTCTCAGTGGCAGCCTTGCTCGGCTGAAATAAAGGCCTAGTGGCAAGTGGCAGTTGGCTGAGACTGCTGAGATCCCCAGGCCTCTTACTTCAGCTCCAGCCTTGGTGCTATCCCTGAGAGCTGCTCAGCTCCAGCATTGGTGTAACATGGCCAAAAGGGGTTAGATGGAGGAGGATAGGTGAGCTGGGTGGGTTATAGTTGAGACAGGTTGCCAAAAGCGAACATTTTGATCATATGATCATGGAGGTGCTGCATGGAGGCATTGCAACAGCTGCAACTTTGGGCATGGGTCACAAACCCACGTTTACAGCACCATTGTAATTTTGAATATTCACTGAATGAATAGTCATAAGTTGAGGACTACCTGTAATTATTCATAAAAGGAAAAGCATTCATTTGAGATGGATAAAACATGATGGCCTTATAAACCTTTCAACAGATTGCCTTCCTAACTTTGGAAACATTGTCAGGGCCTGTAAAGTACCTCTGAGGAATGTGAGTGTAAACTTTCACACTAATAGTGAGAATGGATACTTTTTAAAATGCTTTGAATTCCTAGCCCTAGTGATTTCGTAAAAAGAAGAAGCATATTGAACTAATCCACCCAAAGAGTATTTGCTGAGCGGATACTAATGGAGACTTCCTATTTTCCAACCACTGGAGAATTCTCAGTCTTTGAAACCCATAGAGGTATGCTATATTTCAGGGGTGCTTAAATCCGGCCCATAGAGAAATATCAAGGGACCAGCCCGCAGTGCCTCTGTGGCTAAAATGGGCTGTTTCTTGCCCCAGGCAATAAGGAGGACTCCAGCACGATGCTGGGGTCCAGGTAAGAATGCCCAAAACTCCCTCAGCCCAACCAGAGGACAATTCAGTGACCAATCAGATTACAGATGTGACCACGTGACATGAACTACATCTCCCAAGAGGCATTAACTACATTTCCCATGAAGCATTCCCTTTAACGGGACAGCTCTCATTCCCAAACTAACTATATACTGTATAACCAGCACAGGCTGCGTGCGGGGGGCTCATTTTCAACACTCCATGGCCTCCTGCAGCACTCTGCCAGCTGAAAACGGGCCAAAAACTGGGCTGAAAACCGAGCCAAAACCACTCTGCCGCTTTCGGCTGGCAGAGTGCTGCAGGAGGCCATGGAGGGCAAAAATGAGGCACAGGGAAGCCTCATGTGGATCCTGTTGCACCCGGTTTTGGCCAGCTGCAGGAGGCATCCCCCTGCCCCCGCCCCACAGAGGAGAACTACAATGCTGATGCGGCCCTTGAAGAAATCCAGTTTGACACCCCTGCTATATCTTGTAAATTTCTCTCTTTCTTTGCTGTGTCAGGACACTTAAAAATATTGACTTTCTCAATATCATGGCAAGAGGGTCTCTATTTTTCTCTTTTTGCCTTTTCTAGTCACAGCTGACCACTGAATAAAGTGAATATCTTCTTGAACCTATCTACTCCCTTCCCTTACAACTTTTAAATCTCCTGTTTTATCTTTGTATGATTGAATTTAGCGTGCTGTTCTTCAACAGTTAATCTTTTCTTGACTGAATGGAACACTGTTATATTCCCATAATGATATATTGCTTCTTATTTGATTGTATTGTTAGCCTCCAATATAATTTGTGCTAAGTTATCCATATATAAAATTCTCTTTTTTCTTTTCGTTGACAATGAGTGATATTACTATCACTGTTATTATTACATTTTGCTCTTTTTTATTAATTTATAATATAAAGTTTGGTGTTTAAGTTCCAATAAAATTGGCACTGTGGGAGGTCCTACATTGTAATACCTGTAACAATCTCTGCTATTATGCATATAGTAACACAGAATATAACTTGATGGAGCATCAGTAAGCCAGATATAGTGTAACAACTTTGAGACACAACAGATATTTCACAGGAAATACATGCAGAATTCTATGCCACCCAGGAAACTGCAAAACACAGATTAATCCCTGAATTTCATGTTCTGCTACAGTTAATCCAAATTTGTAAATTATGCTGTACCGTAGGCGTTAGTGGCCAAGTTTCAAAAATTTATTTGTAATCTTTTGTCCCTGCTTTGAAAAATCTCAAGCTACTCAACTACATTAAGCAGAGAAGAAAGGTTATAATGATTCACCATTATTTTTGCTCTAAATTTGTCTGGTTAAAAACGGATTTTGAACAGACTGGAGTTATTCAGTTTATATTCTGATTGATAAAATAGCTTGTATCATTAACAGTCACTTGTATCCTTACAATTTATATCGACTGTTTCCTAGTATGATTTGATTGCTTATTGTATCCTATGACTATTATTAAGTGTTGTACCTTATGATTCTTGACTCTTGATGAATGTATCTTTTCTTTTATATATACTGAGAGTATTTGCACCAAGACAAATTCCTTGTGTGTCCAACACACTTGGCCAATAAAGAATTCTATTCTATTCTATTCTATTCTATTCTACTCTACTCTACTCTATCTAACATCACTGTTAAAGTTTAAACAATGGAATGGAATGCAATGGAATGGAATAGAACAGAACAGATTTATTGGGCCAAATAACATTGAAATAGCATAGTAAAAACTTTTTGAAAATGTTCTAAAATAGTGTGTTTTTATTCTGTCCTAAAAATGAAATAACAAAGCATCTTTTTAAAATCCCCTCATTTCCCTCTTTGTTTTTCTTTCCATTAAGACATTGTTTCTATTGTTATATTATTGTTTGATGGGTGTATGTTTCCAAAGAGATAATTCCCTGTAAATATTTGGAAGAACAGGACCAAGTTATGAAATTAATCCCAAATTGTAATGTTCAAATAACAAACTCTAATGAAACTATTTGAATTCGGCTATGAGAGGATATAAATTTCTATGACAGGTTCTAACAGGTCTACCAACCATACCTTGCAAACCACAGGTGCGAAATAAAACTGCTAATTTTTCAGCTCATGAAAAACACAAAAGAAAAAGGATTTAACCTAATGCCTGAAAGACCACAGTGCCTGGTTGGCAAGTTCTATAGGACTCCAAAATTGAGACTTGCCCAAGCCTGCATAAGAATTATCCTGACGGAGACCTATTTGTACCAGAAAGATGATGATGAAACAGTTCTGAAAGTTAGAAGGCACTAAAAGGAGGGCTAAAATGCAAGGGAATAAACAAGGCAGGCTTAACTAAAAAGGAAGTTCTAAAATAGGTTGGCACAATGCATCAAGGGCAAAGGGCCACACTGATATACAACTTCTGGGCCACCCCAAAACAATAGCTAGTATGACTATCAGTTGTTCAATGGCTAGTGGAATGACAGCCACTGATTGACTGATTGAGCAGGTAGTGTTTGGCACCTTGGAAGGTATTTTTTTTTTTTTTTGGTGGTGGCAATCTATGGTGGTGGTAAATTTATTGAATTCTTAAAAAACATTGGTGGGCTACACAAGGCTGCTCGGTGGTTCACACATGGCTTGTGAGCGGTATGTTTTACAGACCTGTTGTAAAGTGATAGCAGAAACACAAAGGGACTTGTAGCCAAGCCTTGGTCACTATCATAAACAAACTTGGTAGCTGAAAGAAGGATTGGTATATAAGGCAGTACTCAACTTATGGCCACAATTAGGAGCAGAATTTCTGTTGCCAAGCAAGGGGGGTTGCTACCTGAGTCATCCAATTTTACAACCTTTTTTTGCCATGGACGTTAAGTGAGTCGCTACAGTTCTTATTGGAATCATGCGGTCCTTAAGTGAATGCAACTTCCCCACTGACTTTGCTTGTCGGGAAGATTGTAAATGGCAATCGTGCAACCATCAAAAATACAGGCAAGTTGCTAAGCACCCAAATCTCAATCGCATGATAACAGGGACACTTTTAATCATTGTAAATACATGCTGGCTGCCAAGCACCTGAATTTTGATCACCTGACAGTGCTATTGTATATTTGAATTTCTAAATGAATGGCTGTAAGTCAAGAACTAGCTGTACTTACAGAGCACTCTATTTGTAGGTTCCTTTGCATAATCAGGTTATTTAAGGCTACTAGTTATGCGGGAGATACATTATCTTCAGTACTGGTTGCACTCCTCAGTTAGGACTTGATCATTAGAGAAAGACATTCCTTTGTCTCTGTTATTTGCACAATGATCTGGTCACTCACGTGGCAGCAGAGGGCCAGATTAGATGGGCTTTTGATGTAATCCAAGACAGCCTTTTGTGTGAATTCAAAAAATGGCTGTATAGTGTTCAGGAATGCAGGAACCTATAAAAAAAATATTCCCCCCTTTTGATTATATGCAGTAGTTAACAAGCAATTATACAATTTCTCCAAGCAAGGTTCATCTACCATACTTGAAGAAAAGGACAATTTGAAAATGTGCAGGGCTGGTTAGGTTTTTTACTCCCTGGAAGCAAGTGGTAACGAGCAACAATGACTCACTTACAACATGTTCCAACATGTGCTCAGCCGTTGGAGACTTGCACTTTTTCCTGAATAAATATTTCCTCTTCACTCTTATTTCAATCACTTTCTAATTTCTCTTCCCCCCCCTCCCCAAATGTTACTGTTCTTAAGTATTGGTGCTGACTGCAGCTAAGCCAAATACAGCCATTCTACTAAAAGCTTTTGACAAATTCCTCTATTTTTTTAAGTGGAGCAGAGGGAAGGAGAAGGACTGGGTTCAGCCAGAGATACATTTCAGGATGTAGAGTGTAACCTTTTTGTAAAGTTAATGCTGGAAGACAAAGCTTTTCATTTTTTAATGAGACATTATTTACAGTGCAGCGGAGAGCCAAGGGTAATAAATAGGACTCAGTGCAAGTTTCAAGGTTATCCGCAGCTGCTAAGAAGCTTCTAATTATGAGAGCTGTTTCAGCCAGGACTTGGATTCAAGACAAAAAGAAAACTGTACCATTTTCTTTCATTCACCTGAGGTTATAACATTAGCAAAAGATTCCCTCTTTCCAACACCACTAAGGTTCTGCATCCTCTGCATGTCTGGAAGACTGAACATTAGAAACAAAAATCTATACTAAACATATATTTTGCCTCCCAATAGCCATAAAGAAGAAAGTTAGGAAAGATTCCATTATTGGGAAAACTCTGTGGAATCTTAGGATTAACTCGTAACCTGAAACTTCCAAACTGTTTTCACTGTACTACGGTACACATTTTTCCAAAGTTTCCCAAAAGCTTACAAGTTTTGCTAAATCAAACTTATGTTTCCCATTCCTGCTTTTTAATTTTTTAAATTAAAAATTAAACTATTTGAGGGGTGGGGTTTTCCGCCCCACCACATTGTTACATTTACTGTCCCTTATTGTCAAGGATTGCCAAGCTTTAATGTGTACCTTTTACTTAATTTAGGTAGCTGTTCATCATGCAGAGCCAGGAGCTATTGCAGAACCTAGGACAATAAATCTAAACAATATTTCTTTAGAATAGAAATAAATACCTGCTGATTTGTTGCATTTCATCAGCATTCCTAAATAGATGCCTCGTAATAGGGGCAAAAAATATATTGCCTCCTCAGAAAAAGCCATGGGACTTTTGTTGATGGGATGGGCAACTAAGGAATCATTTTCATTTGTAAAATCTCATGTTTTCTGTAATCTTTCTTTTCAGGAAAAAAAATGGCTAAGGGGGAAAATCCAGATTGATGCATAATGCTACTGGTGTAGAATTGTTAGTAATGTTCCATCTGGAAGCACATGCACCTTGTTTATCTCAATCATCACCTTACAATTGTAAATAGGGTAGATCAGTGTTTTACAATCTTGGCAACTTTAATACATGTGGTGTTCAGCTCCCAGAATTCCCTGGACAGCATGCTGGCTGGGGAATTCTGGGAACTGAAAACCACACTTCTTAAAGTAGCCAAGGTTGAGAAACAGTGGTGAAAAACTATTTTAGAATAACCATTCAATCCTGTTCTTCCTTATGAGTCTTTAAAGGGATAGATGAATTCACCCTCTTTTCTCCCAACAACTTTCAACCTATTTTCCAGAGTTACATTAGAAGTTACAAACATTCATTCCTTTGATCTGCAAAAAGGTTGAAGATACTTCAATCCAGGCTCTGTTTGCAGACAATGGAAACTACTACTTACATCCCATCAATCCTATGCTGCTTGTAAACCATCCTAACTACCATCAAACTACAGTCTTGATAACAAGCAGAAAAAAGCAGTATTTATTGCTCAACAAGGGATATCTTCACAAAATCAATTCAACCAGACCCACTGTATACTCCCATCTATCACACATGGATTACAACTCACATTGTTTCAGTACCCGTACATTAAATGAACATCTAAATTTTGACTGTTTTAGCTACAGCACAGCTTTAAGTGGCTTAAAGTAAACAATATAATCTGCTGAGGGTTACAAATTTTACTTGAATTGTTCAAATCTTTTCCCACTGAATATCCTACTAACTAAAAGGCTAAAAATGACCACAGCATAACAAATAGCAAACATGATGTATTCATTGTTGGGCAAAAAAAAAAAGTAACATCAGATAAATTGTAGACAGTTTGGAGCAGATAAATTCCAGGAATTCAATTTCTTTTAATGAATTTTGTGGTGTCTTTTATCATTGCATAAAAACTTTTTTTAAAGAAACCCAAGCAAATTGGAACAAAGTAATAAATCTTGGGAAGGTGACTGTTTTTAATGCTGTTCATGGAAGACACACACTCACACAAAAGCATGCATTTCGTTCACTTACATTAGAGCTGCCAAACTCCCAGCCCGCAGGCCGGATATGTCACATGCTAGCCACGCCCATGCCCGGTTTAGCAAAGGGGAAAAAAGTCTTGTGATGCTGCCCTGACGACATGAGTTTGACACCCCTGACTTACATCAGGCAGCTTCCCATTTAGTCACAACAGCTTAATGTGTATAGATAGTCCCTGACTTACAACTATTTGTTTAGTGACTGTTTGAAGCTATAGCAGCACTGAAAAAATGTGACTTATGACCATTTTTCACACTTATGTCCATTGTAGTATTCTCAAGGTCATGCCATCAAAATTTGGGTGCTGGAAACTGACATGTATTTATGACAGTTGCACTCCCTGGGTCATATAATCACCATTTGTAACCTTCCCAGCTGGCTTTCAACAAACAGTCAATGAGGAAATCAGATTGCTTAATAACTGCATGATTTACTTAACAACTGCAATAGAATAGAATAGAATAGAATAGAATAGAATAGAATAGAATAGAATACTTTATTGGCCAAGTGTGATTGGACACACAAGGAATTTGTCTTGGTGCAAATGCTCTCAGTATACATAAAAGAAAAGATACCCTGTTTCTCCAACAATATGGCCTCCCCCAATAGGAAGTCCCAGTATGTTTTATAGTTATGAAATGAAATTAAGCCCCTCCCCCCAAATTAAGGCCTATATTAAAACATGCAAAATGGGGGGGAAATGGTGGGGGGGCTTGCCGTTAGGAAGTACTTTTGTTGCACACCCGGATATGGTGCTGCCTGCGTTGACCCCGATATGAAGTGCCCCACCAACGCCGAGGTCAACATCCAAGCCATCGCTGCCCGCCCGCCCGAAGATGCAAGGGGGGGGGGAATTAAATCACCCCCCGAAAAGACAGCCTAGCCATTTTTTCAGGGCTCAAAAAAAAAAAAAAAAAAGACCCGGCCTTATTATATGAGAAACACGGTACATTCATCAAGAGTCAAGAATCATCAGGTACAACACTTAATAATAGTCATAGGGTACAATAAACAATCAAATCATACTAGGAAACAGTCAATATAAATCGTAAGGATGCAAGCGACAAAGTTATAGTCATACAGTCACAAGTGGGAGGGGATGGGTGATAAGGAGTGATGAGAAGGGTAATAGTAATGCCGACTTTGTAAATAGTTGGACAATGATTCATTTAACAACTGTAGCAAAAAAGGTTGTAAATAGGACAAAACTCACTTAACAACTGTCTTGCTTAGCAATGGAAATATTGGGTTTTATTGTCCTCTTAAGTCAAGGACCACCTGTATATGGGAATGTGTGAAAGCCGGGGTTTTAACACAGAATGACTTGTTCTGTCCAGTGTTATGATAAACCCTCATGCTGGTAGTCTGTAAATGAGATAATTACTTAATTCTGGACTTCTCCTGGACTTTTAAGAATAAAAAACTGATCAGTTCCAACTTATGGTACAAAACTTTAAATTTAAATGTATGTTAGAAAACAACATGAAATATTTAGCTTAATTAGATTTCCTAGTATGATTGCAATTGGCCAATTTTTGGAGGGCACAGGATTGAATCATATCGAATTAATTAGGTTTATTTATTTATTCAATCTCTTTAGTTGCCCATCTCAGTCAATGATTCTGGGTGGCTTACAATTAAAAAAACATACTTCAATTAAAACACTAAAACATTTTAAAACAATAAAAATATCCAAAATAAGTATACATAGCAGCTGAGATATTTAGCCAGTTAGCAGTAAAGCCAGGAAATGGGGTCTTTGACACATTTACAATATGAATACCATTATTTGAGCATTTCTCCCTCAACAATTCTCAACAGTTCTTTAAGGCTTTAAGTGAAGATATCCTAATTAAAAGATAGATTCTTTTGAAAATTCATAAAAGAAATACCTGTTATTAATAACAATATACCAAAAAATACAATATTTCAGCTTATGGGAAATAAGATAACTTGGAATGGATATGGGAAACAGGATTTCTACATAGCTACACATAGCAATAGAAATCCAAAATGGAACATAAAAATATGTATTTCTGTTCCATCAAAGTAAAACCACCAGAATCAGGTAAAAACATGCAATAGCAATCAAAATCTAATGCCCCACATAAATGTTCAGATTGTTATTTTTACTTAGCAGATTAAAAGGTGTCACCTCACAGAACTACATGCAAGAGACCTCTAGGTTGTTATATAGAAACACAGAAAACCGATGGCAGAAAAAGACCTAGTGGTCCATCAAGTCTGTCCTTTGAGTTTATGTTGTTGCTGTTTTCTTGTTTGTTTATTTATTTATTCATTCATTCATTCATTCATTCATTCATTCATTTAAAAAGGGGAATAAATCTGAATTTTGTTATCATAGCAGAAAAGCACACATCCAATTTGGTAGGTCTGTATCTGCTGTTTGCAGTATTTTTGAAAACCACTGTCATCCCAATTTAGCCCTGACTCTGATTCTGCAGAGAAAACGCCAAGTAGTAGTAGCAGCAAAAGTGCTTGTGGGAGGCTTTTGTTATCTCTTATAAGATTTATCAGGAGGGCTGTTTTATTTTTCATGTTTACTAACATCTGTTTCATTAACAGAAAGAAAGAAAGAAAGAAAGAAAGAAAGAAAGAAAGAAAGAAAGAAAGAAAGAAAGAAAGAAAGAAAGAAAGAAAGAAAGAAAGAAAGAAAGAAAGAAGTGTTTAAAAGTAGAAAGATATCAAAATAACTGTTGCATACAATGCCCTTCTGCACTGGTTAAAAACATCTTCCCTCTACAAAAAAGAATACTTGCAACAGGGCAGGAGAAACATCTGGATACAAATTTCATTTTCATCACTCAATAAGAGCCCCTCTTTGAGGGAGATAGGCAGTTTAGCCACATAAAATATAAATAAATAAATAAATAATAAAAACATTACGCATACACAAAGCAATAGCCTTTTAATATCTGTCCCAAATTTTACATTGCAATTGTTTTATATATTAAATAATATCAAAGGAACTAGTATTGGGAACAGGCTTAGAGTGATGGTGATAGTAGAGAAAATTAAGAGTAGCAGGAGCAGTCAAAGATATTCAGCTTAGCACACTACTAGATGGATGTTGCCTGAATCATTTTTTTCACACAGGTGCATTCTTCATGCACTTCGTGCTGTTATATAGATTTTGTTAATCACAAAGTGGATACATGAATGTATGTCATAAAACAACCAAAGAGCTGCGGTAGCGCAGTGGTTACTAAGAGCCGTGGTGGCACAGTGGTTAGAATGCAGTACTGCAAGCTACTTCTGCTGCCTGCCAGCTGCCTGCAATTTGAATCCCACCAGGCTCCAGGTTGACTCAGCCTTCCATCCTTCCAAGATGGGTAAAATGAGGACCCAAATTGTTGGGGGCAATAGGCTGACTCTGTAAACTGCTTAGAGAGGGTTGTAAAGCACTATGAAGTGGTATATAAGTCTAAGTGTTTGCCTTCTAAACATTAGAAGGCAAACTAGCCTCAGGATGCTCCATATAATCCCAGACTGTAGAAGAGACAGAGGAAGAGCTGCTGTGAAGGCAATGGTCAGATAAAAGAAACCTGAGCCCAGAATAGGAATGTGACTTTCAAGTGCAGGAAAACCAAAAGTCCAGGCAGTTCAATTAAATATAGCAACAGCACTTAGACTTATATATCACTTCACAGTGCTTTACAACCCTCTCTATGTGGTTTTATAGAGTCAGCATATGGCTCCCAACAATCTGGGTCCTCAATTTACCAATTTCAGAAGGATGGAAGGCTGAGTCAACCTTGAGCCAGTGAGACCTGAACTGCCAAACTACTGGCAGCCGGTGATCAGCTGATGATCAGTACTGCATTCAAACCACTGCGCTACCATAGCTCTTATATAAAGATTTATTGCAAGCTTATGCTCTCTACAAGAATATGACCTATTAACTGTGACCCAAAAAATGGTGGTATATAAGAGTCAACAGATATCAAGATGGGCTGGACTTAGATTTCTTAAGGCCATGAAGAGAGTGGAGACTGATGACACATTTGACCCCTCCCCTTGGGCTCTGTCTGCTCATCTCCAATAGCAGGGATGTCAAAGTTGCGTAATCACAGCATCGTCACGTGATGTATCAGGATTTATTTTCCCTTTGCCAAACTGGGTATGGGCGTGGCCAGCGTGTGACACACCAGGCCCACAGACCGGGAGTTTGGTAGAGCTGTCCTACAGTGACAAGTGAAAGTGTCTCACACAAGCTTTCCCCTAGTTTGCACAAGGATAAGTGGAGGAAGGGAAGGGGGGGTGCAGCTTCAGATGTGCAAGATTTTGTTATCATAACTTTATAATAAAAGTGATATTGATTTACGTGACTTTGTTTTCCTAGTCTAGTCTACTGTGAAGAACTGGTATAGAGAAACCTATATAAAGACATTAATGCAAGTAAAGATGGTACCAATATGCTTCCAACAACAGCTTCCTTTTTTTAAACATTAAAAGAAGTTTTAAAAATTGGATGAGATAGAAACTCTGGTGAAACCAAGGGAGGTAATCTGGGAAAAATTGCTGGATGCCATATTGATATACTTGAGCTAGAGGAAAGATAACAAAGCCCTTCTTACCTACCCAACTGCTTCTGAAAGTATCCCTTAAGAGTATTTTTTTAAAAATATTCCTCTACAGTCCAATTTCATTGCCCATGCCAAGGCAATATGGGGAGCTAAGATCTATTCATCTTTATTCTTTCGTGTGCTCAGTTCTGAGAAACAAGCATAGCTACGAACTAAATACCCTTGTCTACAATAATTTGGAATGACAGCTGCCAGAATTTTTAAGCTAACTAGTACACTTTTGAGTTGCCATTCCAATCTATCTGAAAAGCTAAGCTTGATTGAATAAAGATGATGCACAGACCATCTGGAGACCAAAATATATGAGGAACGGTTACAGGAACTGGGCATGGCTAGTCTAGTGAAGAGAAGGACCAGGGGAGACATGATAGCAGTCTTCCAATATTTGAGGGGCTGCCACAGAGAGGAGGGGGTGAATCTATTTTCCCAGGCACATGAAGGGCAGACAAGGAACAATGGATGGAAACTGAACAAGGAGAGATTCAACCTGGAAATAAGGAGAAATTTTCTGACAGTGAGAGCAATCAACCAATGGAACAGCTTGCCTTTGGAAGTTGTGGGAGCTTCATTACTTGAGTCTTTCAAGAAGAGATTGGACTGCCATTTATCAGAAGTGGTGTAGGGTCTCCTGCTTGGGCGGGGGGTTGGACTAGATGACCTACAAGGTCCTTTCCAACTCTGTTAATCTGTAATCAGACCATTATTCATTTAGTAAAATGTATTCATTGCCCATTCGCAATGCATCCAGATGGTTTACCATAGAAAATCTAAAAATATGAAAAAGCTGTTTGTGTAAGCATTTAAAAACCAGAAACTGAAACATTCTAAAAGACTTAAGTGAGAAGAAGAGGAGATCATGTCAACTGTAGGAGCAGTCTGTGGAAGAAAAAAAAAAAAGAACTACACTTATGTTAATCATTTTCAATGTCTATCCAGATTGAATAGCTAAAGGGACCATGTTGCGAAGATTATTAAAAATGTATATTGTGGTAATATAACCTATTGATCATTTTATCATTTTCTGTAAGGCCTTTGAATACTAGCAGTAAGTCTAGGAAGATGTGGGCATTCTTGGTGGGGTAGGAGTATCTTTGCTCAGAGTGCCTCATTCTGTTTTGATTCTGCCAGTTTAGAAGGAATAGGAAAATGGGTGAAAGTTCAAGGTACAAGATACACAGTTGTGCTTTCTCATGGGACTTTCCAAACTTTCCCATGAGACTTTCCGTGGCTGTATGATCTCACCCTAGCAAGGTAACATCTGGGACTTTCCAAGATTGTGTGTTCTCATGCTGGTGAAGTAATCTCCTGTTGAGGTCATTGTTTTCTGAATATGCATACTGTATTTTTGCTTGTGTTTTTCTCAATAAATACTGCTACCTGAGTTCTCTCAGGGTT
Source organism: Notechis scutatus (assembly GCF_049901735.1). Lineage (NCBI taxonomy): Eukaryota > Metazoa > Chordata > Lepidosauria > Squamata > Elapidae > Notechis > Notechis scutatus. Next base: position 240,852,879 of record NC_142009.1, on the reverse strand, counting down.
GGCATTTTCTCAGAGACAGTCCCTGTGTCTCATTTCAAATGTCAAACCACCATAAATGGTGACCCGACGTGATAGCTTGAAGGCTATACGTTCCCGCATCCTATACTCATCGTCGCGGACGTCGACTGGGCCCTCATCTTCTTCGCTGGACGAAGATAGATTCTTTTCGTGAGTATGGGGGAGATCTCTCGAAGGCTCAGAAAGAGCACATCAGGGAATTGAGAGGGATCATTGGGAATAGTTTTGGGTTTGGAATTGGCAGTAGGGGTTGTGCTGTAGGAAAGAAAGAAATTGAGGACTTACTACAGTATGTTTGGAAAAATATTAAGTCATATCCGGAGGGAGGTAGTATTAAAGTAGAGTCCTGGAAAAAGATAGGAAATTTTTGCACGAGGAACCTCGTGCCCCTTCTTCAATTTTGTTAACCTGGAGAGTGATTATGGATGCATTAGCTACTTATGAACAACCGCTCCTATCACCCCCGAAGAAGGTTTGCCGCTTTACCATGCGGTACGTTTGTTGCCGCCGACGGCACCTCCAGATAAATCTGGGGAACTGTCTGGCGCTAGAAATACTTTGTCAGAGGATAAGAGTTTACCTTTAAGGGTTCAGGTGGATGCAGTTACTGCAGCTATTCAAGAAGCAAAGAATAGAGGGGAATTATCAGGAGATGATTTGGTGGAGTTTGGAGTAGAAGTTCAACTTAATCCAGTGGAAATTGTCATGGATGCTGCATTAAATCCGCAGCGGGAGTGGAAGCCTTTACAGCTCAGAATTTTGAGGGAAGTTAAGCAAGCAGCAAAAGAATATGGTGTTAGAACGCCATATACTCAGGCATTGTTAGAAGCAGTTGGTTATGGAAATAAAATGATTCCAGCTGACTGGAAAGCTCTGTTGAATATGATTTTAACTCCAGCTCAATATTTGGTGTTAGATCAGAAATGGAGACAGCTGGCAGTCCAGAGGGGAACAGCAAATGTTACCCCAGATCAGCTTTACGGAGCTGGTAATTTTACAACAGTGGAACAACAGAGAGATGGTATGCCTGAGGAAGGGTTCATTCTTCTCCCACAAATAATTTTTCAAGCCATAGGGTCTCTCCCTGACGGCGAAGGTGGTGAGAAGACCTTTACTAACATCAAACAAGGGAACAATGAACCCTATGAAAATTTCATTAGCAGATTGAAATTGGCTATTGAAAGACAAATTGATAATCAATTCGCCCAGAAAGAGTTGCTTTTTAAGTTAGCAGTAGAACAAGCTAACACAGATTGCAAAAAGATTTTAAATCCACTTATAGCAAGTGGGGAGAGAGAAATCGCAGATTTGATTAATGCATGTAGGAAGGTTGGGAGTCAGTCTTTTAACATGGAAACTTTAGCTCTGGCTTTACAAACAGGACATGCTCAAAAGGGGAATTGTTTCAATTGTGGGAAGCCTGGACATTTTAAAGCGCAATGTCGGGCTCCTGGAGGGGTCAAAGTCAGCAGAATAAGAGATCAATGGGACAGGGTGTTCGTCCTAAATCAGTGTGCCCAAAATGTAAGAAAGGATATCATTGGGCATATCAGATGCTCCTACAGTTTTTACTGATGGAGGGAAAGTTTTTGTGCTTGTGTTTGGAAAGATAAATCTGGAATTTGGCATACAAAAGTGACTTCAGAGCAGAAGTCTGCCCAGCAGGCAGAACTTGCTGCTGTAGTTTTGGCTTTTCAAAATTTTCACAATCAGGATTTTAATTTAATAGTGGATTCATTGTATGTGTATAATTTGTTACCCTTAGTAGCAGGTTCTTATTTATCTCCTGGAATATCACCTGATATTTTAAGATTGCTTTTGTTGTTACAAGGATGTTTGGAGCAGCGTGTGAATGTGTGTTTTGTTGCTCATATTCGTAGTCATAGTAATTTGCCTGGAATTTTATCACAAGGTAATGCCAAAGCTGACAGTGCTGTAACTTCAGTCCTCACTGTCCAGCCATGGGATAGTCATAGTTATTTTCATCAAAACGCTAAAGCATTGGCACAGCAATTTAAACTTACCACTGCAGAAGCTGCTGCCATAATTCAACAATGTCCAACTTGTTCAAAGCAGGGCACGAATATCCCTATGGGAGTTAACCCCAGAGGGTTGAAACCTTCAATGATTTGGCAAATGGATGTTACTCAATATCCGCCATTTGCGCCCTGGAAATATATACATGTGACTGTGGATACTTACTCAGGATTTTTAATGGCTACCCCTCAAAGAGGTGAGATGGTTAAACATGTCATCAATCATTGCATTAAGACTTTTTCAGTTGCTGGAACACCTAAAACTTTAAAAACTGATAATGGTGCGGCTTATCGGAGCACCGGTTTTGATCAGTTTTGCAAACAATGGTCTGTGGAACATAAATTTGGCATTCCATACAATTCTACTGGGCAGGCTATTGTAGAACGTCATAATTCCACGCTCAAGACCATGTTGACTAAATTAAATAAAAAAGGAGGGAAGCTCCTGGGGCTTCCGGCGATTCAAGATCAATTAAATCTAGCTTTATATACTTTAAATTTTTTAAATTTGTCTGGTAACCCCCTGCGGCGCGGCCAGCAGGCATTTTTCTTCTCCTTCTACAGATGCGGTGAGACCTCGGGTGTTGGTGCGGTTCCTTCCAGATCCAGCATGGGTTCCTGCTGAGCTGATAACGTGGGGACGTGGTTATGCAGCAGTTGAACATCTTGGTCAAATTCGTTGGGTTCCTGGTCGGTGTGTTCGGCCTGATCATTCGCAGGCACCTGTGAAGGAAGTTTCGGAGGAGCAGGATGGTGCATCTGTGGTTCCTGATCCTGTTGATTCTGCCTAATCTGTCCTGGGCTGCTCGGGTGCGGAGAGAGCAGCGACAGCATGTTCAGCGTGCCGGAGATTTGGGCGATGATTTGTGGACCGATAATAATTACATTAAAGATTTGCGCACAACTGCCAAAAACTTGAACATCACCAATTGTTGGTTGTGTATGCACCTTCCTGGGAGAGTGGGAGAAGGACTGACTCTACATGGAGTTCCATTTAATCGGTCTACCTTGCAGACCGGAAAGCATAACATTTCATATGCCATGAACTTCACGGTCAAGGTGAAGACTGCACTGCAGTCTCCAGCACATTTATGTTTCCAAAACATTACAAACTCACAATTCTTGGGGAATCATAGTGTCTGCAATTACACTATTAAATGGACAAATGGTTCAGAGAACAACATAACTTGGGTAAATGGGAAAAATGAGTCTGACGCATTTGGCCAGTATCAATATCTAGACATGAAACAGCTGATGCAAGCGGCAAGTCAACAAGGTTATGTACAGCTGGAAGGGTTTTGGTTTTATGCGGACTGTGGGCTTATCGACAAATCCCTGCAAATTGGTCAGGGACATGTACTTTGGGGTTTGTCATTCCGGTTATCTATAAGTTAGATACATTACCTCCTGAGGTTCGGATCCGAAATCGTCGGGAATTGGATTCGGTCTAACCATGGGAGGTAATCTGTGGACACAAATTTCTCGAGGTCTTATCCCACCTTTGGGAATTGCTATGAACTATAGGGATATTCATATTTTAAATAATTTTACTGTTGCTATGTTTAATGATACTATAAAGAATATTAAGATGATTAATGTAGAAATGTCTGAAATTCGTACAGTTACTTTGCAAAATCGATATGCTTTAGATATTATGTTAGCTGCTCAAGGAGGAGTTTGTGCTTTAATTCATTCACATTGTTGTGTTTTTATACATAATTATGAGCCAAACATTACAAAAACTGTTCAGGACATGGAAGATCGTATTGCTCAGCATCAATCTGGAGCTGATGGGTTTAATGCATCATTCTGGGACAGTCTGTGGTCCTGGCTTCCTGATGGATCATGGTTTCGCTCCTTATTGCAAGGGGTTGTTATTATTATTGCTATATGTATCTTATTATGTTGTTTTATTCAATGTATTCCTAATCTATTACAAATGTGTACCTCAGTCTTCCGGCGTGAGGGATCAGGTCATGAGGAACTGTGTACTATGCCACTAAAACACCCCCTATCTTTGAATAAATAAAAAAGGAGGGAATGTGGTAATATAACCTATTGATCATTTTATCATTTTCTGTAAGGCCTTTGAATACTAGCAGTAAGTCTAGGAAGATGTGGGCATTCTTGGTGGGGGTAGGAGTATCTTTGCTCAGAGTGCCTCATTCTGTTTTGATTCTGCCAGTTTAGAAGGAATAGGAAAATGGGTGAAAGTTCAAGGTACAAGATACACAGTTGTGCTTTCTCATGGGACTTTCCAAACTTTCCCATGAGACTTTCCGTGGCTGTATGATCTCACCCTAGCAAGGTAACATCTGGGACTTTCCAAGATTGTGTGTTCTCATGCTGGTGAAGTAATCTCCTGTTGAGGTCATTGTTTTCTGAATATGCATACTGTATTTTTGCTTGTGTTTTTTCTCAATAAATACTGCTACCTGAGTTCTCTCAGGGTTGGCATTTTCTCAGAGACAGTCCCTGTGTCTCATTTCAAATGTCAAACCACCATAGTATATAGCTCCTAATGACTGTACATTGAGTGTGGACATCTGCAATGGGAAGTTTATGTAACTCTAGGAAATTAGTGAATTGGACTGTAAATTGGGTTGAAGTTCACTTTAGTTCCAGATATACAGACTGCCTTTCTGCACTTAATATGTGGATCTCAAAAATCCCAGAACAGTTGAAAGAAAAAGAAAAGGCCAAAAATTCTCCTTCTGAAAACAGCTGTGTATTTAAAGATTGTGTAGTATAATCTATTAAGTGAAACTAGGTAAAATTAATTTAACAAGATTAATTTGTACTTTCATGTATCAAGCTCTCTATATATACAGTACATTACATATGCATGCATACATACACACACACACACACACACATACACATACACAAAAGAGGCAATAGAAGGTTTGATTCTTGTTCTTAAAATACTAATTCTGAAAATGGAAAGGCAAAGATTAGTGGCAGAACCAAATCAGGTTTAATTATTATGACCAAAGGTGTCTTAAACTGCCAAAAGCACATCAGCAATGATGAAGTATAAATCAGCTTAGAAACAGAGTTTAGCAAATGTACTGGAAGAGAAATAGTGAACACATGGTATTTGTACAATCCAGCAACCTGTTGTGATCCCAGATTCATCTCTTACTTCTAGCATTACCTTCACCCATGGAGACTGGGGATTCTTGTGCCAACAGATTAGCAGAATAGCAGTTTGGGAAAAGTTATTTAAGGGTTTCCTCTGCATAAACCTCCCTAAAACACAAAGCGGCACAAAGATGTGGTAATACTACTATATATTACACACCACATACTATATTTCCGTTTATTTCAGTGCAATGTATGTTGGAGAATTTTGTGGTGAACTATGTCAAAGGCATAATGGTTCGCTAAATATAGTAGATTACTGAGTCAGTGCATGGATTCTGAATCTTGCTCTGAAGCCTCATTGGCACATTTGCTTGGCCTTCCTTCTCTCCCTCCCACCCACCTGCTTTCCTGGTTTTAACATTCTCTTCATATGCTTTTTCCAAAAAATCTGTATATGGAAAAGGGACACTGGAGGGGAAATTGCTTTCCATCCAGATGTAGGCCATTTAGGTAACATCAAAGAACTCTAAGTCAAGCCTAAATCCATAAGTAGAGAGTATACTTCAAATGATTAAAATAGAACATGTGGGATTCAGATTCTAGCTGTATTTGCATTTTTCCCTCTGTGGATTTTGATCCCAATTCAGTAGTTTAAGTTTAAACCACCTTAAAAAAATCATTTGCTAATGCTGTTTATTGAAGTAAGCCAGAATATGATTTGGGAATATATTTCCAAGATAAAGGAGGCATTTATTGTTTTGTTTTTCAGTCTTTCCTAAGGAAACTATTTTTAGGCTATAATACTGTAACAAAAAATACAAATGTTTGGCAAGAATATCATTAAAACCTGCCAGTATTAAGGCTCTTTATTCCCTAGACATTTATTATCTGTGAGTTTAACATAGCTATACTTTTTTTTCACTTGCACTTCCATAACATGACAGCAATGAGAAATTATACTAGGTATGTACAAGGATACTCTTCTGGGATTAGAACTTTCTGGAACACTCTGGAGTGTTTTATTCCTCTTAAAGAGGCCACGTGAATCTTCCCATTCCTGTCAGCATTTAGATTCCCCCCACCCCCGAAAGTTAATTGTTTGAACTAAAATTAGGTTCTAGAGATTTTATTTGGACTACACAAGTTCATTTCAGGCCTGGAATGGCTGGATCACTGTGATGCCAAAATGATCCCAAAACAATTGGTTCTGTATCGCCTTAAATATGCTGAGAAAAAATAGCGTAGTGGTTAAAGATGAAAAAATAAGTATTGGGAAACCCGAGTTCTAGTCCCTCTTAAGCATTAAACCGGCTGAGTGTCTTTGGATCAGTCACTTGCAAATGTTGCCAAGGAAACGGCATGAACTTGTCCATATAGTCACCAGGAGTCAGGTCTACTGGGGTCAAAGGACCATAACACACACCAGGTATACTATACAAATATAATGTTAATAAAGGACTAAATGATTAAAACAAACTGGATATAATTGTGGAGAAGTATCCATTCCAACCATAAAATCTTCAAGAATCCACTGAACAACAACAAATGCTCACAACCCTACAATATCCAGCCAAGTAACATAATGCCCTCTGTGGGTTTGTATATTGTTTTTAACTTTTTTGACTTCTTTTTTATTGTTTCTACCCAAAATTTTGAAAGAATAGGCAGCATACAAATAAAGTAAAAAAAAAATTATGAAATGGCATGATCACTATTTTTTAGATATTTATCCAGCTTTTTGAAGATCTATTAGTAAGATCAGATTACCACTCTCAGGTCTTGTTTTAGATCTGGACACATGGAATCTTCTCTAAATCATAACCCATTTGTGTTAATAACCTTGAAAAGTGCTTTCCATTTTTCAAATCCTATCCTGTGCTTGGAATTCATCAGATGTTCAGCTAGACAAAATTACTCCATCTCAAGAATTTGAAGCAAGTTGTCAAACAACTACTTTGATCCATCTCATCCTGGGCACCCTTTTTTTGAACTATTACCATCTGGCAGACAGTACAGGATAATAAAAACAAGGACAAATAGGCTGAAAAACAGCTTCTATCCCAGGTCAGTAACTCTATTGAATTCTACTGTATAGTGCAGAGGTCTTCAAACTTGACAGCTTTAAGACTTGTGGACTTAAAGAGAATTCCTCCTCCTGTCATTTAGCTCAATAAAGTAAACTAAAACTAAATCTCTTAAATATATGAATACTGTTGGTATTTGTATAATGTTATTCTATGAGTAAGTGGACTTGTGGTCAAGTACCTTCTCAGCGAGTTTCACACTTCCAGACTTGTAAAGGTAGTTTTTTTTCTGCTAAGGTTGCATGGAATTTTGAGGATGATGGTGGCCAAGGTTTCCCTTTTAAAGTTTTAAGACCTATCCATACAGATATGAGTCCATCTATGTAGGATAAATCTATCAATATTCTAGTATTATTGCACAATTAGTTCTGAGTAAATACACCATAGTGAATTTTCTTGTTTTTTATTACACTTTCAGGAATGTTTCTGTATCAGAGGTACATAAACATTTACCTAATGTTTGGTATAATCATTTACTAAATGAACATTTACTTACTAAACATTTACCTAATGATTGCTATTAGAAAATAGCAACCATTAAGTAAATAATAAAAAGTAATTATAGTTTTCATACAAAGGTAGTGCTCAACTTATAACCATAACTGAGCCCACAATTTTGATTGAAGGTTGTGACAGTCAGAAAGGGAGTTAATATCTGACCAGACCTGATTTGTATAATCTTTTTTGCAACAGTTGTTAAGTGAACCCGTGGCTGTTAAGCAAACCTATTATTTGCTATGGGGTGATTTTTGACGGAAACCGGAAGTAAAGACCAATTTCTGGCAAAAATGTCATAAATCACGGTCATGTCATGTGACTGCGGGTACCACAAACAATTGCAAATGGACGCTAGTTGCTGAGCTCCCAAAATGTAATCATGCAACCATGGAGGGGGCCTGGCATCAGAGCTTCAAATCCAGGTTGGAAGTAGCTTTTTGGGGGGGGGGGGGTGTCTGTCATAACTGCAAACAGCCACTAAGTGATCAGCCTTAAGTCAAGGTCTACCTGTACATACATGCATTCCATGTATTTAAAAAAAGTTGTCACAAACTACTAAAAAAAATGTTGCTTTCATATTGTTCACTCCATATCAGTCATTCAAATAAACCCGATACTTGCCACTTAGTAGTACTACTAAGTAGTACTATTAGTACTTAGTAGTACTATTGCCACTAAGTACTACTACTTAGTGGTATACTGAAAGGGTAGCACAATTAATTATCAAGTTACATATAAACATGGCCTCTTCAGCCTTCACATAAAAACTGAAAGCTACTGCCAGAGAAACCAGCTGCACACTAAGCCAAGTTACACGCATAGCTGTTTTTCATCTTAAGCTTTCCTTTCAAATCTAAAGTATAATGTACATAACATACTAAATTATTTCATGGCATATAGCAATGTAAATATGAATGCTAGCTGACACCATTTCTACAATTAACATCTATTTTATAAATTGAAAAGAAGAAAGGAGCCTGCAGGTGCACATATACCATGATTGCCCAAAGGCCAGAGATAATTTACACTATCTGAGCAGCTGGCAGCAGCTGGTTGACCTTGTTTGGACTCAGCAGCTAATCAAAGTCAAACCAGGCTCATATTTACATGGGAGACACAGGCCTATATCTGAAAAGTTTAAAAAAAAATCCCAGAAGAAAAATAATCGGATATACCAAGTCTTCATTTGCTATCAAGAAAACTGTATGAATGTCTATGTCATCACCAGGAATCGATCTCAAGTTATAAGCAATTTTTCTAGAGTTTTTTTTTAAAAATAAACCTTACACTTTATGAGACATTTGATGCATTTCTGCAGTAATGCAATTCATACCACCAACAGCCAGTATTTCATCAGCTACAGCAGGGATGTCAAACTCACATAGTCACGGTGGTGTCACATGACGTATCAGCACTCCCCCCCCCTTCGTTAAACCGGGTGGGGAAGGGCCAATGTGTGATGCACCCGGCTCATAGGCTGGGAGTTTGACAGCAGTGATTTGCAGCAGTGCTTGCTACGGTGTAAATGTAATATCTGTCATGTGATGAATGGGCATTCTCCAAGCACTCTTCTTAAACATTATATATTCTCACACTAAAAAGGGAAGTTACTTTTTATAGCATAAAATAAAAACATTAATGCCCTTTGTTCCCCAGTTTCACTTCCTAGTAGTCTTTGAAACAAATGTTATCTTATTAGACAACAATGCTTGAAATGTGAGACAATGCTTCAGATGTGGATCTAATCAGTTATCCATCTCCTTCCAAGAAACTATAGTCCAATGGGGATTCTGTTCAATACAGATGCAGAGGAAGGCGCAACGATGGAGTTGACAGGAACACATTTTTCAAAATGTCTTTTCTTATTCAACTGTCAATGAGAACAAACACATTGTCCAATGAAGATTATAAATGAGCATGTGTCTAGCATTTGCATATCTCTGTGTGTAAGCAACACATGGACATGGAACATTCTGGAGTTCTGGAAAAAAAATCCTAATGCTTAGAAGTAATTCTCTTAATAAAACTGATATTCTTAGTTGTAAATATTTAGAACAAGGGAATAATAGCAGAAAGATTTTGAACAAGAATATGGCATAATATATAGCACAAAATGAGTTTGTCGTCTTCAAAAACTGAAGAAACGGTTACTATCTAACTTGACAATTTTTAGCTAATATAAGTACAAAAGAAAATTCCCTGAAATAGAATGTAGTATATGCACACTCTCATAAAGAAGACAAAGCTTTTTGAAATATAGCAACCACTCAATATTTAGAGCAAAGCTGCCCAACCTTGGCAACTGAAAGACTTGTGGACTGTGAACTTCCAGAATTCTCCAGCCAGCTGTGTTGATTTAGAGTTTCAAAAGTTGCAACAATGGCCTTGAATTAAGCCTTGCACTCATATAGATGGCAAAAAGGTTGAGTTAACAGGTTGCGACCTAGTAAGAGCTTTGCATTTTGAACCAAATGCAAAGAAAGGATAAAACATTATTCTACTGTAGAGCACAGCCTTTTCTTTGCAAAGCCCAATATTGTCAGCAGACTGGACTATTTTAAAAATGAAGCTGTTTTGTTCTCAGTTGCAAATAAAACTGAGATGGCCCAGAATTCCTCAAGAGTTGGCAACATGCACATTAATATTATTAATTATTACTAAAACTGTATTAATTATCCTGAGAAAGTAGCATAAGGAAAACATGAATCCAAAATCTCAACCTTTCTTCCTTTATTCTTTGATGTTATCATAAAAACATGACCTGCTTTTGTTAAATGGTGGTAGGTTTTCAACCTGCTCAGAACCATGAGGAAACATTCTCCACCCCGTGTAATTTGCCTAGAAAAGGCTGGGTTATAGATCTTTATAAATAGCCTCCTCTTTTTCCTCCTCTCTGTGCAGACAGCAACAACTTTTCTGAACTAGAAAAGGCTTTCTAAGATTTAATTCATTCAATTTAAGCACCACCCAACTCCAGAATGGCTCTGGGCAGCTCCCAATATAACAAAAATAATAAAACACAATAAAATTCAAACCACAAACAGAGCCAACAAAGACATGGATAAGAAAAAAATAAAGAACAAGATGGAGAATTGCTAACTGCACAAAATAAGAGTGGATAACAGTACATAATGTGAGGATCATAGATCTTGAGAAAAGAGATTTTATTCCTGGTGCTGCTATTGTTGTTGTTGCCGCCTCTTCCCCAGTCCCCTCATGCATCAATTGAGTGATCACGTTGTCTAGATATCATCAAGACTGCCGTAATGGCACAGTGGTTAAGAATGTAGCATTTTCAGGCTAACTGTGATGACCCGGAATCCAAAACGTAAATAAATGTCCTTTAATGCTCCAACTTGGCCCCACTGTTCAATAATTCTCAGTTGGAGATAAAACTTATTCAACAATAGTCTTTAAAAGAAAGCAATACAGCCCAAACTTAATGAGCAGATAGAGATGAAATAAAAAACCCGAAACAAACTACAATGAAGGAAATTCCACAATGGACCAGGATAAGTAAATACCAACTTCAAGGAGATAACAAGGCACAGTCTGTTGGAAGGACATCAACCAAGATAACTTCAGCCCAAAATAAAACATGCTTTGCTTCTGGCAATGCTGTATTTTAACCGTCTCTCTTATATACTATTCTCCCCAGCTGCAACCAATGAGGGGATCATGGCTGCTTCCTCTCTCGTAAGCCAAGTTGTTTCCTTCTCCGTTCCTCCCTGCATGTCCTAGGAAGAAGAGGCGATGGACCTGGTTCTTCCACTGACTGCCCAGCCGGCCTCTGCCCTTCCCCAGTCTCCTCTACAACCTCAGAGCCATACCTCCACTCCCTGTTGGCTGTTCCTTCTCTCCCTCAGAGTCCAACTCTAACAAGGGCATGACACTAACTCTGCCCAGTGCCAGGAGTTCAATCCTAACCAGCTCAAGCTTGACTCTGCCTTCCATTTTTCTGAGGTCAGTAAAATGAGGACCCAGATGCTAACAATATGCTAACACTGTAAACTGCTTAGAAAATGATGTAAAGTACTATCAACTGGTATATAAGTCTAAGTGTTATTGATATTGCTATCAAAAAAAGCCACTCTTGGTAGATCAAGTGAAATCTAAACATTGAAACAATGAAACTAAGAATCAGCAAGCAATTATCATTCAAAAGTTTTGCTTAAAACAGCAAAGATGTTTTAAGCAGATTCTTTAAAAAAATAGTGAAGGTACCTCTTAGAATCCCATGGAAAATTTACAATGCAAATAGGAAGATCTGAGCAGGAAACAATTGGCAGAGTTAGGCTAGGGTTAGACTTCTGCGTCACTGTATGTCAGAGAACATGTATGTCTGTCATTCAGAGGCAGTTGCATAGCTGTTGCATTTATACTTCTGCGAATATTAACATTCTGGCTAGGGACCGTTAAAACAACAAAGTACAGAGACGTAGAAGATTGCAGGAAATGGAACTCATTGAGGAAGACAATTTTTTTGTGAAAACAAGTGGCAAAACAAGCTGAAATTATATGTCCTCTGGGCCCAGGGTCTTGCTCTTTGTTTTCATTTTATTTTTTAGCCTGACAAACTTGTCTTGCAGTTGCTTCCAGTTTTCTTTGCATCTGTCTGGTTCTTCCTCCAAAGTCCTTCCAATTTCCCTCCATGAATCGGCTGTTATCTTTTGGTTTTTCTAATATTTATCCATTGCATCGTACATATGTTCGTATCTCCTCACTTTGTCAGCAAGCGTCTCTTCCAGCTACTCCATTTTGTCATTCGAATGTGCCTTGCCTTCCACCCACCTCCCAACAGGAAGTCAGATCAACCTATCAGCATGCAAGACACGCCATCTTCACATAATGTGTAGCGGAGATTTGGGAGGTGTGCGCATAGGCCTGTCTGTAATCACCTGCCACCTACACTTACCCATCAACCCCTTTGCAGTGCAGGTATGCATTGATGCCTGTGCACAGTTGTGGAGCAATTTAAATCAAGCATAAGCCAGAAGAGTAAATGTTTTCCCTCTGCCTGTTTTTCAAAAGGAAGGTATCCCTTTCCTAAAAACAACTTACCCAATAGCAATTAGGAATACTTAATGAAAACCCTCCTGAGAAATTCTTAGAGGATAAGAACCATGGTGGCACAGTGGTTAGAATGCAGTATTGCAAGGTAACTCTGCTCATTGCCAAGAATTTGATTCCTTCGATTCTGACCGAGGTTGACTTAGTCTTCCATCTTTCAGAGGGTGGGAAAATGAGGACCCAGATTGTTGAGGGATGTGTGTGTCAATATGTTGACTCTGTTAACCTCTTAGAGAGGGCTGTTAAACACTATCAAGTGGTATATAAGTCTAAGAGCTATTGCTATAAGGCAGTCCCAGAATACCAACCACTCATGACTGAGAATTCTGGGAATTCTCACATTTCAAAATCCTTACACCAATTTGGAGAAGACTACTTTAAATGTTAGCACTATTCCTTTCAGTTGGGTCCATAAAAGGATTAGGAGTTTCTTGTTTTCATCATGTGAAATGTGGTCCACACAACACACATGTATAAACCCATCTGAATCACTTGAGTTCTGTAATCAACTGTAATAGCAAATGTGCATACAGCAACCCCATAACTTGACCAGAAATACAGGTGCCCCTGAGGTGTAATCCTATCTAATCTAAAACACTAAAGGAGATACAGGAGGCAAGTCTGTCTAAATAATATATATTAAATAGTTTGCAAAGCAGTGTTTCCACACACTGATATATTCCTAAATTAAATGCCAGTTAAAATTCAGCTTTAGGGCATATAATTTGAATTACATTCCTCTAACAATCAAAACCTCTATATAGAAACATATACACTATCCTCTTTCAAAATATATAGACTGCATCATCATATACATAAAAAGATCAACTGATACAATATTAAATAACCATCAAGTAAACAATAAAAAATAAGTTTAATTAAAATAAAATGCAAATGCATAAAGCAAACTTTTTGATCATGGATGTAAAAATGTAAGTTAAAGCTGTAGTTGCTGACAGAAATTCATGGAAATTTATCAAACCTTTTTAAAACTGGAATATTATTGTATCTTCATCCATATTGCACTTGTGGCTTATACAACAGTTTTAGAATTGTTGTATTCTTTATAATTTATGAAATTAATATTTTATGATCAATAAAATGTACAATGCTGTTGATCGCTAATGGATTAGACTAGTGATGATTTCTTTGTGTAACTGGGTATCTAATTCAAAGTGAACAAATCCTCTTTATCAGCAGCCAAACTTAATTCTGACTTTTGACCTGAATCTGAATCCTTTGCATTCAGATTTATGAATGTCAAATTATTATCTCATTGTCCTCCTCATTCTACCTATCTGATGCAGACTACTTAATTATATTCTAGTCAATATTCTTATATGACATCACTGCCCCCTTGTGTTAAAATAAATACATTTCTATTCTAGCTGGAATTTAAAACATGCTTCACAACCAGGGTTTTTTGTTTGTTTTTAACTCTATTTATAATGATTTTAAAAGATTTTGTATAAGAGTAAAAATTAAATGAGAAATTATTCTGAGATAAATAATTTAATCTAGAAATTAACTTTCACTAGTTGTTGTGGTGGAGGAAGCCATTTTTGTACAATGTACAATATAAAAAAATATACCTAAATAGAAAAAAACAAAACAAACAGGTACTATTTTTAAAGAGGTTTTTAATTTTTAGAGAAAAAAATTGAAGAAAAAAAATTAAACATCAGGGGAACCAAAAGCATCTCTATTCTCTGAATGATTGATTTAAACAGGAAAATTTACTTTCACAGAACAGAAAAATCATAGTCCATTTGATCTGATCCTTCAGATCTCAGAATCATCTTGCCACTGTAATTGATCCATCCACCTCTTCTCTTTTATTCTCTTTTTTCTCAGCATTAGAACTTCTCATTAGAACTGGTCATAATTTCAGTTTTTGGAAGTTTGGGGTTTTTTTAATGATACATTTCCTCCTCCTCTTTTTTTTCCTATCGTGGTAATTTCAGGAGTATTCTCCAAACATCAATGTATTTTCTATCCTGCTCTTTAAACTCCAACTCCACCTACATACTTTCTTCCCCCCTCCCTCTTTCTTTCTTTCTTTCTTTCTTTCTTTCTTTCTTTCTTTCTTTCTTTCTTTCTTTCTTTCTTTCTTTTTCTCTCTCTCTCTCACACACACATGCACAAACCCATTGCCAACATGATTCTGAAATAGGTAGGTATAGACACAGCATGACATATGAATATCTTTTCTAATGACTTTATTGCTAGCCTACCAAATTCTGGTCTGTAATATTTTTCTGGATTGTTGGTTACTTTATTATGTATAATATGATCCTAAAATTTGATCCATTATGTATAATATGATCCCAAAAAGCAAAAAAATATTTATTATATGTATTTTTCCATTCAGTTGTGATTCAATTTTTGGAGACTGCCTGGACAGGTCCTTACAGTTTTCTTGGCAAAGTTTTTCAAAGTTATTTGCCATTGCCTGCTTTCCAGGGCAGAGTGTGAGTAACTGGCTAAAAATCACCCGTGCCCAAGCCAGCAATAGAACTCACAGTCTCCCAGGTTTTAGCCTGATACCTTAACCACAGGATACACACACACATTCTTTTACTACAGGTAGTCCTTGACTTACAACAGTACATTTGGAGTCAAAGTTACAACGGCACTGAAAAAAGTGACTTACGGCTGTTTTTCACAGTTACTATCTTTGCAACATCCCCATGATCACGTGATCAAAATTCAAATGCTTGGCAACTGGTTCATATTTGTGAACTTTGCTGTGTCCCAAAGGTCACGTGATCACCTTTTGCAACCTTCTGACAAGCAAACTCAGTGGGGAAGCAAAATCCACTTAACAATCAAATTACTAACTTATCAAGTGTAGTGATTTACTTAACAATTGTGGCAAGAAAGGTAATAAAATGGGGCAAAACTCACTTAATCAATGTCTCACTGAAAAACAGAAATTTTGGGCTCAATTGTGGTTGTGGTTATCAATATGTATAAAGTTTTCACACAACTGTTTCAATAAAGGAAAACAAGTATTTCTTTCTAAATGTCCACACAACGTATATCAAAAATAACATCAGGCCTTCAATCCACCTAGCAAGTGTGACCAGAAGAATAATTATTTTAATAAAACATTGCAGCAGATGTTATGGAAAACTGCTCTTCAATAAGCAGTTGATTAATTTTGATATGGGAAAGAGTGGTTGAGGTTTCTAAAATGAAAAACAGATGGTTTCCAAATAATGGCTAAATCACCAAAGCTTTGTTACCCTTCACTGACTCTTCTTGTTGCACTGCAATTAAGGCCTGCCTAGCTACTTATGGGCAAGGAAGCAACGGCTCTTTGTAATGATTGGCTCATTCCTGTCAGTTCAGGGAGGAATTCCAAATGAAAAAGTCATTCTAAGAAACACTCCGTAAATTGCCTGACCTGGATATGCAAACTCGACTCCACAAAAAATGCATGGACTACAGCAGTCCAACCTTAACAAACCTGGACATCTGAAGTCTCCCCTGACCTTTAAATTTTATACTATTATATAAAAGACTACGATAAACTCCTTTAAAACCAGTTAGATCATGTGCAGTCAAGTGACTTTGGAAATTGGGCAGATCGTGTACAACTAAAATTGTTTTCTTAGTTATCATATGGAGTCTGGATTTTTACAGCATGCTAAGATTGAAGCAAGGAGACCCATTAGCCTCCTACAATGTAAGGGGCCAAAAAGATTAGTACTTTACTATATGTATTTGGTTTCATAAATCATAGAACACTGTGATTTGGTCTGCCTTGGGAGCATGTTTCTCAATAGGCTGTATGCCTGTTAAACTATCAGAAGTTGCATACACCCCATTGCTAAGACACAACGTGGCTTGTTTGGCTTGGATTTAGCCTGATGTGTAAATACAATCTATCCTGGTTGGGTCAACAAGCTGTGGTTAAAATTGTGACAATGTCTGAATCCAGTTCTCCCACTTCTTGTCTCTCTCTGTATGGATGCACTTTTGGAAAAACACCCCTGGAGAAACATGCCCAAAACATCTTAAACATTTCTTTTGAATTCTAACTTTAAATCTGAGCTTACATTTAAACAAAATGATATTCTTGAGCAAATTACCAATTGGTTACTAGTGCTGATCAACTGTCAGAGGAACAAAATCCATAGCTCAGATACGTTCCATGTGTTTTGGAGAATATTCACAGGGTGAGTGAGGAAAAAGTCATAGGGCAGCAAGCAAAGTCCTGTTGAGTTAGCAGAAGTCAACTTGCATAACACTGCATGTAGTTCTCACTTGTTAACATAATAAATGTAGTACTCTAAGCCAAATGCTATGTACATCACAGCCAAAAGCCATTTCTCTCATAACAGTAAAGCCAAATCCACTGACTACAGCAATATAAATAAATACGAAACATCGTGCCTCTTCTTATCTCTCCTCCAAAACTTTTTGTGACTTCCAAAATAAGCTAATATTTCAGAACAAAGAACAAAGACAGCGGCTTTTTACATTTTGATTAGATGAGCCCAGCACTTCTGAATAAGAAAGCACCTGGATACTACTTTAATTACCACCAATAAAAATATACTGCTATTTAGAAAACATAAAGCATAATGTGAAATTACATTGGGAAAGAAGCAGTGTGTTTACTACTTAAAGGAAGTGGAACATCTGCATTTAAACGTTATTACAAAGTATTACGTGATGCGTTCATCAAATATATAACAAGGAAACATAATTCTTTAACTTTTTAAAGGTGCTTTGTGAATTCAGAAAATAACATTTATAAACATTTGATATTTGGGGCACTGATAGAACAATATCAGTTTCAGTATTGATTCTAGAATAAATTAATAAGCTGAACTTAATGACAGTGCAGCACGGAGAATACTTGCCTATAAAGTCACCAAGAGTCGGACGCAACTAAATGATTAAAACAACAATTGTATGATAAAGTTTCAACTATAGTTCCTAATGTGAATCATATTTTGGGTTTCTATTTATGAGGATGTCCTCATTCACATTTCAGCAGCTACTCTTTTAAAGGCCTCTTTTACTCTATTCAATTTTGGGTACACTTTCCCCACCTTTTATATTTATGTATATGTTTCTATAGCAGGGCTGTCAAACTTGCAGCCCGAGGGCTAGATGTGTCACACGCTGGCCACGCCCATGCCAGGTTTAGCAAAGGGGAGGAAAGTCCCAATATGTCACATGACAATGCCTTGATGACGTGAGTTTGACACCCCTGGTCTTTAGCCTCCTGCCTTTCTTCCTTTTCCATAAATGAAGCAATTTTCCTCATATCAATTGCATCACAGATTTTAAAATGGACACATAAAGGCACAGCAGTGTCTTTATCAAACTAATATACAGTATGTGGTTAGCCTTGCAAGAGCATTGTCTAAAGTGATGGATGAAATACCATCATGCAGCCAAAATACAACTAAACAAAAAAGAGGATAAAATTAAACTGCCCTTAAAGCATTTGAACATATGATGGGAGAGCATGCCACTTCCTCCTGCGTGATCTTTGGCTGGGTGCCTGCCTGCTTCATACTTGCAAATCCTTATGGCCAATGAATGATAAAGTTGTCTGTATTCAAATCACAATTTCAATGTTGTTAGTTGCAATGTAAACAGAGTGCTGGGGACAGCAGGTCAGTCATTATATCTGACCACTTGAAAGTGAATAAGCCGTATTTGCTCAGACTTTACAAGACCTTTAGAAATAAGAGAGGAAGATAAAAGCAAGAATCATTTACAATATGAGCTATCCAGTCAGTGCAAACAAGGATCCTAGTACACAGATAAGTACAAATGTTTGCTCTGAGCACCATGTACTTTTTAAATTCAAGCACTGTCTCAAAATAACAGATGTGACAGACAGGCTGCTGATCCTTAAATACCAATAAATGTTGAAAAGTGCAACAATTATGTATTCTATATCACTCCTTTCAAATAAATCTAAGCAACTTATGAGTCCTATACTGTATCCCCATCATCATATTACATAAGACTAATAAAAACATACACCCAAGCTGAAAATATAAACACCCACAATAACATTTTTTACTGCACACCCCCTGCCAATCAAGAGGGAGAGAATTGCATTCATCTTGATGCCTTAAGAGAAAAGCCTAACAGAAAATTCTCACTTTGGAGCACCACAACATCTCATCAGGGATGGAAACTTTTAGCATACAAATCTTGGACAAAATATTCCATTAGGAGGAGGCACTCCCATAGATAACCAGTCCCCAAGCCATACAGGAAATCAATCTATTCCCCAAATTTGCTTCATTTGAAAATTTAAAAATAGCAAAAGGTAAAAAAAAAAAAAAGGTAAAAAGATAGTCCCTCTTTGGACAATTTAGAAATATTAAGTATAAATAAATATAAATAAAAATAAATCTTGGCACTGTCATGGACACAAGCATATTTTGGAGAGGCAACATTGCAGAAATGGGTTACCAGTCATGAATTTTCCACATAAAATAACATATATATATCCTATTATCTGAAAATGTATCATTTCCATAACTAATAATGAGAGAGGGCTGTGAAAAACATGCGAAAAACATCTGTGAAAAAATATGAAGAACATTATTTTAGCAAGGGCGTTTAACTCACATCTTTTGTTTTCAAAAATAAATATCTGTTTTATTTATTATTTTATTTACTTGATTTGTCAATCGCTTACAAAATAATAGGTATAAGTATAAACATGAGTAAGAATACAGAAAATAGGTGCGATTAAATGGGGACAATAGGACAGGGACGGGAGGCACGATAGTGCACTTATGCACGCCCCTTACAGACCTCTTAGGAATGGGGTGAGATCAATAGTGGATAGTTTAAGGTTAAAGGAGTGGGGGTTTGAGGATGTAACAACAGAGTCAGATAGTGCATTCCAGGCATTGACCACTCTGTTGCTGAAGTCGTACTTTCTGCAATCAAGTTTGGAGCTGTTAACATTGAGTTTGTATCTGTTGTGTGCTCTTGTATTGTTGTGGTTGAAGCTGAAGTAGTCATTGACTGGTAGGACATTGTAGCAGATAGTTTTGTGTACTACGCTTAAGTCCAACTGTAGGCAGTGTAATTCAAGATTGTCCAAGCCCAAAATTTCAAGCCTGGTGATATAGGGTGTTCTGTTGCGAGCAGAGGAGTATAGTATTCTTCTCGTGAAATACTTCTGGACTTGCTCAATTGTATTAATGTCTGATATACAGTGCGGATTCCAGACAGATGGACTGTATTCGAGTATTGGTCTAGCAAAGGTTTTATTTGCCCTAGTTAGCAATTCAATATTTCCAGAGGAGAAGCTTCGTAAGATTAGATTTACAACTCTTAATGCCTTTTTGGCAATGCTGTTACAGTGAGCTCTGGCGCTTAGGTCATTTGATATGAGTACTCCTAGGTCCTTGACAGAGTGAGGGTCATCAATGAGGTCATAACTGCCTAGTTTGTGTTTGGTGTGCTGATTTTTTTTACCAATGTGTAGGATGGAGCATTTGTTGGTCGAGATTTGGAGTTGCCAATTGTTTGACCATTCAGACATCAAGGTCACTTTGAAGAGCAGTAGCATTGTCAGTGGTGTTGAATAGTTTTACATCATCCGCGAAGAGGACGCAGTTGCTTATAAGGTGATCACAAAGATCATTTATATAGAGTATAAAGAGTTTGGGTCTTAGAATGCTGAATTATTTTCTGAATTATGAGCCTGAATTATGAGAAGAGAGCCTTTGGAAAATTCCCCTGTGTAAATAAAGCAAATAAAACCACTCTAATCACAGACTGAAACCTAGCATGACTGAAGAGTACCTAAATAGAGTATTTAAAGTATTTAGAGTACCTAAATAATCTTTTATCTATCTATCGTAACTATTTATTTATAAGATTTATTTTGTGGAAGCATTAAAATATGATTCCCTACTTGCAGTATACCATGGCACATTCCACTCAAGTCACACAGCAACAATCCCCAACAATTCTGGTGGCTTTCAAGAATGGACTGGACAGCCATTTGTCTGAAATGATATAAGGGGGTTTGACTAGATGACCTCCAAGATCCCTTTCCAACTCTGTTATTCTATGACTTCTAATTCCAAAATGACCACCATCACGTACCAGTGTTCGAATACCAGATGAAAATACATAAATTGCAGCTTTTATATCATGACACTGTACCCATTTTATTATTTGTTCCCTGGCAGATGCCCACATTTTCACTTACAGTCAACAAAGGAAGACTACAGGAGATATAATCATCATCTTCTTTTAACGTTCCCTTAATCCCTTGCAGGATGGAGTCTGAGCAACTGAATGGAGCTAGCAGACTGTTTAATGGCCCTTCCTGTCACCAATGTGGAGTTTTGTTCAGCAGATATATTCTCATTGGGCTTGGAGAGAGAAATATCTGCCTCTAGCTAGGATCGAACTCACAGCCTCCTGATTGTGAGGCGAGAGCTCCACCTCTAGGCCACCGCACCACTCCACCATAGGAGATAAATAGCCAGAAAAAATGCAAATGGCAAGGAATACTAAAGATAGGCGTCCCTCTCTTGTATTTCCTGAAGCTCCAGCATAGTATTTACATATGCAACTAGACTTCGGGCATTTGTAGATGATTGAGGAAAATTACTTTTCTTCTTCCCCATTTAAATAAATTCATACATACTTGTTTACCTGAAGAAAAATTCTCCTTCTTAGGAATGTTTAGAAGAATATTTGCAAGGCAAAATAATGACTTTTAATTCTTATTTATATTGCTTGTTTTCCATACTGGAGGCTCTAGCAGCTGCAGTATGAAAATGAACCATATTTTGTGGAATTATCTGGGGGATTATCTGACAGAGAATATTGGATCTCTTTTTTGCTTTCTCTGATTTTACTACATGGGGGAAGAGTTAAGATAATATCCCTTTGCTTGCACCTTAAAATCTTTGTACGAGAGGGGAACCATGGAGCAGATAAGAGCATTCTAGCAGTGCAATTTTTTCCTATGTTTATTTCTCATATATTTTACTGAAATAGAATTTGCTTTTAAAAGGAAAAATCACATTACTCCTTTTGTTTACTTGCAGAGCAGCAAACATATGTATACCAACCATCTATCTCTCCAATCATTTTTCTAGCAGCTTGCAGTTTTCCTGGTTCTCGTACTTTGGTTAAATTCCAAGGAGAAACCTTATGTGGAGCACTTCCCATAAAGCGTTAGGTGAGATGGGCGGGATAGAAAAGGGAGGGAGAGGGGGAGGAAGTTATTTTCTCAAATTGGGAAGTGTGTGTTTTGAGTTATGAAAAGCTAAACAATAGAAAAACCACAATACTACCACAGTAGCTGTCTCTATCATTTCCACCAATTAATGAAGCTCAAAAATTCCACCAGGAGACATTTGAAAGGAATTTTCAAGCATCTGAAAGCAATGGAGAAAAAGAAATTTGTATTTTGTAAGAGAAATAAACTTGGGAAAAATTGCCAGGCAGATTTGAACATGACATTACTGGAATCATCAGATTTGAACATGATATTACTGGAATCTTAGTCATTGAGCTGCTCTGAGACCACTTAGCCTAGGCTAACTATCTGTCATGTGTACTGTATCGTTTCTTTTTACCTCCAAAGAAGAAGCAACACTTTCCAGTTATATACCCCAGTGACTCTTATACCCGGAAATGTTGGGAAAGAAGCTTATGGATATTTATTTTACTTATTAATGAAATTTATGTGAAGTTTATATAAAATTTCCATGAGATAAATTTATTTATTTTTAATTGATAACGAATCATTACAACAAAATGAAGATTCCTGCACTCTGTAATACAACATAGTGAATTGGAAAAATATTTTGGGGGCAAAATATAATAACAGAACTTTGTTAAGTGAATTTCATAGATCTAGATAACAACTGTTGCAACTAGCTGAGGTCAGAAATGAAATACAGACCTATTAGTATAAACAAAAGCCTCTCCTTGATACCACATTCCAAAATCAGGAAAACACATTCACAAACTGTTGCGCATTTGCACCGGTAGTCGTATATTGAATCATGTGATAGATTCTTCTGCTTTCACCTTTCCAAATATGCTGCCCATATGCTGAATAAATACACCGGGTTTGAAATAGAGGGACTCTGGAGGCCTCGTAAATCGTGACATTTTCACAAGGCTGCTGCCAGTTTACTGTTCCTTATTTTCTCAGATACCCGATGTACTTGCAGTGCCATTGACAAGTTTGAACTGCACAAGTTTATCAATCCTTTCAAACTAAGTGGAAACAGATATTTTAAACACATTCCTTAATCTGACTTATACCAGGCAAGTTTCCTAATGGTGCAGTAGGTAATCAATATTGTTGTCAGTTGATTTATATTGCCTGTCAAGGAGAAGTAATTTTACGCTTTCAGGTGAAACCTGTTTGCAGATACTCTTGACTGAGCGCATGCCTCCAATCCACACAGCAGCTCTTGTGCACACCTTTGTGGTTATGGAATCAGTTTCTTTCATATATGCTCATTTCCAAGGCCCATGGGACATATTAATTTATATGCAGTGCTGCAGTCCAAAATTCAACAGCACATTATTCTTACCAGCTGCAAAGGCCTTCCTTTCTACCAAGAGTTTACAATGGTATGCAGCTGGGCCTATAAAATATTATTCAGGGTGATGCACCTTTTATACAGCATGGATCAAGCTGTACAAAGCTGCATTTGATCTGACTTTGACATGTGAACTGGTGCGTGCAGGTTGAGCTGATGCTTGGATTGTATATACCACGAGACATTTTAGAATATATCCATAAAATATTGTATAAGAAAGCCACTTGTTAATTTTAAAATGCTGGTTTTCAGAAGTTTAGCAGAACACAAATTAGAATTAAATGAAAGAATATTCAGACCAGACCATAAAAAAGCTTTCTTGACCAAGGCCTTTAGAACCATGCTACTGTATTGTTACTCATGATATCTGAAACTTTAATTATGTAGAATTTTGTGATCAGTAACCACTTCTGTGTGTATTATATTGTAAATGTGTAATCTATGCAAGATCTGCACTTTTCTTTTTGTATTCAGATAGATAATTAATTAATTCATTGTAATATTTTCAGAGTCTAAGAATATATTTATGATGTTAATAGGATCAATCCAAAATTGTAAGAGAGGGCAGTTTAGCCAAATGCAGCCTAGAGACTTCCATTAAAGTTGAGCAGTTCATTCAATGTTCACACCTAAGGCAAGTTTCTATATGTTCCCCTCTTATTCATTTATTATGATTTGTAATCAATACCAATTTTTAACTCTCCCAACAGGTTAAAGAAATCTGTATAAAACTGTATTCAACAAAGGACAAAAGCCTTGGCCAAAGGATTTTGAATATTACAAAACTTATGTAACATGTCAGAAAAGACATAATTTCAGTCTATTCCATTTAACTAGTTTGTCCTAGTAAATCAGCAGGAATGCATGTTCAATATTAATTACATGTCATCCAAAAGCAACACAGTTCTTTTTTGCTTTGTCTAATCAAAACATTAGTTTCACATTAAAAGCAATATCCTAAATATATTTTGCACAACTTGTTGGATAGGCAACGATAAAATTCACGCTTGTTCCATTAGACCTACCTGGGAAATTCTATACAACCTTGTTCTAACAATCACAGTTTATCTTCTTTTAGCTTGCACTCTGATCAGGGGTTAATGGTATTCAGGATTCTGTGACTTACTGTGAGATGTGAGTTATTGGAGTCAGCAAAGTCTCCCCTTCCAGGTCAAGTTCATCAGCAAAGCTGTTTGTTCTAATGAAAGATCCTGTATGTGGCTCTAAAAATGGAGAGTTCCTTTTAACTGTGGAAGAAAAAGAGGCAAGTAAAGGTTATCTGTATCTAAGGGCTACAAAACATTTTAAAAGCTGTAAAATATCGAGGAATATAGAGAAAACAATTAAAAGGCAGAATCAAATGTAAGTTTATAATTAGAAGAAAATGGTATCCCTGCCTAGGTGCATACAAAGAAAAGGAGAACATGAGGGGTTTTTGCTCTGGAATTATGTTATAAATGTCTGTCCCTATAAACTATTTTTCCCCTTTGGTAATATAGAAACAGTGCTTTTAGATATAAGAACTCTATATATTAAACAAAAGCAAAAAAGTAAAATGAACCTTAAAAGATATACAGTATTCTGCTTCAGCAATTGTGGATATTAGCAAGCTTAACAGGTGGAATTTTATGACAAAAATAAAAGCATAACACCTTAAATTATTAAGTATAAATCTACTTAAACTAGGGTTTGTGTATTATATTATTGGATATGCCCAGTAACTTGCAATACTTTAGGAACAGAACAAGTTATATATATTTAAAATGTTCTTAACAATAGCACTTTTTCTCAAAAATCTTATAAATTTGAGGCATGTCCATCTAATAGACACTGTGTCTAGGGCTTACAAACTCCTAATCCAGTGCCTTAACCACTTGCTTAAACTTTTATTGCTTACTGTGACCGATTTCCCAAAAACTAATGATGCATAAGGCCAGGCAATTTTGTTATAACCCTCACCAACTAGATTATTATCACAATGTGATAATATTTAGGGCCTATAAGGGTTTTAGTGTGATCCTGTGCAGAGTGTAAGCAATCTTTTTTTCTATTAAGAGATGTACTTTCTCAGAGATAATCTGTCAGAAACACTTAGGTTGAAATATGTAGTGCAAAGAGTAATTTTGACTGTGCAAGATGATTTCCATGCTAGGGGATCTGTACTAAATATGCCAACCTCCAGGTTCTCAACCAGGCAGTTCAAGAGAATGAAAGCAAAGAGTAGCTGAGTTTACCTGGAGAACTGGGAGATGGTTGCTCTGTAGTAAAGGATGTCCAGGAATGCTGTCGGTCTGAATAAACAGATGAAAAGGACAAGAGGGAGTGGACAGAACAGGGAAACAAGAGAAGGAGAAAGTGATCTAGGGAGCCTGTTACAGTATCGAAGCCACAATTAAGAATACAAGAAAGAAAGTTTTAAAATTATCATTTCAATTAAAACAATGCTAGTAAGACACATGCATCAACTGTGTCATTTGTGTATTATACAAGTGCCAAATAAAAATACAGAATCTTGCCCAGCATATTCTAATAAACAGTGCTACAACCCTGTCTCT
Source organism: Notechis scutatus (assembly GCF_049901735.1). Lineage (NCBI taxonomy): Eukaryota > Metazoa > Chordata > Lepidosauria > Squamata > Elapidae > Notechis > Notechis scutatus. The sequence continues at coordinate 240,826,951 of NC_142009.1, read as the reverse complement.
CTGTCCAGACATCAAGAGAGATATACAATCACAGGCCTCAGCAGTAGCTTTCATATCTATCCCCCACTTGCATTTCATAAGGCTCTGTTCAAGCAGACCTTTGACCTTGGATGACTGAGAGGTGATGTTTTTTTTTTAATGTTTGTAGCATGCTGATATATTTAGTTGCTTTGTTGTACACCATCCAGAACAGGAGCTATTGGGATGGTCTACAAATATTAACATTCTAACATAAAAAAATTAAGAGAAAAAAAAAAGGCAGTGATAGCATCCAGGGCTCTTCTTATCCTGAAGAAATTTAATCAATTGATGGAATCTGTAGAAGATAATTCTCCCTCTGCATCTAGACCCCCATGTCTCCTTGGTGAGTTTCGGAACTGGAAAGGGGAAATGTGACTTTTGCTTCATTAGGTAATATTTTTGGTGCAAGAGCACTGAATCCTTAGCCACTGAATAAACATACTGAACTGACCTACCTACTTCTTACAATTATAGGAACGAGAAAGGCACTTACCAGGTCATCTTAAAAATAAACTGTTTTCCTCTTTTAATAGGTGAATTATAATAATAGGAAGATGGCAAATGTTGCCAATTTTGCTTCCTATACTTCATGCTAAGTTAATAAGTAGCGAGAGAGTATGGAAATCATGGCAAGCAATGTTAAGATTCAGAATCTAGCATGCTATAGGTAAAGAGAGCTTCGTTAACTTACCAAGAAATTTTAACATGCCTGTTTCTCCTGTATACTTGTAAGAGTTTCAAGAGAACAGAAGACAGGGAGAAGGGGAGGGAAAAGAATAGATGTCAGAAGAAAAGGAGATTTTTGGTCCAAAAACTGGAGTCAGCATCTTGTCTTTTAAATATTATAAATCCCAATTAAAGATTAGTATCAGTTGTGCCCAGAAAGCAATGAAAGAAAGCTTTAACATGTTTTGACTTGCATAATCTATTCAGAAATCCAGAACTAGATGTGAACTTATAACCTGATACATATTCAAATGTGCCGTTTTCACAGATAGTTGTTTTCTATTTCTTGTTTTTAAAAATTGCAACATATCTGCATGAACTTGTCAAATATGTTTTTAAATAAAAAAGGATATAAAATGTCCAAATGTTCAAATCTAAGAAGCAAGTGTGTATTACATATATATGTATGTGTATGTGTGTGTGTACACATACACACACACATGCAAATATACATATAGCACACCAGCATTATAAATATGTAATTTTAAAAGTATTTTCTACAGTTTTTTTGTTCTAAAATACTTAGTTCTAAAATGAATAAAAAGAATCAAGCTATTATTGTATAAATGTATTTTCAGAGAGGAATGGATTGCAGATGTATATTGTAATTTGTTGAATCTAAATACATGCAAATATTTGAGTGATGAGACCATTTTAAAAAAATTTAATCAACTCTCACAAGCTAAATCATTTTTTTAAAAAAAATAGGGACCCTTGTCCAAAACAACTTCCTAAATAGAAATTATATGTTATTTTGTAGATTAATGCTGGGATTATTAAAACCACAGATCCATAAAACTTTTCCATCTGATATCCTTAGACACAATTATATCTTTATATCATCAGACAGACAGAAAATTGTAGTCATTGGCATTAGAATGGAAAAAACTGAAAAATATATTCATATGCAAATGAATATATTCATTTGCAACCAGTTACAAAAATGCTGAAAATGATATATGACATAATAACATTGAATTCGTACATTATTTATGACCAGTGTTTCTCAATCTTAGCGACTTTAAGATGTACGGAGTTGGAGTCATTATTACAGCTACAATATACATTTTAAGACTCAGATGTAAATAACATGGTTTGGTCAGGTTTAAATTGTAACTCCTTATTTTAAGGCATGGAAATATGAGTCTTTCCAATTTGATGGTCATTTTACTTCTAGGAAACAAATAAAATAACTGAAAGTCTTACCAGAATTTTCATAGGAATCCATAGGAAAAATATCAGTTTTCCTATCTTCCAACACACGGTCAAATGTGATTTGTGGAACAGGTAAAATCTTATCAGGAGAAAGTGATCCATTATCCTTTTCTGCTTTGGTTTTCTTCTTTTTTACCTAACAAAACAGAAACAAATATTCTTTTAAAAAACAAACCCCAATCCTTTAAATCATCAGCATAGTATAATTTAAAATTAGAGGAAAAAACTAGAGAAATTACAACATATGCGAATATTATACAATTTAACCTCCATTTTCTTTAATCTAGTGAGATTATTCCAATCATAAAAGAGTAAATAAAGAGTAAAATGTTCTAACCATTATAATTCAAAAGGCACATATTTCTGCTTTAAACTGGCATTTATTATCATGGATCTTCACTGTGCAATTATTCAGAAAACTCTAGTATTTTTACATTAAATGATCACAGTCATTAATAAAGTCTAAATGAGGTGATGACTTGACTCACTATTCCTTCCTTCCTTCCTTCCTTCCTTCCTTCCTTCCTTCCTTCCTTCCTTCCTTCCTTCCTTCCTTCCTTCCTTCCTTCCTTCCTTCCTTCCTTCCTTCCTTCCTTCCATCCATCCATTACTATAACAAAATTAAATTGCTTCAGATGTCCTTAATAAGGAATTGTTTACCCAGCTCAATATTATTTCCTGAGAAATAATAATGGCATTGAACTCCTGGATAACTGATGGGAGCAGCGATGGGATTCAGCCAGTTTGCTCCACTTTGGGAGAACTGGTTGCTAACTCTCTGAGCAGTTTGGTGAACTGGTTGTTGGAATAAATCATTAGGGCAGAGAACCAGTTGTAATTATTTGAATTCCACCACTGGATGGGAGTTTCAGGAGTTATTCTGTGAAATCATCAATAATAACCTATTGAGGCACTTGGAGTGCAGTTTGCAGGGGGCTGATGAGCCCTTAGGTCCCTTCCCGCTATGAGTCTATGATTCTCTGGAGGTAACATACAGAGTTTCATAAATGTTACCAAGGATCCATAACATTTTAGTTTGGTTCTTTGGTTCCTAGTAGCTATTTTTACTTTATTTTGAAGCACTGTCTTTAATCCATCTTAGAGTATTTAGATACCCAAATGCCTCTATCCTGTTTTCATTCTGGAAACTTTTTTAAAAAGATAAATATAACAGATTTATTTTATCTTTTTCACCTAAAAAATTCTAAATGGGAAACATCGATACTAAATTAGAGCTAAAACCACACATATAAATAAACAAAACAGAATTACTTTATTTGAACATTTGGTGGTGGTGGGGAACCACCCTGTACACAATTCCTCTCTACCTATTTAATTATAATTCTTTGCCAAGACAGAAAGCTTTAAAAAGAAATTATTTTCCCCTATCTTTACCCAAAGTATGGGGTGGAAGAGACTTCATAAATCATGTAAAATATCTCCTAAGTCTGTTGGGACTTTGTAATTGTAATTGTTAACTATGCATATTGTTAAAAAGTTGCCAGATTCATTGCTTTGCATTGCCAGAAATATTCTATTGAAAACATGAGATAGCTTCTAGGAAGAGCCCAAATGAAGTGAAATTTCCCCATTATGTTTCTGTATTCCTGTGAAATATATTCTACTGAATATACTACAAGATGCTGGCTCAATTATAAATGCATTTAGGTGGTATTCAGATGTAGATATTCAGACTGTACCTCCATTTACTGGACTTAGGGCACTTCCATGAAAGGAATAAACAGCAGAATATTTCAGGAGTATTGTATTCCCTTGAGCCATATTCCAAAACATTGTAAAACAACAGTTTGCCATTTGTTACCATTCCTCACAGTTTCACTAACTGCATATGCTTGATGCAGATTCTCCTAAATAAAATCTTTTGAAGGATAAAATTGCCCCCACCCAGGGTTCTGCTTGTCACTGAAACAAGAGAAGTTTTTATGTATTTTGAAGCACTGAACAGAGAAGGAAGCCACAAAAGATAACACAACTCTCCACAATTTTGTCATGTCAGGTAGGCAGGCTGACCAGCCTCACATGTACCAGACTAAAACTACATGAAAAATAATATCTTCTGCATGGATGTTTTATTTTGGAGAGACTTCTGGTCAAAATATTGAACAAGGCTTTGTACCAATACATCTATTTGATGAGAAAGAACTTCATTTCCATCCAGCTTTAAATATTAAGTTATTCAATCAAAAATGTCAAATGAAAACAAAAAGGTATTCATTACCGACACCATCGCTATTTTCTTTGGCTTGGGACTAGGAGACAACAAGTGATAACTTCTGGAAGGCTTTTTAATATATATTTTCCATGTGGAAGAATCTGGGTTTTCTGATGCGTAGCACCTCCAGGCTGTCTAAAATATTTGTTCAAAACACACAAAAGATGAAAGTTAGCAAGGAAACAGATATGCATCTCTCAGATATTGTCTAGGTTGCATGGTTATATAAATAAACCAGGAATTGTAGAAATTTCAAAACAGAGGCAGAAGAGTGGAGGGATAAAAGAAAAAACATGTATCACTTATGAAGCAAAGAGTTACTGAGCATACTTTACATTTAGTTATTGAACAGGTCCAAATTTTAAAAAATGCTTCCTTCTGCAATAGCTGCAAATGAAAACTGGATGAAGACTGAAAAATCATCAGCCCAGTTTCATTAGTGGAAAAATAAAATAATCTTTCTGAGCAATGCTTGACATAAAAACACCAAATCTACCCTTTTAATAGTTGTAACACATGTAAGAAAACTAGTATTTAGGCACCTGGATGAGAGAAGCAGCTGCTGGAATTTGTCGGTTGAAATGCTTTTGCCTTTGTTTCTGTTGTACCTTCAGAGCAAAACCAGAACCAAGGATTCCCTGAGGAACAGAGGAAATTAGTAGAATAAACCAATCAATCAGTTACATAAGCGCCATTTCAAATATAAGGTTTGTGGTAAATTCAGCTACCATGGAATTTGGAGCAAAGGTTGAGATTTTAATGAATTTGGGCATGTTTATTGACAGCTGCATCATCCCTGAAATATCCAATTAGCTCTATTTGAAGTGGAATATTTTCAGTATTTTATACTCTCTAGCATTTGCATACTTAAGAATTGCACCGAGCGATTGTTGCATAATGTAAACTCACAGCATAAAAAGTAGATCTTATTCTTGCTGTTCATAATATATTTTACATATATGAATATTAACGTATATTTAAGTAATAAATCTGTGACATTCTGGGGTTGGTAACAAAATGCATACATAAATATCAGGATCTTTTGAATTGGTTTTGGCAGTGCTTTGAATTATTATTGCTGCAAAATGGCAACAAAACATTACAATTGTTGTTGTTGCTGCTGCTAACATATTTCCTTGATCACCCTCAACTTCTCAGTGGCTTAAGTTTCCTTTTTGAACAAATTCCATGCAGGAGGTTCACTCAGAAAATCCTCCCCTCAGGAATCAAATAAAGTGACATAAGCTAAGGAGACAGCAGAATACTTCAAGGAATTTTAAACCTATTTCTTGTGATTAATTGTGCAAGAGCCTTACATATTAAATGTGTTTCCTCCTTAAGAATTATCAAAAGCATATGTTGCCATCAAATTAAATGAAGATGGTAGAAAACAACTGCAGAATCTATCTATCTCTAATCTATATTACAAGTGTATGTTTGAATGTATGCATGTATATATGACAATAATGGAACACAAGATTGCAGGGAAATCACAGCATACTTAAATAGAGATCTAGGTATATCATACCAAATGCTCAGAAAAGTTTGAAGCGATAATTGTAACATCATGTTTTACTGATATAATGTTTATTATTGCCTTTATGTTTCCTGTTTTTTCCCCTCTCTTTAACTCATGTAAGCTGCCCAGAGTCATTTTGGAGTTGGGCAACAACCTAAATCTAAATCAACATTATTCCTTATTTTGTTTTTACAATTAATATTTTAGTTTTTGCCCTTATGGCAGGCAGTCAATATAACAAATCTTCACCTCTTGTAAGCTGTATTCAGTTCAGTGCAATGTAAAAGAAGTAGATAAAATTAATGTTTAGTTAATATTACATTACATAGGAGCTAATAAAAATCAGTCCTAATATATGTATGTACAACTTTAAAAAGTTTGGACTAATATAAACAACTTACTGCAGGCAAGGCAAAAAATGATATTGCAAATACAGAAAAGCAAGATGCAATAGTTTTTCCTATCCACGTTTGAGGCACCTTGTCTCCATAACCAATGGTTGTAACAGTTACCTGAAATCAAGAAATAAATATGATTACCCTGAGATCATCTAGCTTTATTAATATTTCAAATTTTCTAAAGTATATTTATGTATTATGAACTATATATTTTATAAACATTATAAATGTTTTTTATTGATAAGAAATTAGAAGTATTTTATAGCTACTTTACCTTGAAGTATGCAATGGTACTCTTTTCTTCAGAAAAAATGTATTTTAGGATATTCCTATATATACAAATTAATTAATAAGCTTGTAAGACTGTCTAAATTCAGAACAGCATCTGTCTTGTTTGTCCAGTCATTTTGCTTCTTACAGCACTATAGTGCTGGACTACAGGAATAAAGTGACTGAAATGGTCAGTTTTACCTCACTAAAAAAATAATCATAATTTTACAAAAATAATTTCACTTCAATTTAATTGTTAATTTTTAATCTTTTAAACAGAATTTCACAAAATTATCCTCACTTTATTATTTTTATAAATAACTCAAGGTGGCACACATACCAAATACTCCTTCTCCTATTTTCCCCATAGTAACAATCCTGTGAGGTAGGTTGGGCTGAGAGAGAAAATGACTGGTCCAAAGTCACACAGGTGGCCCAAAGTGGGACTAGACCTCTGAAGAGGTCTTCCTGCCATAGAGGACAGTAATCAGGTAGAATCGAGGTGTTTGCCTACACAGCACGCAAATGAAAATCACCACTTGCACCATCTCAAGTCAGAAAATGTTAATATGCAGCAGAAAAAGAGAAGTAGAAGTTGCCTTCCTGATGGGCTGGTAGTGGTGGTGAGAAGATGATGTCATGTGTTTTGCCTTCAAGCAATGCTAAATGGCTAGTACACATACTGGAGCAGATTAGACATGACAATCAACTTCCATTAGTCTTTTAAAATCCTTCTTTCAAAGTTCATAATTCAGTGATTTATCAGAAATAGTGTAGGTTCTCCTGCTTGATCAGGGAGCTGGACTAGAAGACCTCCAAGATCCCTTCCAACTCTTGTTATTCTATTCTATTCTATTCTATTCTATTCTATTCTATTCTGTTCTATTCTATTCTATTCTATTCTATTCTATTCTATTCTATTCTATTCTACTCTACTCTACTCTACTCTACTCTACTCTACTCTACTCTACTCTACTCTATACTCTACTCTATTCTATTCTATTCTATTCTAAAGATGGATCTATCATACACAGCTCCATGTATTTTAGTGTTTCACATTCAAGGAATTTAGGAAAGTTGAATTGCCAGTTTCTATAATAGAATTCAGAACGTATCTTCCAGTACAATGAAAGCCTCCATACAATCATATTTCAACATCATAATAATGTGGTTTTAATAATATGTGAACAAGCCTACCTACTTCCTGGGCTTATGCATTCCATCCTTTCCTTCTATGTGATCCATATAAAGTATCTGGAAGCTATTATTTCCTCAGTTTTAAAACAGATCATCTTCAAATTGTGGTTTGGTTTCATAAAAAGTAACTGCAATTCACAAATCTGATGATCTGGGGTCACCATGGTTAACAAAAAGCAGAAGGAAACATACCAGAATGATTCCTCCTAGATGGGCAGAAGCGGGGAGAATGGAAATCTGCAAACTAAGTAGGTATGCACAGGACTGTTTAATAGCTAAACAAAGCCAATACCCCTCTCTCCTTAAAAATTCATAAATAGTTTCCAATATTTATGGGCTACTACAAAATAAAACTCTAGATATTCAGCAGTAGTTATAATTATACTTATCATGATACTAACAGAGTTCACATTTCCAGGCCTTATCATGATTTTTCCTCATGTAGTGTTCCTATACTACATATTCCATTCATATTCCATTCTCATTTTTATCTTTTTTCTGCATTAGCACTATAAATTTATGATGGCATTTATTTATTATTATGCTACCAAGCAGCATAAAAATCTAGGAAGACAGATTAATGTCCTCCTAATATGCAGTGCAGCATAAAGGAGCAATAGGTTTTTCAGCCAAATGACCACATAAAAACTAATTTCTTGAATCCTATCCCAGTCCTCTTAACATTTCCCTAAAATAGCTCAACATTCCATCTCAATAAACTCTTTTAGATTTCCAGGCCAAGTGTAGTAACCAAAATAAGTAACCCAACTAATCAAAGTTGGGTGCTGGTATCTAATTTGTACATTAAAATGTTTAGACAGCTGTTATGTCAGTTATTTGTGTATCCCCACAACCTCATGCATCTGTGGGGTAAGAAAGAAACCTATTATTACACTATCATGTATGGGAGAACCTTAATTTAGGAGAAAGAAAAGTGCATAGGAAATGAAATTACAACAGAGCTCATGTTAACATGCTGTAAATTCAAAGCATTAATTGAAGCCTTCATGACTTGGAAAACTTTACAACGCATGAAGTCTCAGGGCATCCTGCCCAAAGTCTACTCATCTCTATAGAAAAAACTGTGCCAGCTCCAATCCAATCATTTTGGGTTTATTTTACTTTATGGAAAGATATGTATACAAAGGAATCCCAGTCCAGGTGAAAAATGCTGTAGGGAAGATTTATACAATAACAGGAAAAGTAGGCAAACAAGCTAGGGACGGAACTATCACTGGTGTAAATAGTGTAAATCAATTTAATGACTGAAATAATTCTTTAAATTCATTCAAATATTTATTTGCAATACTCGGGATGTTTATGTAGGACATAACAAATTTTGTGAGAAAATATTTTCGAAATGTTCATTTGAACCTGCACTGAAATATTGTTTAAATATGTACTTTCATGGAAAATACTTTTAACACTACAGATTAACAAAGAAAAGGAACAGAACAACTTACAAATAAGGTTCCCCTGATCTTTTATTCATACATCAACCATCTTTAGAGGACTAAATTTACAGGATTATCCCCCAAAATTAGCTAGTGGGCATTTTGCAGCCTTATTATATGCAGATGATATAGTGACAATATCAACTGAACTAAAATGAACTCTGTGGATTCTAGATCAGGGATGTCAAACTTGATTTCATTGAGGGCCGCATTAGGGTTTTATTTGACCTTGGGGTTGGGGGGCATGGCCAAGGTGGGCATGGTCAGCTTGACGTCACTCATGTCGGGGGTGCCTGTGATGGCCCGAGCAATCTGCCAGTGGAAACGGGCTCCCAAGCTCCGTTTTCAGCTGCGACAGCCTCCTACAACCCTTTGCCAGCAAAAATGAAGCTTGGGAGGGCTCCACGTGGCCTTCCCAAACTCCATTTTTGCTGGCAGAGGCACTGTGGGCCGATCCTTCGCTGTTTCCAGGTCAGATCCACAGGCAAGATCTAAGCACCCCGTGGCCAGATTTGGCCTGTGGGCCTTGAGTTTGACACCCTTGCTCTAGATGCTTACTATTCTGAAGAAGAACTTGAGATCAACTGTAATAAAAACAAAATTTTAATTTCTGCAAAGTGACGTAGAGACCATACCTATTGGTTATAGAGCCAGACAAAAATATAGTTCTTTAAACATTTGGGCATAGTCTTTCATCATTTTATACCAAATATAATATAATGGTAGTTATACTATTTTCTACTTCTTCAGAATGGTACAGCATAGACGAACAGCATTAAAGCATACAGCTTCTGTTTGATGCTCAGTTGTGACCATCCTTTGGAAAGGATTCAGCCCAAATTTTTAAGGACTATATTTCAAATATATGACTAATGTGGTGCGGGGGAAGGTTTAAAGATGGACACACTGCTTGTACTGCTGCCCAGGGGTTAAAGTTACTGTATTTTTCAGAAATACAGTACAAAATTGCAACACTATGGACTTTCCAGAGCAGTCATTCTGATTATGGGTACTAACTGTACTTAAGTATAAAATATAAATATTTTATATTTATAAAAAATATAAAATATAAATATAAAGCCAAACTGGATTTATCTGCTCTATCCAGAAAGTGTTCCTCTCTCTTTTAAGTGTAGGAAGTTAGCACCCACACCTCTCCTAGAAAATTGAAATATCCTAGGAAATATTAAAAAGGCAGAATATTTCTTCTAAAAAGAGTAGAAACTCACCTCAGAAGCAGAAACTCACCCCCACCTTTGTTAATGGGTGGGCCATTAAGGCCTGGGCCAGAATACTTCACATAACAAAGATCTCCAGGTAAAGCTATAGCAATTGCCAAAAGCCCTTTTCAGTGCATCATCATCATCCAGCAAGGCTCAACCAAGCCTGGAACTCAGGACAGCCTACAGAGTTGTCCCTGCATGGCCCATGGGAGTCTGACAACCAATCAGAATACCAGCTCCAATTCAAATCCCAACAACGATTATAAAACCCAGGCACTCTCAGCACCTCAGCCCTTTTTGATCTTTTCCTTCAACTTGAAGTATGTGATCATCCTTTCTTTTCACTCTGGAGCTCCAGGCCATGTGGTCCTGTCCACCATTAAACCTTCCAAACAGCCTCCATGTTTCCAGTGTCTTTTTCCCCATTTGGAACTTAACCCAGAAGGATATTTCTTCCAACATAAGGCCAGCCAAAATCAAGTAACTAACTCTAAATTTCAAAAAGCACCAACATTAGCATATTTTAATGTTTTCCTGACAGCTGTTCTTGAGAGCAAATATGAAACAATCAACAAACACAAGATCATCTCTTGCAGAGAAGAATTTATTATATCCATACCTCATATTATTTTATACTGCTTACTCCATAAAGATGAAGGGCCTGCTTTATAACTCAAATTCTGGGCAAAGTACCAGGCAATTCTGAACTATTTTATGTAGAATTAGTTTAATAGACCAGACCACTATCATTTCCTTGAACACAATTAAATCATGTTATAATTGTTGCTGTGATTGCCTCAATGACTTAGCTATAATTTTATGTTGTGTTATTTTAGTCTAAATAAAACTGTTTTTCAATTATTTGACTACATATAGAATTCTGGTCAGTGATTGTAATAAAAGTTATGTTGTTGATGATTATTCTTGTATCAAATAAAAGTTACCTCTGGTTCAGTCTTTTATTTATAACACTGACCAGTTACATGCCAGTTTGAGCATTTCTGTGAAAAAGTTTTATTAAAGTATTTGAGGGATGGATTCTTTCAAAGCAGAACAAAAAAATCAGTCATTTTGTTTTCAATTAAAAACTTCAATAAATGGAACCATTACAATACAAAGGCTATCTGTTTGTTATCTGTCAAGTAGGTCCAATATATATCTGCAATCAAATTTTCTTTACAAAACAGAAGAGGTTTATATGTAAGAAGTTATTTATTCTCTTTACACATGTCTATGCTATTTCAGAACTGGAATTGTAACATACTAAAAGAGGAGGCAATGTTTGAATAGCTTTGTTTGATCAGCTGGATAGTTTTACAGCACTATTATGTACAGAACACTGTTCTTGCTCTCCCAGCAAGCTTAGGGCCAAGCATCTGGCAATGCTGAAACTTTGATGATATCACTGCCTCACAAAAGCTGGTTAGAGTTGAAAGTTACAAGAACACAAATCACAAAGAACAATGACAGCCCAAACAAAGCCTGACAAGAGAGAAGAGTGATTTGTAAACAAAAGAATTATGTTGTTTAATTAATATCTTATGCTCTTGTTGATAGATGATCACTGCTATTCAGGTATCTTCTTAAGTTGGGATAACTAGAGATGTGGTTTATTAAATATTAACTAATTCACCAAAATCAGAGGCAGTCTGGTAGCAGCTTTTATTAAAAAGTGTAAGCTTTCCTGAGCTGCATAGAGTGACTTGACTGATAAAGGATGTTAATTGTGAGGAGGCAGGTAGGACATGGAAAGAGAGGAGAAGACAGGTTAATGATGCAAGACAAATTCCTGGTGTGTCCAATCAACCTTGGCCAATAAAGAATTCTATTCTATTCTATTCTATTCTATTCTATTCTATTCTATTCTATTCTATTCTATTCTATTCTATTCTATTCTATACTATACTATACTATACTATACTATACTATACTATACTATACTATGAAACCTGATGATTTGCAGGGTTAATATAAACCTGCATGATGCCAGCTGAAAGTTGTTAGAACTGCCCTGAATGAAAACTAGATAAAACAGAAATTGCAGAGAATCAAAGGAAATAGTTCAGGGACTGTACACTGATATATTTGTTCAGAACACAAATCAGTACTGATATAAGTCCAGTAGAGTGATATTAATTCCTCTGAGCCCTCAAATATTGCTGCAGTCATGAATATTACATATTTATTTTAGATAGAAATTAAAAGATTAGACGGGCTGACAATGGAATTATTTTACATTAATACAAATACTAAGTTTCAATTTGTCTACTAGAAACCAGGAGATTGTGAGTTCTAGTGGCATCTTAGGCAAGAATTGGCTGAGTGACTTTGAGCCAGTGACTGTCTCAGTTCAATTCCCCTCACAGCGTTGATATTGTGGGGAAAATAGGAGGAGGAAGGAACATTAAGTGTGTTGCCTTGAATTATTTATTAAAAAAGGTAGCATTTTAAAAGGTGAAGATAAACAATTGTTTTGAAGGAAGCTTGCATGTCAGGATGCAGGCTGAGTCCCACTGCTCTTCTGAGACAACAACTCCTAGACAGATATAAAGTTAGATGACCCCCGTCTCTCCATCTTCTGGGGATTAGCAAAGAGTTGGTTCTTTTAAACAGAGGGGAGAACTTTGCAGACATCCATGAATTAATACAGGAGGAGGATATTGTCAAATGCTGGGAAAGAATAGGGAGCTGTTCAAAATATGGCAAATGAGGAACAGATGGGCATTTCAGCTTTAACTCTTAAGCAAAGCCTTAGTCCATTAGTCTTACAGAATGCATGAAAAGAAAATTTAAACACCTCTAAGAAGCCTCATCTTGACAGGTTTCTTATTTTTCATTAACAAATTAAAATGGCACTTTTTTATTTAGTTTTTGAGATTCTATAATTTAAGTTCTTCTTTTGGATTAATGGGATGCTACATGAATGTTGCTTCCTTGGTCAAGGGTCACCATGATGATGCGACAATGGAACTTTCTATTTGAATGTTCTGTCTGAACCCTCAACTGTAGTTAATCCGAAATGTGATTGGACAACTGTTTTAAATAATTTAATAGTTTAACACAAAAACTAAAATATCCATTTTCAAATAACACAATTAGTTGTAGTTGTAGAAACAAAAGCTTCCCATTGAAACTAGTTTGGGTGATCCATCAGATTCATAGTTTAGGAATCTGCACTCTTCTATTTTAAGCTATTTGTAGCCTTAATAGATGGAAGCAAGCACTAAAAAACCTGAATCTATCATGAAATTATAGTTTAGACACAACTGTCTGAATAAGAAAACAATTTACTTTTTCTTCCAATAATTTAAAGTGACATATTTCCTATATTAAATATATAGCATATCACATTTGATGCTTTTATACTTACTACTCCCCACCAAAGTGCATCAGCATAGCTGCTAAATTCATGATCGCCCGAGTCATTCACAGCATCTTTTTCAGCCAAGTACACAAAATATGAAGAAAAAATCAAGCCCAGAAAGCCAATATACAGAGTAGTTATCAATTCCTGAAAGAACAAAAAAGAACCAATTAGTGAATAATTAATCATATAGGGCTGATGGTTAACCTTTTCATCGTCCCGTGCTGAAAGTGTGCACATGCATACGCATGTGTGCATGCACCCAATGCAATGCACACGCGCCCCCACACTCCTGTGCATGTGCGCGTGACCTCCTCATGCTCCTCCCCATGCGCTTGCGTGGCAGATACTTGACAATCAGCTGGCTGGCAGAAGGCGCACACATGCGCAGTGGAACTGAGCTGGGGCGACGGCTTGCATGCCGGCAGAAATGGCTCTGCGTACCACTTCTGTCATGTGTGCCATAGGTTCACCATCATGGATTTAGGGAATTCTGCTGTCTTCAGAAGCCATTTTGAAAAAATAATACTTGATCCCCAAGTTCATACTTCAGTGGGCTTATTATTTTCCAGTAGTACTATTTTAGTAACATCCAGACAGAGGAAATTTTAAGCGGCAGAAAGCCTAATTCTGAAAAGCTAACAGCTCAATCTGAAAGCCCTCCATGTTAAAAGTTTCTAATTTGTGCTGAAGGAAGCTTAAATTTAAATTAATTCATATCAATATTAGATGAAAAAAAATCTTATAAATTCCACATAATTTTGAAAGTTATCATCCTCATTTTATTTATTGGCTTCAATCCATTCCTCAAATTGAAACAAAATGTTTGCTAAGCAAAATGATCCTAGGTTAGCATGCGGAGTAAACAGCATTTGCTGATTAAGACTAATTGTGAAAAGCATCATGGAAATAGGCATGGATGAAACTTGTATTTCAACAAACTATAGTGTTGAATTGTAACAAATTTAACAACTAAACCTGACATTCAATTAAAGAACACTTAATTATATGAGTGTTAATTCATTGATTAAATCTGCATGTGAATAAAACAACACTTCTGGTTTGAAAAGCATATATCTTTTACTCAGGGTATACAGTATGTAGCATGTTATATAAGACAGAAGTAGAAATTACTTTAAAGTCAGATCTAGTCATTGGCAGTTGGAAGAGCTTTGAAATATATTTTTTAAAAAAATATAGGAACTGCTTCCTGATTTATCAAAAAACTTTTTAATAAAATTTCTTTATCAAAATATTTTGCATTTCAAAATGATTGTATCTAATCAGTGGTGAGATTCAATTATTTTTTTTACTACCAGTTCTGTGGGCACGGCTTGGTGGACGTGGCTTGGCTTGGTGGGCATGGCAGGGGAAAGGTACTGTAAAATCTCCATTCCCACTCTACTCCAAGGGAAGGATACTGTAAAATCTCCATTCTCTTCCCACTCCACTAACCTGTTTTCCAGCTCTGTTCTCCTGTGCAGGGCAACAAAAGACCCAGCCGATCAGCTGAGACTTGGGAGGCAGGAAATAGATGGGGGCAGAGCCAGTCAGAGGTGGTGTTTGCTGGTTTTCTGAACTACTAAAAATTTCCGCTACCGGTTCTCCAGAACTAGTCAGAACCTGCTGAATACCACCTCTGTATCAAATATTAGAAGTTATTTTAATAATGTAATCTCAGACCCATCATCCACTGGGAGTTTCAGGGGGAAAAAAGTTTGCATATATTCCATCTTTCTACAAAGTACTAGACTGACCACACTGAGATGTTCTTTTCTAATTCATCGAACCAAGATATGCACAAGACTATTGCATCTTAATGTAAATATTTTGCTCCACCCTTTGCCACAATCTACAATTAGACAAGAAACCCCTAATTTTCCAGTTTCCATTCCTTCCAGACTGGGAAAATATAACTATCGGTTTCAAATATGTTCAGAGTATTAATGGCCAAACCACATGTCATTTTTACTCTAGAGTAAACATAGTTAATCCAGCTGGAAACCTTCATGAAGTAGGGTGTGACTCGAGTTCTTTGTCCTATATTTTTCTTCTAATCCAACCAGAAACCTTAATGAATGGGGTGTGACTCTAATTCTTTGTCCCATACTAAGGTCATGATCTAGATCAGCCCTTTCACATTTCAATTAATACAGTCAAGAAGGGAATCACTGAAATAAATCAATATCTTGTTTGGGCAAATCAAGTGACAAAATCAACCAACTTGTTTTGGGAACACAGTGGCATAAACGTTTTAAATATTCCTTTTCCAAACACTACCAATCTAAATCACAAAAAAACCATGCTGTGTTTCCTGTACAGGTAGTCCTTGACTTACGACCACAATTGAACCCAAAATTTCTGTTGCTAAGTGAGACATTTGTTAAGTGAGTTTTCCCTAGTTTGCCACCTTTCTTGCTACAGTTGTTAAGTGCAGTTGTGAAATTAGTTGTTAAGTGAATCTGGCTTCCTCATTGACCACAAAAGGGGACCACATGAACCCAGAACACGTCATAAATGTGAGTCAGTTGTCAAGCATCTAAATTTTGATCATGTGACCATGGGATATTGCAGTGGTCGTAAGCATGAAAAACAGTTATATGCCATTTTTTTCAGTGCTGTGGTAACTTTGAATGGTCACTAAATGAACTGTTGTGGGTTGAGTGCAATGTGCAATGAAAATAAAACATACGGTTGCTAACTACCAGCCTATGCACTGAATTGGGTAATTCAGAACAGACTTTCATTTACCCATAGAGGAACAAATGCAGGGGTGGGCTGCTAGGGGTTCACCTGGGTTCGAGCGGACCCGTTGCTAACATTATGGCTGGTTTGGCGAACCACCAAATCCCACCCCTGGCTGGCCCCTCTCATCTCGCCCTTCCCCTCCCACCCCACCCAGGAGTCTCCATGCAGCCCATTTTGGATGTGAGGTAAGTGCAGGGCCCACACGGAGGCTCGGGGAGGGGCAAAAAAAATAGGCCTCCTGGAAGTTCCAGAAGTCTGGAAATGGGCTTGTTTCCAGCCTCTGGAGAGCCTCCGGAGCCCAGGTGAGGCTGTTTTCACCCTCACAGAGGCTCAAGGAAAGCCTCCGGAGCCTGGGGAAACGCCCCCTTGCGCTGTGGTGCAGGAGGCCAACTAGGCCACGGCCACCATGACCACGCCCACCCAGCAACCGGGCAGAAGACCCATTGCTGAAATTTTTGAAGCCACCCCTGAACAAATGGATCTGAATAAACTTCACCTCAGCTCTGGATTTCTACAAAACCAAGTCAAAGATGTATGTGTGTATGTATGTATGTATGTATGTATGTATGCATGTATGTACCTATGTATATATGTAATTTACATACATATCCTCCAAGATCTCGTGTAAATGTATATGGCTCTTTACCTATATTTTATCTGTATATCAACTGTAAAATAGATCCAGCTAAGAGATAATAAATGACCCAATCAAATCCAAATAATTTTGCAGTCAAGTGAGATTTGAATTTTATATTTAGGCTTGAATTAAATATGGCAGTTACATTTTCTCATAGTTGAGACAAAACAAGAAGCCCTGGGTAAACTATTTTCTGTTCAAGTGAGGCTCATAATTAAAAGAGAAGGCAATGATTTTGCCTTGTTTATTAATACTATTATAATTCCATGTTTACTATTTTAAAGATGTGGAGACACATCATGGTTACATAGGAGAATAGGTGCAAATGTTATCTATAAATACACAAACACACACAGACACATCAAAGGATTGCATTTACTTTAAAAATGTATAAATCTGTGATACTCTTTAATAATACAATCATAGACGTAGAACAAATCTATTATGGAACATAAGCCTATTAATTCAGCATATATTCAACTAAAATTACAAGAGTTCATATTACGTTATTTTCTGGTCAGATTTCACTTACGTCAACTTAGGTGGTCCTCAACTTACAAACATTCATTTAGTAAACGTTACTATACTAATTACTTACTATTGGTACTACTGAGTCTTAGAGAAGACTTTAGTCTTCTCCGGAGTTCAGAACTACAGTTTTGTCTGCAGACTTTCCAATCCATGTTGGGAAGTCAGAGAAGGTGTAAGCAAAGCTAGAACATCACTTCCTGGCTTTAATCCATGTAATTTGTTGGAATGACACAGAGGTGTATTCAGCAGGTGCTGACCAGTTCTGGAGAACCGGTAGTGGAAATTTTGAGTAGTTCGGAGAACCGGCAAATACCACCTCTGACTGGCCCCGCCCCCATCTATTCTCTGCCTCCCGAGTCCCAACTGATTGGCTGGGTCTTCTTTGGTTTCCCTGCATAGGAGAACGGAGCTGGAAAGCAGGTTAGTGGGGTGGGGAGGGAATGGGATTTTGTAGTAACCTTCCCCCTGGAGTGGGGTGGGAATGGAGATTTTACAGTATCCTTCCCCTGCCACGCCTACCAAGCCATGCCCACCAAGCCACACCACACCCGCCAAGCCACGCCTATAGAACCAGTAGTTAAAAAAAATTGAATCCCACCAGTGGAATGACACATTTGAGTACTCCAAAACTAATGTAAATCTAGATTCCCAACAATAAAGAAAGAAATGCTCACAAATTCCCATCTTTGCATACCTGTCTATGTATGAACACTACAGATCCCAACAGTCTCCATGTGCCGCCCTGCCGATCTACATGAAGCATGCGCAGAATCTGAAGAAACCGGATACCTCTGGGGAAGGGGCGGGAGTATTTAATCAAAGAAAAAGAAAGGAAACAAATTAAAATACAGTTTTGAAATAAAAGTATGATTATGGAAAAGAAAAGAAAAACCCACAGGGAATGATATATGTTTAGGACTATAGAGGTAGTCCTCACTTAACGATCATTAGCGCCATTCAAATTTGTGAAAAAGATTACTTACGACTGCTGTAGCCTCCCTGTATTCATGTAATTGTGATCTGTATATTTGACAACTGATTTCCACTTATGATGTTTACAGTGTCCTACATTTATGCAATCACTATTTGTGACTTTCCCAGCTGGCTTCTGACAAGCAAAGTCAATGGGGAAGCTAGCAGGAGGTCACAAGTTCATGTGATGTCTCGCTTAATGACTGTGGGAGATTAGCTTAATGAGCATGGCAAAACATGATCATTAAAATTGGGTGCAGTCAAGTTGATGCCTCACTTGATGAACACACCACTTAAAGATTGAATCTTCCAGGCTCTACTGAGATCTCAAGTTGAGTATTACCTGTATAAAATTACAGTTAACATATTTACCTGATAGCCGAGGTGGCAAAAACTTGACCTTTTGAACCAACACATAGTACTATCATGGAGGCAACAACTACAATAAGATCTGGAAATTAAAAACAGATAAACAAGTAAATATAGGTTAGAAAGTTTATGCACCTTACACATATTTAGATTTTATGCTAAAATATTTTACTTCTATTAGGTGGTATGTGTTCAGTACCCATTGATAATTAATATTCGATTATACAAATTTGCCTTGCTATTACTTTCCTCTTGCTTTGCTTGTATTTTTATAAAGACTTCGTGCACAGTCACATATTTGCTATTGTTCTAAAGACTGTAAAAAAGATTTTTATAAAGATGTCATGCACAGTAATATATCTGCTAAGATGTACAGGAGGTTTCAAGGCAATATATGTTTTAAATATTTTTTTAAATAAGGCAGTGTGTTAGTTTCCAGTATCCTTTGAACTTTTACATGGCTGCTACATATGATAAAATGTTTTTTCCCTGTGTCACAACATTGATTATTATATGATTTATCTATTTCTACAATTATGGACAGAGTTATGTACCATCTGTAAAACATTTTGTACCAATTATCTCTTCCTCATATATTTCCTTGAGAACATTTATTACTTAATCTTGCAACACTGGTGGAGCAAGGATGAATTCTTTGAAAAAAATAACAAAGATAGGAATGTCCTTTGATCAATGTGGTCAAGGAAAGAAAAGCAAGGAAAGAACCACCTCCAAAAGATGAAGCAATTTCACCTTCCCACCTGCACTTTTTATTTGAGAAAAAGATACATTGTCTTGTGAGGAACAAACACTGCATATGCTCATTCTGAAATCATACAGGCTATATAGAGTCTGTAAACGTTATGGAGCCATTTCTGGAAAATTTCCCAATGGAAATTCAATTTACTGCTACTCTGGAATAGTTCACAAGGGCACTCCATCATTCAGAATAATATTTATTTTATTTTATTGCATTTGTATCCATCCATCTCACATAGTGATACTATAGTTACTACTGACTAATATACTCTTTGGGGATTGAAATATTACCTTCTAGATCACTCTTCTGGGAACATAGAGCTACAATAACTAGTTCCATCATTTTATTAATATAAGGATAAGTAATCTTTTTAAATGTTATCATTTCTGTCTTTATTGGGATATCAGGAGCTACATTGTGAGGTTTTGTATGATTAGAACAAAATGTTGGAACAGGGTCAAAAACTGAATGTGATTTGATATTTTCCTACCACATTAAAAATCACAATTTAATTAAATCCCTGGAAAGTTTTGAAGCACCTTGGTCCAAGGTTTTGTAGGTCTCCTGGTTATAGAAATACCCTAGCAAGAAAAGAATGGAAAGAACAATTGCAGTGCCCACTCTCCTTGACTGACTGCCCACAACCAGTGTTCAACATCTCAAATAAGCTTTCATTAGAATAATTTTCCTATTAATACTTCTTTCGGTTTTCTATCATGATCATACATCAAATCTATACATGTGATTAGTCTGTAATTCAAAACAGAGACAATCACCCGTTCTTAGATAATGAAGCACAATATTTTCTGTTTTTTAATTTAAAATAAATCATAGTATACAAAACCACACATACTCACCAATGATAGAAATGGGTTTTCTAGCAAAACGAAGCCTTCCCCAGAAGCCAACATATTTACTGCGGCATCCTGAAGACCACAATCGAACCACATATTCAGTTCCAAAAAATACCACTAATACAATTTCCTAGAGGAAACAGATAGTGAGCCTGATTAATTTAATATGCCTTTAATGCTTTTCATATGCTATTTGGAGAAAATGGAATATCGGGTCTGGGAGTCTTAAAATAAATTGTAACAATCATCTCCCACTATGGTGTCCCTCCTGATTGGAGATTCAGATAGCTGTAGCCCCCGCCCATCTAAGGAATACCAGTTGTGGAATGATAATCTTCAACAACAATCCATAATACAATTAAAAATTAAAACGTTGTTTTATACTTAGTCACATTTTATTATCATATCTTGAAAAATATATGCCGGAAAAACATAAAAAGGCCTTCAAGGACAATTCTGTGCATGTAAAGTCCAAAATTAATAAAGTTTAATAGTATCTTAGAATTGTTAAAACTACACCTTAAATTTCAATTTTTAAAGTCATATTAAAAAAACCTACAAATGCAACATACCAATTGTTCAATTCATTGGAAAATGTTTTAAAAACTAAAGCTTCTAGTGGAAATTATGTCAAAAAGAATAAGCAAAATTTTGACAGAATAATAAAGTAGCTTATATTTTCTTCTTTTACATTGATGTTTTTATTTAGTAAAATATTTATCAGTGAATTGTTGTATAAACTTGTATATAGATACTTGGAACCACTATTAGCACTGTAACTAAATTTAGCTTTAAAATGTTTGACTTTCCTATGTCCTTTTCACTACATATATAAGTGGAAAAGTAGGTTCCACACTGCATGAAAATACCTAATGTGCAAATAAAGAAGCCACCTGGCCATTTCTTTAAAAAGAAATAACATCAGAATGTTTATACATAAATCATACTATAGTTATTCTGCAAAAAAAAACTTTTTTCAAACTAAGAAAATATATGACAACTACAATTAATTGACTCTGAGAAAGAGAAAATAACGAGGTATAGTGCATCAAAACTCCCTACATCAAAACTCCCTACATGCAATTAGAATTTAATATTGTAACAAGGGTAGGAAAATAGAAACAAGCAAGGGTGCCTTTATTTATGGGTGCCTTTAGACGTGTGGGTTTGTGGAATAAGGGAATAGCATGGGGAAAATTTGCATAAGAGCTCTAGGTTTTTAAAGAGCCTCTATGATTTGCTGGATAACAGGAACACTGACAAATATGCAAATGTGTGCTGCCCTAAAGACAATGAAACAGACATACAGTCAATGGTTACTGTCATCCAGTTCGTTGCATGACATGTAGACAAGCTTAGAAAACATTGATTGTTCTATAAACTCCTGCAATTGGAAAGAAGGACCAGTCAGCTTACACCAAGACACATTTTTCACTCCTGACATTTTGATAAAGGCATATTGACCTAAATGAGACCCATGTTATTCTGGAAACATCAGAGGTGAAAGGGCACAAGCTGTTCTTCATGGTCATACACAAAAATGCCAGGTAACTATTAGCAACTGGCAAATTCCACTCCCCAACCCTTGGCTTGGTGACACACAAGTGTTGTATAAGCCCAATAAATCCACTGCAGGAGGAGGAGGAGGAGGAGGCTGATTGTTTGTTGCTATATTTAGAGACAGCTGTCAGAATAGCTACTTAGAGGCTAAACCCTCTGCTGTTTAAACTTACAATAAAATGTGATAATCATTAGAAAGGCAAATAAGCAATTCTTAGTGAATTACTTCACTAAACCCTGCATACCATTTCTCAACAAACTGGGATTTCAGTAGTTTCAATATGAAAGAGGCAAACATAACAACAACAACAACAACAACAACAACAACAACAACAACTTGTATGCTACCCAACTCTCAATGAATCTTGATGGCTCAAATAATAATACATCAAATAAATTACAACCAAATCAATAAAGATAAAGGATAAAAAGAAAAGATGGCAAGTGTGATGAAGAGAGAGATCTTGTTCTCTCTCACCAAAGCCCTGGGGGAAGAGCCACCAAGAAGACGGGCTTCCAATGATGACATTGTTTAATTAAAGGATCCCAGAATGTGCCAAGCTACAGGACTGAATTGGCTACATGTTATAGGAGACAGGTGGTCCTTCAAGGGATTGAATGCCATGTAAGGCATGCACACTAAGGGCTTCTTTTTCACAATTTTTATCTGGCAACAACAACTTCAAATTTACCCTGTTTCTCCAACAATACGGCCTCCCCAATAGGAAGTCCCAGCATGTTTTATAGGCATGAAATGAAATTAAGCCCCTCCCCCAAATTAAGGCCTACATTAAAACATGCGAAATGGGGGGAATGATGGGGGAGCTTGCCATTAGGAAGTACTTTTGTTGCACACCCAGATATGGTGCTGCCTGCATTGACCCCGATACAAAGTGCCCCACCAATGCCGAGGTCAACATCCAAGCCGCCGCTGCCCGCCGCCCAAAGATGCAAGGGGGGGAAATTAAGTCACCCCGAAAAGACAGCCTAGCCATTTTTCGGGGCTCAAAAAAAAAAAAAAAGACCCGGCCTTATTATATGAGAAACACGGTAGCTATGTTATCTGGTTAGAATTAGGCTGATATTCTTATCAGATATTTACATTTATATTGCATTTTTTAAAAATGAAACTTAATTTATTTCGGAAAGCAAAGAGACATAAATGCTCAGCTGGGCTTTCTGTACATAATCCAATGTTCGACCTTTATAAACCTTAGTAAGACCACACTTATAAGCCTTAGTAAGACCACATTTGAAATACTGCATTCAGTTCTGGTCACCACAATATAAAAAGGATGTTGAGACTCTGGAAAGAGCATAGAGAAGAGCAACAAAAATGATTAGGGGGCTGGAGGCTAAAACAGCCTACAGGATTTCAGTACATCTAGTCTAATGAAAAGAACGACCAAGGGAAACGTGATAGCAATATTCCAATATTTGAAGGATTCCTACAAAGACAAGGGAATCAAACTATTTTCCAAAGCACCAAAAGGCAAGATGAGAAACCAAGGAGAGAAGCAACTGAGAAGAACTAGAACTAAGGAGAAAATTCTTGCCCTCAGAAGCTGTGGTTACTCCATTACTAGAGGCTTTCAAAAAGCGACTGGGTAATCATTTATCTGAAATAATATAGGGTCTCCTGTATAGGGGGTTGGACTAGAAAACCTCCAATCTATTATTCTATGTTCTATGTTCTACATTTGTTGGATCAGATTGAGGCTGGAGTTGAAAGCATACATAACAAGGAACCTACTCGATCCAAGAAAAGAGAATAAGTGATCACGCAGTTACAGAAGGTCAACTACTACAACCTGGTACACCCAGGACTATCTTTAAAGACAATTCAGAAAATAGGACAGAATACAGAGACTCAATTATTTTAGGGACTAGTTGATCAACATCTGGATAAACTCCAGTTTAAGTGCCAGATATGCTAGTGGACTTTTGGCCTCAGGTTAAAATGTTAGTGCAATTCTGGTGAAAGACCAGAATGGGTTTGGGACTGGTTGTTTGAAGGATCATCCAAACCCATAAACTTGCTTGATCTCTTATCAGTATAAGAGTTTCTCTTCAAAATCCATAGGTAAGATTTACCATGCCTATTTTTGTCTGGAAGAAATTAAGTCTGTTTAGGAAAAATCCTTGTCATTCTGGAATTTCCTACCACACGATAAGTGCATGTTCTCTACCTGACCATTTTAAAAATATTTTAAAAGACTTAGATATATCTTTTGGTTTTAAAAACGCATATGTCCATTTGTAATGTGTAGTTTTACTCCTGTTGCTTTTAAAAATACATTATTGCATTTGTTAGTTTGTATATTATATTTTTATTCATTAAACGGTTTATCTTAAAAATTGCTTCAAGGTGGCTTTAAAATCAGCAAAAAAATATTTGAAGAAATATATATATATATATGACCCCTTTATTAAATAAAATAGTAAGAATAAATGTTTCTCCTGGTTGCTTTACCAAAATTTTCCAAAGGACATTTTCCAGTGGTTCTGGGAGTACAGCTCTAAAAGGCAACCCAAAGTAATCAAGTAATATATAAGATCACATAAATGCTTAATTAATAATAAAAACACAATATAATAACTATAATATTGATGTATTATTGATAGAAAACAGTTTCTACCAGCATCTGCATTTTACTGGGCATAAACAATGGCATGACAAAGTAGCAACAATGAGTGCATTGGAATATCTGCAAGAAATATCATTTACCTGCAAGCAAGAACTGGTGAGAGTATTACATACATAGAAAATGAAGAAGCTAAAGTTTTCTGGGACTTTAGAATTCAGATAGACAAATACCTGCCACACAACACCCCAGACTTAACACCTGTTGATAAGAAAAATTTTTTAAAAGTCGGAATAGTAGCTATTGTGGTACCTGGAGATAGAAGAATTAAGGACAAAGTAGTAGAGAAAAATCACAAAATAAAAAGACCTGCAAATAGAAGTAGAATGACTATGTCAAAAGAAAGCAAATAAAGTATCACTAGTAATAGGCACCTTGGGTAAAATTTCAAAACATCAGGAGCATCATTTGAACATCATCAGCACTGAGAAAATCACCATCAGTCAATTGCAAAAGGCAGGTTTACTTACATCCTGAGATAATACCTTCAACATTACCGAACAGCATTTGCCTATCACAGTTGCTTGGAAAGGAGTCAACAGGTGGATAAAAACTCCAAATCCATGCTACGCACCTGGCTGACTATGCAACCAATCATAATAATTCCATATTAGTATTATACCTGACAGAATGTTATCAAAATAACAATCCTTCCAGGCAGCTAAAAATAAATATAATATTAGAAAATTCTTGGCAGGATATACATTTGTGTCAAATACATTTATATTGGATATTTCACGATGGCAGAAGTTTTCTAACACACCTGCTCTTCAATATGCGCATGATAAAGAATATAAAGAAAGAGCAAATAGTGATCAAGGGGTTGAGATAACATGTTGTTCATATCTGCAGATACAATCTAGATATGAGAAGGATGTCAAAATGTATTAATAAAGAAAATATATAGCTATTTATTATTACGATGGAAGATGAACAAGTAAAAGAAATAATGATAGTATGGGCTAAAAATTGTCTACTGCATACAAAGAGAATCTTTATAAAATGTTTTATAGATGGTATCAAGTCTGCAAAATGTTGGAAATGCCATGAGACACCCAGTTCGTATTATCATATGTAGTGGACATGTCAAAAAATGAAAAAATATTGGACAAAAATACATGGCTGGAGAAAAATGATAAAACAGCATATTGACTTGAAACCAGAGATATTTTTGTTGAGCATTTTACCGGATAAATATAATAATGGGAATGCATATTTGATTCTTCATGTATTGACTGCAGCTAGAACTGTATTTTCACAACAATGGAAGAGTGAAGAGATCCCAATGCAGGAACATGTGATTTAAAAACATCAGAATGTGCAGCTAACACTTAAAATCAGGGAAAAGAAAGAAACTGAATATTTTCTGACTTGGGACTTATTTTGGCTAGCTGAAAAATGGCTAGCTGAAAAAAAAAAAAAACGGGAGCTAGATATAGGGAAATACATGTAAAGGATCAGAGATATAAGGAAGGTATATTGAATTGGTTAAGTAAGTAATATTGTTATTACCATTATTAACACTACTATAATTAATATCAATGAAATGAATATTATTGTAAACATTTTGATTATTATTTCCTGGGTACTATTTGTACCCAGACAACACACTGTTCAATTAAAATTGGAATTTTCATATGCTATAAAATAAAAACTTGAATTAAAAAAAAAGAAAGAGCAAATAAAGACCTTTCCCTACTACCATGTTTCAGTGCCTTCCACGTATCTTTGAATCAACCAAAAACTATACTATACTATTAAATTGGTTGTCTGTATTGCCAATTCCTATTTTGCTTCCTATCTTCCTATCCTATCTTTATTGTCATTGTTCCCAGTCACTATCAGTCCATGACCTCCCTCCAAGAAAGTGGGTGACAAAGCTTGACTGTAATGAACTTCTCAGAGCCTAGGAAAGAAGATGGTAAATTGCAAAATATTAGAGAACCCTTCTGCACATTACTCTCATATCAAGGAAGTGAGTGACAATCTCCCCACTGCTTCCAGATATGATCAGAAAGTGGATATCACAATCCCTGGAATAAAGGTACTAATAAATAGGGCATTAAAGTACACAAACCTAGTTTCCAAGCTTCTGTAATCTAGATCAGGGTACTCCAACCCCTGGGCCCACTATCGGGCTATATCCTATTCGCAACCAGGCTGCGGGCCGGTGTACAACCGCACACAGCTTGACTCACGTGAGCAGCAGGGCGGTGCCCATGAACATGCACACCGGCCTGCCCTCGTGCTGCCCAATTCCCCTCTCCCCACCAGACAGGCAATGAAACCGCAAAGGTTGGGGACCACTTTCCTTCTACTCCTTAAATTTAATTAACTTTCTATGAGAATCCAAGCTTATTAACTGTATCAGATGCTAGGAACTAACAGGTTATATAAACCTAAGTCTGTGATCATCCATGGTGGTGTCATTGAAGAAAACACAAATGACATTAATGTGCAATGTTTTTATTGCACAAATTGATGGAAGGATGTAATTTACCTCGTTTGCCTAATGGCACATATACAATGGGCATTTTCATTGCAAATGACATCGTTTCATCCACTGGGTCCAAAGTTGGTTGTATCAGGATGTTCTAAATCTAGGTTTCGTTTTAGATGGTTTCTCAGTGCCTGTAGGAAACTCCCTGGGTTGATCTTTCCTGCTAAGTAGATTATACCTTTTCCTATCAGTATTCTACAAATTAATGTTATAAAATGCAGTTTGGGAGGAAGAGATCTTTTTAAAGAAAAATGCCATCAGGAGAAGCGGAGATTGAATTTCATGGAGACAATTGTCACACTGACGTGGCTCACCTTATTTCATAACCAATTAATGAGACTAGCTTTTCAAAGTTTTACTTCCCACCAATTGTCAACTGAATGTTTCTTTTGTTAAAGGGTTCAGGAGTTTCCTTTAGAAGTAATTTCTCTCTTTCTACAACTAATAATAAGATCTCAATATTACTGGAAATGTCTAAAAAGTTCTTGGCTACAAAAAGATTGGAAATTACATCTGGCAACAAAACTGGTCAATCAAGTACTTGCTTTTCAAACTTTTTCTGTTATTGAACTAAAGCTGCATGAAAAACTACTAAATATGCTTCAGAACTCCCAACATTTATTTCATCCTTTAGGAACTGGAAACCAAATCAGAAAGCAAAATCAGAATAATTCTCCTTCCGTTATTTTTTTATTCTACTATTTTTTAAAAAATAAAATCAAATATTGCAGTAACATAATTTCTACTTACCCTCAACTGAACATTCCTTTAAAAACTATGAAACATTGTGATTTCAGGTACTCTTTTTGGGTTTGAGATTTGCATTTACACAATATTCCCTGTCAACCTACTTGAACTCTCTCCCAAGCCTTCATACATCTACAGTAATAGTAAGACTGAGGTCTGTAGGCAGCTCACATCACAGATATGTGTTAATAGTTAATAGTACTAACTTTCAAACTGTAAGTGTGCCAAGCTCATTTGCTATATTTACCACTGCCTTCAACAATTAGCTAGGCTGGATGAAAATATTTTAATTCAAATGAACTGAACTGAATGAAACACAGGCCAATTTGGAGCATGAATTAGCTGGTTAAGATTCATTTACTCAGCAAAAATAACACCCTTCTTCACTTGATTTATTATTGAACTTTCAAAGGCTGTGTACAAATGTTCCCATTGTGTGCACTGTTTAACATGCTTAGATTGAAAGCCTCTTTCAAAAATGGAGTTGCTTATAGCTTGTTGTTCAAATATATTCCAGTTGCTTTATCATCAAAATACCATGCCCTCATTTATATGCTGGCTGCAAAGAGAGAACCCACTGTCAATATTTCCTTTCCCCAAGCTGTGGCTTCCAGAAATGGCAGACTACCATTTCAAAAAATTATAGCCATAGGTTAGCAATTTTGGAAAGTATAGTCCCAACATGACTGGAAAACATAAGAATGAGGATATGTTAGCATACAACATAAACAATGGGGATTTCCCCATCATTATGTGATATTCCCAAATTACGTAAGATTGTAGGGTGGATTTTTCTTTCATTCAAAAATTGCCTTTCTGAATCACATATATTTGAAGATCCATCTGAAGAAACTACTTGCCAGTTCTGGCATTTAACGTTACTTCTAACCTATGTTATTTTAATAATAGCCCATGGGAGAAAAGTAAGATGAGATCTATGGAGAAGAAGACAAGTAAGTAATGTAAGTGTTATTTATACATATAATTGCAGGAGATGCAATGAAACATACAATTGCAAGAAATGCAATGGGGAGAATGGATGTTAGGTGTAAAAAAAAAAATTTTTATTTTTATTTTTTTAAAACTGAGCTTGAGACAAGATTTGGGGCAACACCTTTTCTAGTTGCCATGAAGTCCTATCAAAGAAGTGAATAATGGGCATTTAAAAAAAAAAAAAAAAGATAACCATAAGGGAGAGTGTTGGATGTCATTTGAAATTTTCTCAGCATTTGTCAGCTTATTAACATAGGCTCTTTTTAAGAACCATGGCTCAGAACATCAGGCCTGGTTATTTTCTTCTCTATCTTTCAATATAGTATGTGTCTTTTGTTTACCTCCTTGCTCTGAGATTTCTAGGAACAAGTGAAACCGCTAAAACACAGCTGGGCATAAAAATTATAATTCAAGGTTATGCTGATGCTTCCAATGCTACATAAAGGGATCAACTACAATTATACATACATCCCTAGGAAGTGCTTTGAACCTTTGCCTGGCAGAGGTCATAATGTTACATCATATTTCATAATCATGGTATTATTTCACTTGTCTCAAAAGGTCGAATTCCTACAGCTGGCCACACTGCCTTCCTGTTTGAAGAAAGCCTCTGATTCGGAGAATATTACAATTAGTGTATTTATTACCAGCAGCTATGAGCAAAAACTGTTTTTGGAGCTGCAAAATGTGACGCAGTAATGTTTAGCATCCCCCAAATTCTGTTCAAAGCTACAAGTAAATGTATTTTCAGTATGAGAATATTTGTATGCATGATACTGAGGGATTAATATTTTTTTCATAGATATATATTCATCTCTTATATTTCTTTCCCGCCTTGTGGTGTATATATTGCTCTCCTTCTATTTTTCTCTCACAAGAATAAACCTGTGAATAGGTTGGATTGTACTCCAGATCCATCATCTTAAGTGAAATTCTATAATGACTCTGAAATACTACCCAACAAAATGACTTCTTTTTGTCCTTCAAGAAGATTCTGAAGTATTTGAAGGAAAATAAACATGGTATTAATGTGCTACACTTGAAATATTTTAATATTTAAATCAATAATGTCTATGCTGATGTTTTCTATGGAAGTGCTGGCTGAAGTGGTTTTTGTAGAAAACAACTTTTATTTTATAGTAATACACTGTGCCTAATTTTTACACAGCTACTCAACATAAACACATTCTATGTAAACTTTACATTTATCAATTTCTAGAAGAGCACATGTGACAAAACACTCAAGAACTGAAGAAAGTAGAAAGCTGATGCCTACGTAAATCATTTATATTTCTACCTTAGCAACCAAATTCTCTAATTTAGCAGCTTTACAGCTGCTAGAAGGAAACTAAGGAAAAGGGAGGGGAAAACAGATGGTATTGTACATTGTTCCAATTGCCAGACTTTATTATTCCAGAGTCTCATACTATAGTTTGTAAAACCATATAACAAGTATTAACACATTTCAGAAAGGAAGATTAAAGAAAAACGAAGAGGCAATAGATAGAGAAATTTAATTAACTAGGCCGGAGTTCAGAAAGTTCTTTCTTTACAAAAGAAAGCACAAAAAATGGATGCAATGCTTGAAGTAACTTTGTCATCTCAGGGAAATCTATTATGACTTTAGAGCACAAATTGCTGGACCCCCATTATGCACAATTACTTAACTGTCTTCAAATCTTACATGAGAAATCCATTCATGCCGTAAAAGGAATCCCTTCACTGCCCTAAATCCCAAACTTTGTTGATGGCATTATGAGGAAAAAAAAAATCTTCCTTTTCCTCTAGAAAATGCGTTTGTCTGCTCACCAGTAACATAGCTCAAGTTCTTTTTCTTCAGTGGTGACCCAACTGTTATCAACAAACCACAGTTACAGTATCAACATGCTCCTTGCTGATTTTACAGGTAGTCTTCATTTAACAACCAAAAATAGGGTCTAGCAACATGCTCATGAAGTTAAGTGGTCACTAAGTGAAACTGCTTATATCTTACTTCAGCTTTATTTTGCTATACACACCTGAGGTCATAAATGTGAGGATCAGTTGTAAAGGATTAGTTTTTCATCATGCTCATAACTCCAAGCAATTGCTAAACCAGATCTACCTATAACATGAAGTAGCAGTCACTTATTTCATGTCCATGGAAACCAAACTGTCAAGCACAGGAAATCAGGAAGCAATGCAGTTCAAATGTATACAAGAGTCTGAACTACTACTAATGGTGACAGCAAATTGGCGGTAGATAAGAATAATCAGAATTCAAGGTGGGCTGGACTTAAACCACGTGGGGGCGTGAAATGACTGGACACTGATGACACACTTAGCCCCTCCCTTGGGCTCAACCTGGTTATCTCCTACACAAATAATTTATTAAACAAAATCCTACTCAGCCATGAGGATCACGTTTACCAATGCAGGTAATCCTCGACTTCCAACCACAACGGAACCCATAATTTATGTTACCAAGTGAGAAATTTGTTAAGTGAGTTGTCCCATTCTATAACTTTTCTTGCCACATTTGTTAAGTAAATCACTGCAGTTGTTAAATCAGTAACCCGCTTGTTAAGTGAATCTGGCTTCTCCATTGACTGTCAGAAGGTCGCAAAATGTGATCACATGACCCCCGTGACACTGCAACCGTCATAAATGTGAGACAGTTGCCAAGCGTCTGAATTTTGATTAGGTGATCATGGGGATGGTGCAAGGTTGTAACTGTGAAATATGTTCATAAGTCACTTTTTTCAGTGCCATTGTACCTTCGGTCACTAAATGAACTGTTGTAAGTTGAGGACTACCTGTAGTAAAGCCATCATAGAAAAGAACTGTTAAAAATAGGCAACAAGCAATTATGTAGTCTTTTGGCTTCTGACCTAAGTGCCTTTAATGTGACCTGCCTAATATTCCTTATCTTCTTTTTTAGATTAAATAGCCATGAAATTCGCAAATTCTGAGGAGGCAAAACTAAACTTCCTTTTCTTTTTGACACTTGTTTGAAAGACTGAAATTATTCAGCATATTACCTCTTGCCCCAGTAAGTATGTGTCCTGGCTGTGAGTTCGATCCTAGGTAGAGGCTAATATTTGGAATAGACTCTCCTGCTTGAGCAGGACTAGGGTTGGACTAAATGACCTTCAAGGTCCCTTCCAACTCTGTTATTCTATGATTATTATTTCTACTTTATTAATGTATTGTATCTGAACAATGGTGAACTGTACCTTAACACAAAGCAAGCAAAATATATAACTTTTATAAACAACCACCTGTGTAAATACAGTAATTGGAAGAATTTGTCCTTAAGGAACTAAGGATGTCAGGCATTTAATCCAATTATTGCATATACAGTATGAGATTTCTGGAAACTGTGATTTAGGTTCGCTGGATAATCTTTATCAAATGTTCTTTTTGTTTTGAATGTTTTTTTCCATCATTGAGAGATAAACTTGGTTATTTAAAACTTTAAGATGTGACTTTGCAAAAATGTCAAAAAATATTTTAAAATGTTTTATTAGCATACCTCTTTTTTCAGAACAAATTTTTAACAGTCAAATCATTAAATGCTATGGAGAAGGCATTTACCTAAAATTTCAGTTAGAAGAAAGAGTCTGTCAGTTCTTGACTTTCAGAAATCTTGACATGGTGTCATGTCTCGTGTTCATTATCACACTATAAAACAGATGTTTCTGTATGTACTATCACATGAAATGAGTTAATTTCCCTTGAAGTTTATCTGCACTGACCAGATGACTTTTTCAGTAAGCACATCCAATGCCACTGTGGTTACCATAGAGACAAATTTTCCCATCCATTGTGCAGCCGTCTTACAGTAGCTACCAGCTGTTGTCTAGTCATATATTCCATCGGAGGTGAGTTAGGTAAAAAAAATGGGAGATCTACAGCTGTCCTAGCCACTTAACTGTAGTTTTCAATTTCCAGCCTTTTTGCCACTTTCACTAAACACTTTTGTTAAAAACTCTTAACAATGCGCCTTTATTATTACTGTTACATATAGGCTTATAGGAATAGACTAAGAAATATGAGTTCCTTTTGGGTAAAATATTGCCATATATATAAACAGATATTGTATTTATAGTGAATTCCACTGGATGACAAAGTTTTACTAAAATTAAGCATATTTAATTTCAGCAGGAAAGTAAATGCTTTTTACCATCCTATTTATTTATTTTGTGTATGGCATGTATGTGTGTGTGTGTGTGTCTGTCTGTCTGTCTGTCTCTGTGTCTCTCTCTCTTTCTCTCTCTATGTTTCTCTCTCTATGTTGTGTTAGTGGGCAACACAATATAGAAGATAAAATATTAAATTAAAATAAAACCATAATAAAGTTACCATAATAGGGTGCCATAGAATTGCAATGGGATGGATATTATAATTCCTTCCTACTGAAATCAGTGCAATTTAAAATGCCCATCTAGATTGCGCTTTAAAGTTCTATCTCAGTGTTTAATTGTTTAATTCAGGCTTTCAATTATTTTCACTCCAGGCTGTTGAGAAGGGGAGGGAAGACCTTCAGATTACTGCCTCTGGGTTCTTTCAAAGCTCTTATACCTTGCTTCAGTCCATTAATTCATCCTTCGGTACTCTGATGAGTCACAGGGAAGAAAAACAATTGTAGCTACAATTTTCATTCTTGCATTCTTCTATTTAAAGGGACTCAAGTTCAAATGTTTAATTATATCTTTGAAGAGTTAATAATCAATTCAACAAAGGCTTCAGAATGTCTTTGAAGCTTTAAGAACAAGCCAGAGATGATGGAGGAGGAGGAGGAGGAGGAGTGGGGTTACAGTGTTAACTCCACAGGGAATTTAGATAATAGGTTGTAAAGGTTGAGAGCCTGGATTATGTCTTCCAGTTAATAAAGTTTGGCCAAACTTGTTGCTCTGTCTTGGTGCCATGCTGCTGCACAGAATGCCAGTAAACATTATATTGTACCTTTGAACACAGATATTCATTATCTTATGATTCAAAAACAAACAGTTATTGCTTCTGCAGTAATCTGAGTCACCATGCTGGTTTAGCTAATATACTAGCAGATAAAGAGTGTAATCCTATTGATTCTTCCAGTTCTTTTTGGAGTATTTATCTCCACCATCTATGCTTTCCCCCTTGTCTAAATGGGTGGTGGTTCTTCTTCTATCTATTATGCTTATGCAGTTCCTTGGGGTTCTGTTCATACAGTTACCTAAGGTCCCACCTCATCTTCCATACCTTTTAATATCATTAACATGATTATAACATTCATCTCCCTTTCTTTTTATCAGTTGAGATAGCAGTAGCAATAGCACTTAGACTTATACACCACTTCACAGCCCTCTCTAAGCAGTTTACATATTGCCCCCAACAATCTGGGTCCTCATTTGACCAACTTCAGAAGGATGGAAGGCTGAGTGATGTTTGAACTGCCAAATTGCAGGCAGCCGGCAGCCAGTAGAATTAGCCTGCAGTACTGTATTCTAATCACTGCACCACTGTGGCTTTTAATAGATAATAGCATTTTTATGTGAAAGGCTATATAATGATGGATTGAATGGAAGAGTATTAATGATGCCTTAATCCAGCCAACACAAAGAAGCAAAATACAGATAACATTTTTGATTTAGACACTAATAGCATTCTAGTGGTAGGTCACACACACTTTATGAAAAATTAGACATTTTTGGGAGGATGCAGTTACATCCAATGTTATTTCAGAAAGGAAGCAATGTCAAAAATTAGAATCATCATAGAAAAAGATAACACAGGGAACATGATATATGCTTAAATAATCTTTAGGAAAGCAAAGCCCAAATCTGGACTGTTTCTGAAGACTAGGAAGAAGTTAGAATAATCCAAAATTTACCTGGTACAATAAAGCAATATAGGGACATTTGTGTAAATTGCAATAATAATTTTTGCAGAGAAAGTTAGCAGAATAATGTGAAATGGGAAGGGACAGTTTTAGATCTCCAAAAGGCATGAAGGCATGTATACATAGCCATTTCAGTTCAGTAACAGATAGTGACATTGTGTGAAAGGCACTGGACTAGCATTGAGGAGACCCAAGTTCAAGTTTACCTTTAATGGCTCATTTGGGGTCAGTCATCCTCTCTCAGCCTAAAACTAGCTCACAGGATTGTTGTGGTGATGAAAAAACAGGAGATGGGAAGTGGGAACACTATGTGCACCATCTTGTACTCTTGGAGAAATACACACACACACACACACACACACGTGTTAGATGATGATAGATAGATAGATAGATAGATAGATAGATAGATAGATAGATAGATAGATAGATAGACAGACAGACAGACAGACAGACAGACAGACAGGTAAAGAGACACAGACAGCCTTTCCTTCAAAAGGAAAATGTAAATCTGAGCTAATGACCAAGAAGGCTCCTTAAGTAGAAAAATACTCTGCACAGATGGAAGTTGAGAGTTTGTTTGTGCGATTTGAATTGAGGATATATTGAGCAGAAAAGGCCTATGGCAATAGCTAATTCCAAAATGTATCTTATTTATGCATAAATAGGCTTGCCACATTTATATTACGCCGTCATAACTTCCATAATAAGCAATTTCATAGCTGTAGTTACATTCACTTTTATTTCTGAGTATAACTCAAACTGACAAGTTTAGTTTTAAGGTTAGTTGAAGCAATGAATTTTGAAAGACTGTAATCTCATAACCTCTTTTGAGATGATGGTTGCTTTGAGTTTTAGTTTTATTGTTATACCTCAAGAAAGAAAAAAGTAAAACACACACACACACACAAACACAAGGCCCAGATATTCATAAAACAACTGAGGGAGTCAAATTCAAAAGAGTTTTTCTGTTTTTTTTTTTTTTTAAATTCCTCTTTTGAGATGATGGTTGCTTTGAGTTTGAGTTTTATTGTTATACCTCAAGAAAGAAAAAAGTAAAACACACACACACAGATATTCATAAAACAACTCAGGGAGTCAAATTCAAAGGAGTTGTTCTGTTGTTGTTTTTTTTAATTCCTTGCAACTCTCCATTCATTTGTAATATAGAATATTTCTTTGGTAGGTCGCTAGCTTCTTCCCTGTAAAAGAAATATAAGTCACCCACTTGAACAATAAGCAGGATGACTGGATTACGGGTCTGATCTGAGAACAAGATGGTAATAATACACTGTCCCTTTTTGAATGCAGTCTCGTAAATCAAAGAGTCTTATAAATACATGCCTTCATCAACTTAAAACAGGATATTTATTTTTTCACAGAGGACTTTTAAACTCTGTTACCTTGAAGCAACTACTGTTTTCAAGTGGTTATATTGAAAAAAGAAAAAAAATGCTCATCAGTCTAGACATATACATTGCAGACTAATAGAAATAAGTGCATCTTTCATGAGATTTATTTTTATAAACAAGAGCTAGACCACCAGGTATATTCAATATGTTTTCATGTTTCAACATTCTTGTTAACTGCAGCTCTCCTTTCTCCCCTTTTCTTTGATCCTGCTTTAATGTAGGCATCAATCACCTTCCTCAAAGGAGAATATACATACAGCGACAACCCCATCAAATATGCAATGAATCTATTGCCTCTTCTTGGATAAAAAGAGAACCCAACCTACACATCAACTTGACAGTAGATCAACATTAAAGATACAAGGATTAGTTTATGAAAGGAAAATGAAGGGAAGATATAGTTGGAAAATATCCAGTGGTGGACTTTATTTTGTTTTTATGTTTGATTTTAAGAAGTATTTATATATAAAATTAATAACCAAATTCACTTTGCCATTCTTTACTCAAGACATAAGTACAGCCAACTTAAAGAAAGAATCTATTTCTTAGTTATTGAACCCAAAATTTCAAGTCAGTATGGCCTTCTTATGGCATATAGCTGATATAAGAACCAGCACAGTAACCAATTCAAGAAAGCAGATGGCAATTTGGAGGATGAGTCTGAGAATAAGATACAGATACAGATTAACGGGGTTGGAAGGGACCTTGTAGGTCACCTAGTCCAACCCCCCACCCAAGCAGGAGACCCTATACCATTTCTGACAGATGTCAGTCCAGTCTCTTCTTGAAAGCCTCCAGTGATGAATCTCCCACAACTTCCAGAGGCAAACTGTTGGTTGACTGTTCTCACTGTCAGAAAATCTCGCCTTATTTCTAGGTTGAATCTCTCCTTGATCAGTTTATATGAGTTTACCAGTTTGTTATAATTGATATAAACTTGATCAGTTTATATCAATTAAATATGAGGTTGCCAAAGCTGCTTCAGTGTGTTCTTTGGGGGGGGGTCTAAGCCAGAGATGTCAAACTCGCGGTCCATGGTCCGTATGCATCACGCACTGGCCACACCCACCCTCGGTTTAGCGACGAGGGAAAAAAGTTGTGATACGTGACAACACGATGCCGTGAGTTTGACACCCCTGGTCTAACCTATTGGCCTGACTTTAGCGATTGGGTTGTATGCCGTTAACAAAACATGGCTCTCTCTCACATACATCTTCTGTCACATCCAAATCACTTCTCTCTTATCTGCAAGAAATGTTTTCTCCAGCCATCCCTCCTACCTGGGAAAAAAGGAAAAAATAATCAACTCCTATTCTCATCTCTTCTCCCATTTCACTGCATAGTGCAGGTAGTCCTCATCTTACACAAGCTCATTTAGTGACTGTTCAAAGTTACAACAGCACTGAATAAAGTGACTTATGACCATTTTTTGCATTTATGACCATTTCACACTTATGACTGTTTTTCCACTTATGACCATCACCACAATGGTCATAATGGTCATCACCACAATGACCATCACCACAATGGTCATAAGTGTGAAAAATGGTCATAAGTCACTGATCCAAATTCACATGATCCAAATTCAGATGCTTGGCAACTGACTCATATTAACCACAATTTCCTGAGGTTATGTGATCACCTTTTGCGACCTTCTGACAAGCAAAGTCAATGGGGAAGCCAGATTCACTTAACAACGTTAGTAGCTTGACAACTACCGCGATTTTCAATTAACAACTCTGGCAAGAAAGGTTGTAAACACGGCCAAAAGTCACTGAACAAATGTCTCGCTCAGCAACAGAAATTTTGGGCTCAATTCTGGTTGTAAGTCGAGGACTACCTGTATTACAAAGGACTGTAGCCTAAAGGATAGCTGGAAATTAAGCTAGGATGTTCATTTCATCTAATACCCAGCACTCTTTCATCTCACACACATGATTTTCGCCTCCCTCTAGGTAGGAGCACAATATTATTTCTGCCTGGTTGATTTTTTTTAACAAAACTTTACTATGGTAGCTTTTAATGCTACTGAATGCAATATTTGGGGGGGGGCTAAGTAGAACCCTTTAAAAATGTCACCATCTAAGATCTTGGAAGAAGATGCTTTAGGTTCCAGGATCTGGCCAACTAGGCTGTCCTCTAGAATTATAGGAAGGTTTGCATCATTTCAGAAGATATTGGCATTTACAAAGTTATCCCAGCATGCACACTGGGTAGAAGTCAAATTTCTCAATGGCTAAGTTTATTCTCCAGTTAATACCTGCATATTCTAGAAGAAAAAAAGGTACTGAATACAAATTTTGAAGGTTAATGGCAAGAACTTATATATTGAGAAGTTCTCAGCTCAAAAGTAAATTCAGTTAAGTTTGCTGGTTTTAACTCTTTCCATGGATGATGAAGGAATCCCAGATGCTGAAGAACCTGGGAGGGAAAGCAGAGAAAGTGGCAAAGATTGTGAGGGGCTTGAGGACTAAATCCAGTGAAGAATGGTAAAAGGAACAGTATGTTTAATCTATAGAAGAGAAATACTTGAAGGCCTTTCAGAGGAGAGTATGCATTTATTCTCCATATCCCTGAGGTTTGGGTAAGAATCAATGGGTCTAAATTTTACAGATGGAGATTCAAACTCAAAATAAAGAAGAATTTCCAAACCGCAACAACTATTAAGCAGTGGAATAACCTGCCTTTTGGATTCTATATCAGGAGTGTCAGACTCAAGGCCAAGGGGCCAGATCCAGCCCACAGGGTGCTTAGATCTGGCCTGCGGGGCCACTCTGGAAACAGCAAAGGACCGGCCCGTGGTGCGTCTGACAGAAAAAATGGAGCCCAAGAGGACCTTCCCAAGCTCCGTTTTCGCTGGCAGATGGTTGCAGGAAGCTGTTGCAGCTGAAAGTGGAACTTGGGAGCCCATTTTCACTGGCAGAGCACTTGGGCCAACACAGGCACCTTGACACGAGTGAGGTCGAGCTGTCCACGCCTACCCTGCCGCCCTTCCCCAAGGTCAAACACAACCCTGATGCGGCCCTCAATGAAATCAAGTTTGGCACCCCTGTTCTATATCAATGAAGGTTTTTCAGCAAACCTGGAACAACCAGTTGTCCAGTTTGAGGATTCCTGCTTGGGGCAGAGGATTAGACTAAAAAACCCCTCAAAGGTATTTTCAATCCTATAATTCTGTGGAAATCCTATAATTTCACTCTACATTTGCAATTCTAATATAGCATGCTATATCCATAAATCAGAATGTATTGCATGCAAAATAACCCTACAAGGTTGAAAACTCACCATTCCAAGGTGGAATGGAAAAAACTCTTTCATAAAGCAGAGTTCATGCTAATTAACATCAACAATATCAGGCTGGATAAACCAGTGATCTCACTCCTATGATTTATTCCCATTGGTTATGCATGCTGAGACTGAAGAAAGTCCAAAAACATCTTTAGAAGGCCACTGGTCCGCCCCCCACAACCCCGTTTTGGTATATGGTAATAACTGCAGCCAAGCTTGGGGGTGAATTACTGCACAGCCGATTTCATTTATTTGGAAAGCATCTGTCTTGCTGGAAACGAAGTATAAAAATGAAATGATAAAACCCAGTTCATCACCCTTTTTAATATATCAGTTATTTGCAAAGTACACCTTTGGCGGCTAATTGCAATTACAAATTACACATTTGCCTCTTTCTGATTTTTTTTTTTAAATAATTCCTGGGGCCCCTGAATTTAGAGATTAAGATGAAAGCTTAAGTTTAAAATGAACAGATTCTCGCCTTTTGATAATGTTAAAAGTAGTAAAGAGAGAGAATTATTTCTCAACTGCTAAGCAGCAGTTCCTACTGTGCTTCTTGAAAAAGAACACCTCACACAAAACAAACGATTTAGAAAACTTGAAACGGAAGCAGACAGCTGTCGAACAGAAACTGTGCACTTTCCTCCTCTTAAAAGAAATAATTTGGAGAAGAAAAAAGAAACACAAATGCAGAGACGTATACTGAACAGTTTATCACCTATTATCCCATAAGCCTTTTGATTTGCAGCTTGCTTTCTCCCCATTTTTTAATATTAGAGGCAGCACAGCCTATTCACAGATTTTATTGCAATTGACTGAGATACAGTTAAGATGCATTTTCCCTGGGGAGAAAGAGCTTTCTGACAACACCAGCTGCATAGATGCCCAACCTCCAGAGCACAGACAGAGTCATCACACAGATGAGAAATTTCTGGGAAGAAACAAAAAGATTGCCTGAAGCGGGGGGGGACTCGTTACCTACCACATAAAACCACAAGTCTGGGATCCAGATGCTGCAATTTGAACATGGTAGCATCACTGTTAAATACTTGACGTGAAGTGACAGATGATATTATGTGAAGCTCACTATCAAAAACTTGAAGAGACTTAATGATTCAACTGGCTAAAATAAACAAACACAAATACATCTTTTTTTTAAAAAAAAAAATAGCCAACAGTGTTTTGAACCCTGTAAGGGTTTACTAGAATAAATACAGACACAAGACTTCAAAGCATACTAGTAAAACTATGTTGATTTAACTGGGTTGATTTTTAAATGTTGTTTATTTATCAAATGAAGAGTAGAAGGAAAGGAAACACTGCAGACTCCAACCTGTCCATTATGAATTATTTTGGTACTGACTATAAATCTGTTGTTATACTTTCTTCTAAGATATATTCCACAAATGCACTCTTAAGGTAAAGCAAAATACTTTATTTTGCAAATTAATTTCCCTCTCAAATTTAAGAGTCCTATTACGTTAACATGCTCCCCATCTTCTGTATGTCCATGTTTCTTTCTTTTCTTAGAGTATGACATAGATTCATGGAGATATAAATATGAATAAGTGCCTAATGTAATCTATTGCCTAAATCATCAGCTGTTTTGCATTAACCCTGCATTTCTTTCTTTTTTTCTTCCTTTTGGCTTTTTTGTAAAGCTTAAGGCACCTATCTTGTCCTTCAAAATCTTCTACAAGAGCCACCCTTCTTAGGACATTAGATAATCAATCTGTTTTTAAGTGAGTCGAGCTAACATTGCTTGGCAATGCTTCTTCAGGGTTTTAAGGAGGAACTTTTCCTAGCTTTCTCTAGAAATGCATGCAATTTTCAGATGCCTCCTTCTGTTCCTTTTTATACCAAATTCCATTATCCGATGGAAGAGGAATTATGACCACATGAGATTTCACAATCTCAAAACGCATATCCCTAAGAAGAGCAAACTGAGACAAAACATAGACCAAAGACTTTCAAGAAAACTGTTACTATGTTTACTTGGATTTAACTTTTCCAAGTCCTGAACTGAATGGTAGCATGCAAGTCAAATACTATATCAAAAAATAATAATAATAACTACGGCATCACGCAGCAAGCTGATCTATTGAAAGAAAGAGAAGAGGAAAAAGAGGATAAGGAAAAGGAGGCATCAAGATTGTCTTTTGATCAATGGATCAAAAGAGAATTCGAAAGTGCTAAATCTAGGTCATAAGTAGCTCGGTGCAATCTGGTTAAACAAGGTTGTTAAAATCAGGCAGAGATAGCATATGGCATGAGGAGATAGGACAAGAAGACATACCAGGAGGAAGTAGGACCTTGGAGAGCTCCAAGAAAGGCCTACTAGCTGAAGGACTCCCTATTAAGGCAAAAAAAAAACAACTGTTTCAGCAACTGTTTCAAGGCCATTTGAAGGTAAATTATAATCTGTACTCTTTCCAGTTACTTCCACTCTTTCCAGAACTGTTAAAGGACCAGCAATTTGAATATCAGGCTTATGCAAGGGTGAGAAGAGATCTTTTCAGAATTCATTCTCTGAATTTGAAAACAATAGCAAGACCTTTTCTTTTAGCTGAGGGAATCCTAAAAATGGAATTGACTGCCATTTCATGGGGAAAGCAAAGCTGAACAAATCACTTTGCTTCTCTCCATATACTTCCATTAACCATTGTGAGAAACTTAAAAGGCAGCTACAAGTAGTCCTAGACCTACGATCACAATTGAACCCCAAATTTTTGTTGCTAGGTGGGACATTTATTAAGTGAGTTTTGCCCAATTTTACATCCTTAGTTGTCACAGTTGTTAAGTGAATCACTGCAGTGGTTAAGTCAGTAACACGGTTGTTAAGTGAATCAGGCTTCCTCGTTGACTTTACTTATCAGAAGGTCACAGAAGGAGATCACATGCCCCAGGACACTGCAAGCATCATAAACATCAGTCAGTTGCCAAGCATCTGAATTTTGATCACATGACCATGCGCATGCTGCAGTATTCATGAGTGTGAAAACGGTCATGTCACTTTTTTTCAGGGTCGTAACTTCCAACGGTCACTAAATTTTCCTTGTAATATTGTTACAGTTAACAGATTTTGGTTAGAGATAAATGCAATTAATTTTTTTTAAAATCCTTAATTTTTAATTGAAGTTTCCAACACACTGTTTCTCATTGAGCTGGATTCTCTAGAAGCAGCCTATTCTATATACTTCTGCCAACAATTTGTAGTTGTACTAGAAATATTGTTTATTCCAAAGAGGCTTATATGGTGTTTTAATACTGTTATCAGAATGTAATCTATCCAGTTAGACCATTAGCTCATAATTTGCCAGTATATATTTCTTAACTACCTCTATGCATGAAACTTAATGCAAAATCTGTGATTCTTCTTCTCAGTTTTGAGCCCCACATCTTCAAAGCAGGATAAATATCTCAAGTCTATGTAAGCCACCCAATGGGCTGAAGCAGCAAAACACATCAAAAATCGCAATCACATGACTGCCCAGCACTGCAAATGGCGGTAAATGCGAGCTGGTTGACAAGCATCTATAATGCAATGATATGACCAGAGGAGGTATGTGTAGCCCTTGGAATATCAAAAATTATTTGTGGAAGGGAGGGAGGGAGGGAGGGAGGGAGGGAGGGAGGAAGGTCTACCATATTCCAGTTACATAATTTTCTGATTTATTTCAGGTGTATTATAAACGTCCATGTATCACATAAATTGATTAGATAGTGCAGGCATCAATTTTTCCAGCACAGTTGTCAAATAGCAACCACCTGACAAATTAATAAATTATGTAAAACTATCTCTAGCATTTCCTGAAATTATTTCCAGTGGTAGCCTCATATTATGGCACTTCCCCTCACAACTGCATCCGTGCTTGAATATACTTTTAGCAAATTTAGTGAAACCGTTTCTCTTCTCTCAAACTTTCCATACTTGCTACTTTGTTGTTTCATTATTGGTTGATATATAGGAGGCTAATCAGTATAATTAAATGTTAAAACATGTTTAAATCCTATAATTGCTATTCCTTATTGACTTAAAAGCAGACATAATTGAGAATAAGAAATTTAATATTCATGGAAATCAACTTGCT
This sequence comes from Notechis scutatus, assembly GCF_049901735.1. Lineage (NCBI taxonomy): Eukaryota > Metazoa > Chordata > Lepidosauria > Squamata > Elapidae > Notechis > Notechis scutatus. Next base: position 240,783,364 of record NC_142009.1, on the reverse strand, counting down.
GTGACAATTAGTCTGATCTGATCCAATGCATACATTATTTATAAAGCAGCCAATATTGCTGAAAGACTGTAATAGCTATGTAAGAGGCCAAAAAGTCAGAAAGCTATTTGCTAATATAAAATACACAGCAAAATACAACATATGCATGTCTTTAATATAAAATCTTTAGTTCCTGACTTGAAAATGAAATATAAGAAAGAGGGTGCTTCCAGGTGAAAAGCTTTCAGATACTCAAAATTTAATGTTTTCCATTGTAAACTATAAACAGAATTGCATTAAATTGCATTTCATCTCTCTGTCTCATTTTGCCCCATCTGGAAATATGGGTCACATAATTTTCCACTTTAGACGACTTGGGCAGTTGCAAAGTTGCTCCTCAGGTGACTGTTCTAAAATTTGAAAAGCTAAAAGCAAGTGCATTTGCATCCTGTTTCATTTCCTGTTATATGATAATGTTTCCCATAAAAGTATTACATCCACATATTAAAACTTTTCATTACTATACTCTAAAATCAATATGCTAATCTCATAAAATAGCTTTTTCTATTCTTGCATAAAGTACAAATATTGAGAGAAGTACGTATATTTGAATCATATTTATTTGTAGAAGGGAATTTTCCCTAAAAATATTTTAAACTTTTTTTCAATTCAGTGTTATTGTTTTTTGAAATAATTATATCTCTAATTTCATCCACATAATGGAAAAACTTAAATGATTTTGATTCCTTCCCTTTTATACCCCTTATGGAGTATAAAACTTTTTATATACCTTATGGGGTGTAAAACTAATTCTTTTTCTAACATACTGAAGCTTCCAAGTAAAGTACGCAAATGATTTTGGTCGGCCAATATTTTGCCATCCCCTGAATGTGCTATTGCCTTTATGCCCTATTGCCTTGAAACTACTACTAGTGTATTCAATACATGGCTCATTTAAAATCCTGAAAATACAAATTGTCCTCATTTATTGATTGGTCACTTAGCAACCTTTCAAAGTTATGACAGGCCTCCCCAATCAATTTCAAAAAATGAACTCAAAATTTGCCAGCTTTATTTTTCTAAATTTCTAAATTTGTTGAAATTCATGTTTGAACAAAATGCATTTCCTAGATTCAACAGATTCTAGATTCTAAATTCAACAAAATACATTTCCTAGATTAATTCAATCTCCTCCCCCCGCCCCCCCCCCCAAAAAAAATCATGGCCAATAATTTAGTTACTATAAATGAAAACTGACTAATTTAAAACAGGAAAGGAAAAACAACAGAATAGAAGTATCTTCTAGTAAGTGACCAGTTGTAGTCGAAGATCAGGAAACTTGCTCTTTTCAAGAGAGAGGGAATGCTCAGGAAGTAATTTATCTGCTGAAAACTTTGTGGAGAAAGATGGCAAGGGAGATTGCTAAACAAAACAAGTTTTTTCCTTTAAATATTTTGCAACAAAAGGTGGCGGAGAGAAAGCAAAACAGATTACAGTTTTCACTGTGCTAGATACAAACTTATTCAATAACCCAACAAGTAGGGTTAAGGATAGAAAAAGAGAGGAAAAACATGTTCCCCAAGGAAAGCCCTTTTCCTGGACAACAATGGGATATTTTCCTATTAATACTTGCAAAAATATTATGCTGTTACACTAATGTTACCCTCCTCACTGAATTTTCCATAGTAAGGTAAAAGATGAGAAAAATATGAACAAAATGCAAGTTATGCAAGTTGACTATGACAATGTCCAGATTCTCCATTAATTTATGGAAGAAAGAGAACTTCAACTAGAAATCCTGAGATTGGAAATACCTTCATATCTGATCCTATGAACTTTCAAAATGTGCATTAGATTTATTTATTTAGCATACTGTATAACATCCCTGGACTTACAATGTATATAAACGTTTTACCTAAATTACAAACACAGTACAGCTAGCCCCCAACTTAAAACATGTTCATGTAGCGATCATTCAAAGTTACAACGGCACTGAAAAAAGTGACTTGTGACCATTTTTTCACACTTACGACCGCTGTAGCATCCTCATGGTCACATGATCAATATTCAGATACTTGGCAATTCATTCATATTTATGACCATTGCAGTGTCCCAGGTTCATGGATCACCTTTATGACCTTCTGACAAGCAAAGTCAATGGGGAAGCCAGATTCAATTAACAACCTTGTTACTAACTTAATAACTGCAGTGATTCATTTAACAACTGTGGCAAGAAAGGTTGTAAAATGGAGAAAAACTCACTTGACAAATGTCTCATTTAGCAACAGAAATTTAGGAATTAATTATGGTCGTAAGTCAAGCACTACCTGTAAAATAATGAATGATAAAAGGATACATATTCAGAAACCAATCTCTAGGCCAGGGGTCCCAAACTCTCGGTCTGTGGGCCGTCATTGGTCTGCAGCCGCAGAAATAAATGAAGGCCCATCTGTGGGATGCCCCCTCTGGTCCGCAGACCTCCCTCCATGAAACCGGTCAATGATGACCAAAAGGCAGGGGGGCCATTGCACCAGGCCATCTAATCATTGAAGCGCAGCATCATTTATCTGAGAAAATCAGATCCTGAAAATCAGATATGTCCTCAGCTTACAGCTGATTACAATGTGATCTATCTATTGACATGGGACCCAGCAGCCACACTGAAGGGAGGATATATGCCCCATTTATAAAGTAAATCCAGGCAGACAACATGTGAGGTGCAAATCCTATTCAAGTTTGTCCATTGCTGTATTAGATTAACATAGGAGAAAACAATGACTTGAGATCTAAGCAGAGCAGAACTGAGTAATCAGGAGTAACATGTGAGGACTTTTGCATAAAAAGTTAATAGGAGGAGAGTCACACACACCCCCATCAATTCTCCCCTGGGAGACCCACACCTGGACCTTAAATCTGATTTACAAGCAAAAAGTGGAATTGGAACATTGTTTCCCTTAAAAAAATCTGATTAGAACTAAAAATGCATCAGCCCCTTTCCATGTATCCCTCTCAAAGGTGTCTTAAGAAATCAAGCCACTTTATTTTTTTTAAAGAATTAAAAGCAGAGGGTGGATTTTGGCTGTTGCCTATTAGAAAATAAAACACTGAATGCATTTATTCCATGTATCTTCTGAAATCAGCCCATCAGTATTCACTGCAGTTATGCAATCCCACAACACCTGCAATTGCAGACCCATCTCCCCAAGGAGCCACTTGAAGCAATTCAATAGCTACCAGCAAGTGACAGCTGGCAAGCCCAAACCTGCCCCTGGTAGTCTATCATATGTAATCAATTGCAAACAGAGCATCAGCAGGCTCATCTCTTTATTTCCTGGCTAATTCCCCCAGGGAAAACAGAAAGCAGCTCTCTACTTTTGAGCCAGGGTGCTGTAATACCCGTCCCAACCTCTCCATTCCTTTTGCCCCCTCATTTTCATCAGTTCACCAGGCTGCTTTGGCTTTTCAGCTTGATACCCGTTATGTTATGTCAGCTGTTACATTACGCTAAAGACAATGGATTCCAGCTGGCCAAGGTCAGATGTAAAACAAGGTCCTAACAAAGCCTTGGGCCCTCCAGTTATATTGAAATTGAGATACACACTGAACGCAGTACTTAATGACAAACTACTTCCCAGACTTTGGACAAGGCATAAAGGAAACACCTGTCACTGCAAGTGCTACATGCTAATCCTGATAAATTGAAAAATCCTTTTCATCGCTCAATTCTGCTGTGCGTCCGTGTTCAGCTTTCCTCTCCTTACCCCAAGAACCAAAATAGCCTTCCTCTTCTCCACTTATTCAATATTAGAGTGATCTTGCACACACACAGAGATTCTCTCTCTCTCTCTCTCTCTCTCTTGTGTGTGTGTGTATATATATATATATATATATATATATATATATATATATATATATATATATATATATATATATATATATATATTTCAATTAGTAAACACTCTCATGCAGCTGTGTCATACAATGTGAAATCTGCCGCTGTTATAAACATTGCTGTTTCAGAGGGATAGTCATGTTTAGTCTGCTGCAACAAAACTACAAACAGCTCTCAAAATACAAAGTAGTCTTAATAGTGCTTTAGGGACTCAAGAAACGTATTTTCTGAAAGCGCATTCAAGATAATGCTTTATTTTTCTCCCAGCAACAAATAATCTCCATCCAGATGGCTTTTTTTAAATGATCCGACTCGTTCTACAGATATACTGAATATGCCCGAAACAATGAAGACTAGGAATTCTGAGAAAATCAATACCAGCATTGGGAAAGGTTTTTCAAGGCTGTTAGGAATTGGGATACGGAGTGGATTTTCTTTACTTCTAATTGAGATAGGTGGTCCTTTTATGGAGTCTGTGACAACTCGCCATAGCCATCTTGCTGAGACCAACTCACCACTATGGGACAACTCACCACGGCCAACTTGCCACAGGACAAGAGTTATACTAATATCAAAGAAATAGTCAAATAAAATCATTAAAGGGATGCCAAAAGAGGGGCAAAATAAAACGTGAATGACAAAAATTAAAATAATTTTTACAACTGTAAAATTGAATTGTTGAAATGTCCTGCAGCGGATTTTCCTGTGGCAAGTTGGCCATGGCAAGTTGTTCTACGGTTAGTTGACCAGGTGAATTGGCAATGGCGAGTTGACCATGGTGAGTTGTCCCATTCTGCCTTAACTGCTTTCGTGAGATTATTGGGTGGGAAGTTGCCAGCAGATGGCAACATGGCAGTTATGAATGAAGGCAAATATACATGCCCCAGGATAATGTTGCAGGATCCAATCTGGGTCAGTCACAGGGACAAGACTCATGCTGGAGACCATCTTCAGGGAACTTCTCCCTAATGGAACGTGCTGCATTCTGTTAATATGACTTTTCTTAAAATGAAGGCAAAGTCCGGCTGGGCAGAGCAGGGGAGTGATAGAACAAGGGAAAGGGAGTTCAAAGTCAAGTTGTCTCTTGAAAAAGCACCCAGGCCCACCCCCTCTTCATCCTAGGGCACGCAGCAAGGAATGGAGAAGAGAGCAGTGTGGCTTACAGGGGAGGAAAGGGCTCTGATTCCCTTCATTATCCATACCTGGGAATGAGAGTTTAAAATAACTGAATGTTGACTGCGGCAGCTGCTGGGAGCAAACCTGATTTTATCTTGTGTTGACTTTGTTTATCTGTGTTCCTGGCATCTTCCCAACCATGTGAGTTTTGCCGTGCCTTCACATCTGGAATTCTTCCTCTTGCCCTGCCAAACTAATTTGCTAGACCAATACTCGAATACAGTTCATCTGTCTGGAATCCACATTACGTATCTGATATTAGCACAATTGAGAAAGTCCAGAAATATTTCACAAGAAGAGTTCTCCACTCCTCTACTCGTTGTAGAATACCTTATGCCACCAGACTTGAAATTCTAGAACTAGAAAACCTTGAATTACGCCGTCTTCGGTCTGACTTAAGCATGGTATATAAAATCATACATTGCAATGTCCTACCTGTCAATGAATACTTCAGCTTCAACCATAACAACACAAGAGCACACAATAGATACAAACTCAAAGTAAACCGCACCAAACTTGATTGCAGGAAATACGACTTCAGCAATAGAGTGGTCAATGTCTGGAATACTCTACCCGACTCTGTAGTTTCTTCCCCAAACCCCAAAAACTTTAACCTTAGACTGTCTACTATCGACCTTACCCCTTTCCTAAGAGGCCTGTAGGGGGCGTGCATAAGCGCACCAACGTGCCTACCGTCCCTGTCCTATTGTTTCTCTTATTCTTTTATTTTTCTTATATGTACCCATTTCATGTATTCACAACTATGTATACACTTATACTTATTATGTTGTAAACAATTGGCAAATCAAATAAATAAATAAAAATAAAATAAATAATTATCTTATTTTGGCTTGATTGGTCTTATAGTTACAGTTCTTGTTGACCATGTTTTGGACTTGATTCTCTGTAGTTAAGGCCTGTTCCTGGGAGAGTTAACCTGGATATTGGGGCAAAGTTGCAGCTAATAAAGAGACTCTTTATTGATTATCTGACTGTGTTGCCTTTGTGCCGTGCCCCGGGTCATCACACCCATTTTACCACTTGTGGAAATTATTGTGGGTAAAAACAGAAAGCGACCGTGCTACGGACACCATGCTGAGTTCCTGAAGCAAAGGTGAGATATAAATCAAACAAACAAGAAAATGAAATTAAAAAGCAAATAGCAATTTACATCAGTAACAGCCATTAGTACTTTTATCAACTATTTTAGGGGAGTTGAGTTAACCTTAAATACTCTTTGACTCTTATTCTATGCTTATTCTATTTTATATTTTCATTTTATTCTAATCCTGTGCATTCTTCTCAGGGAATTTAGGACTGCATACATATCATCCATTGCTATTTTATCTTGATGATAAGACGTGGCTCATGGGTCATTCAGCAAATGTATTCATGACTCACAGGATATTTGAAGCTGGGTCTCTGAGATCTTAGGTCAACATTCTGTGTTATACTGTTGCTCCACAATATAGGTAGTCCTCAACTTACAGTTCATTTAGTGACCGTTCAAATTTACAATGACACTGAAAAAAGTGACTCATTCTTCACACTTATGACTATTGCAGCCTCCTCATGGTCATGTGATTTATATTTGTATGCTTGACAACTGACTTATGATGGATGCAGTGTCCCAGGGTCATGTGATCATCTCTTGCAACCTTCTGAAGAGTAATGTCAATGGGAAAACCAGATTCACTTAACAACTGTGTTGCTAATTTAACTGCAGTGATTCAGTTAACAAATGTGGCAAGAAAAGTCATAAAACGGGGCAAAATTCACTTCACCAATTTCTCACTTAGCAACATACATGTTGGGCTCAATTGTGGTCATAAGTCAAGGACTGTTTGTATTACACCAAACACCAAACTCCCACTACAAGAGTGTTCCATTTTATCCTCCAGCGCTACAATGTCCCTTGAGCCCAACTGACTGACTGCAGGCAATCACACATTTCAGCCTCCAAACATTTAGGTCAACATGTGAGCATCTACAGCAAAGTTCTTCAAAGTTGGCAAGTTTAAGACTTGTGGACTTCAACTCCCAGAATTCCTGAGCTAACATGACTGGAGGAGGAATTCTGGGAATTGAAGTCCACAAGTCTTAAAGCTGTCAAGTTTGAAGACCCCTGATCTACAGGATGTGGTTGATGGAGTGGGATTACCAGGAACCCCAAAGGTGCTTTTTCAAGAAGCAACTTGACTTTCTCTGTCTTTTTTCCTTGAACATGTTTTGCTTTTCATCCAAGAAGCTTCTTCAGTGAGGACTGAAGAAGTTTCTTGGATGAGAAGCAAAACATGTTCAAGGAAAAAACAAAGAAAGTCAAGTTGCTTCTTGAAAAAGCACCTTCGGGACAACCATGACTTGGATGGCTGAGAATCATTCCAGATACTAAATAAACATTCCAGATACCAGATCTTTGAATGGGGCTCCTGACTCTTCCAAATATGATTGCTTTATATTTGGGGGTTTTTTTTCCCCACTGAAGGAAAATATTATGGGGCTCTGCTGGTTTTTATACAAATGCAAATTGCTGCCTCTTTTTCTCTCTGCCTCCCTGCACCTGAAGGGAGATCTGCCTAAGAACAGATCAAACCAAAAAAACCATGAACTGAGAATATTCCTCACTGTTCTTGCAAACCTTTACAAAGTATTTTTCATTACATCCGAGTATTTGCAACAAACTTGGCAATCAGCTATTTAAATACAATCCTCTTGCATTTGCTTCTCTGTGCAGTTCAACAGTGCCCCCTTTAGATTTTGGATATGCATTTTCCCCTCTCATTGCCAATTTAAATGGAGCAGCAACACTGCGTGCAATTTGTCTTAATACTTTCTGGGCAATCCAAGTATTCACTCTTCCTGAAATTTTTCAGAAAGTTTTGCTCGAGCTACGACGTTTCTCTAAATATGTGCAATGTTCTTGCCTGGAAGGCATCTTTATTTTTTTTATGGTTGGACTCCACCCTGCTGCTCTTTTGAAGGTGCGGTTTTGTCAGCGATCCTGGGGATCACAAAGGGAGCTGATCGACTGACTGATGGGATTGTGCTGCTATATGGGAGGGTAGGTTGGGTTTTTATGTTGTGGATTTTTAATGTTGTAAGCCACCTGGAGTCACCTGTGTGTGGTTTGGGCAGCCATATAAATTTGTTTGGTAAATAAATAATGAATACATAAATATCAAATGAATCAGCACATTACATTTATATCCCGCTTTCAATCGGGTCTTAAGGAAGCAGGCATAGTATTCCGTCCTCCTGTTCCCCACAGCAACAGCACTGATGAGGTGGGGTTCTGGTGAGAATGTGACTAGCCCAAAGTCATCTGGTCAGCTCCCACTGGGAAGTGTGAACTCAAACCTAGGTTTCTTGCTGCCAGTACAACGCCTTATTGATGAGCATGGTGACTCACATGTTTAGGATGCTGGCTTGACAGGAGAAAGCTCTTTTTTGAGACCCAAATGCTGCTGTAAGTCAGGGTGAGGTCCTGTCCTTCACTCCAGTTCCTGCTGGGGACATGAAAGAAACTGCCAACTGGGCATTCCTCCCCCTCCCAGCAACAGTGATGCCACCAGCTAACCCTTTTAACCCGGAAGTGCCTCAGTGCCTCTTACAAGAATATATCCAAAAATAAGAGCTATCCCCCAAAATAAGCCCTAGTTAAGAGCCCGCACAGCTACCCACCTATTCATTCTGTCTTTTTGCTCACAGTGCCACAGCCACAAGGTGGGGGGGGCTATCACATGCCCCCTGCACTGGTTTACCTCCGGACTCCCACAGGAAGGCATATCGGAGCAGCCCCTGACAGGGAGTAAACAGGAAGAGTGTTGGCTTGATCCTAAGCCGCGTCATTGGGAGAAACATGAGCAGCAACGTAGGAGGCGTGGGAGGGTCAGAGAGTGAGCTGAGTCATTGAGTCACACCCCACAGGGGATAAAAGTGGGTGTGTTTTCGGCTGGAACTTTGTACGGGACAAAGTTTAATCTTACTTCAGATTTTCTTCATAAATGATTTTTGTGGACTGCCTTGTAATTTTCTGTGAGTAGATTTTTATTTGTTATCAGTTCGGACTTGGCAGGCAGAGCATGTTGGAATGCCAAGGATATTATCAGTTCCAAAGAATTAACTCTGTGAAGTCCGAGCCAGCTTGCCTGCCTGTGTTTGTGTGAGTTTGTATTCCTTCATCTTTTGGGAAAGAAGAAAAGTGAGACAGAACATATAGGTATATGTACATATATACATATGTATTGAATAGTAGAATTTATGTTAGATAGGAAATTATATTATAACGCACTCCTATTCATTTAGTGACCATTAAAAATTATAACAGCACTCAAAAAACAACTGTTCCTCATAACTCTCACAGCATCCCCATGATCATGTGATCAAAATTTGGTTGTTTTGCACAAATTTGGATGTTTTCCAATAACTGCAGCACCCTGGAATCATGTGGTCTCCGTTTGCAATCTTCCCAGTTGGCTTCCAATGAGCAAAGTCACTGGGGTTTACTTAACGACCACATGATTAATTTAACTGCAGTTAAATTTAACAGCCAGGGAGGAGGGAGGAGGGAAAGTAATAAAATTGGGTTAACAACCACCTTGCTTAGCAACCAAAAATTCTGGTGATAATTGTGGTTGTAACTTGAGGACTACCAGTATCATCTCATGCACTGGTAAATTGAAATGAAGTCTGCTCACGTATTTCACAAGGCAGCAGAAACAAATAAAAGTTTCAGATAAATTCCAAAGCATCCCTTTTGCTTCAGAGTAGAAATAGAATCATAAAGCTGGAAGGGACTTCGGAGGTCTTCTAGTTTAACCTCCTGCCCTGGTCATGAATCCTGATTTCTTAATTCCTTATTAATTATTTCTTAATTCCTTATATAGGAATATCCTTATTTCTTAATTCCTTAATTTCTAGAGATTATATAATGTATGTTAAATGAACATCTTGGCTAAAATTATAATAATGAAAAAGTATTAAAAGTAAAAAAAAGAACTTTATTTTCACTTTATTAAAAGTGAAAAAGTATTATTAAAAGTAAAAAAGGCAGAAATTTGTATATCTTTCAAAACTTTTTTTTTTTGCAGTTCAGTATGAGCAAGAATTAAGGCTTCAGTAGGAAAAGTGATCTAACACCTGCAATATTTAACATACATTTTATAATCTCTAGAGCTCTAAGACCTAATCTGACAACAAAATGAGATTCCTGCAAGAAAATAGCTTTTTCAGGCATACTAAATATCCTTCTGTTCAGAAGAATGTTTAATCCACTTGGATCATGTGCCTGGATTTTCTTAGAGCATGCTGAGATAACAACATTCCGCTGTGTCTTGGCACCATAAAAACATTTGCTTATAAAAATAAAAGAAAAATATAGTCTCATGGGGAGAATACCTCGTTGAATTTACTTTTTCCATAGTTTAAATATTGAACTTTCAAAAACAATTTTTAAATAAATATGCCTCATTCTCTTTGTGGGTCATGTCCAAACATCTCTTCCATTAATATGTTAAATCTGCCAATGTACATACATAACCTTTCTACATGATAATCACTTATTCAATGTAAACTGAAGATTTGCCAGGAAAAAAAAAAGACTTAGTCCTGCTCACATCTCCACCTAGCGGTATGAAATTAATTCTGCATCCTCTTTTCAATTTCAGAGCAATAAATGTATAGAGTGTTAATAAATGTATCATTCTCTAAGTGTTAAAACATATGCTTTCTCCCTAAGGTTCACTTGGGTGCTGTGAACACTTTACTTGATTGTCTGAACCTGTGTGTGCACTCATAGCCGATTCACTTTGCTACTAATTTCACAAGAAATGTTGTTTATGCATCTACACAGATGCACAGGCAATTAGACAAAATGCCTTTTTCGGAGCCAAGCCTTTAAAAGGATGCAGACGCATTTATGCTTCAAAAAGGGATGCTTACCTCATGCTAATTTTCTTTATATTCCCCTTGTGTATATTTGCCCCAGTCTTAATCCTGACTACAAGCTTTTGAGAGCAATCTAAGTTTGAATTAAAACTCACTGATATCAGTAAGATAAAGGGTGTCCTTCTTTCGGTCATGAAAATAATTATTTAAAAAAAAAAACAATTTAGCATCACATTCTTGATTATTTTAAATGTGGCTTTGCTTTTATCTGGAAGCCTTTCGAATTAGAACCCAACTGCTAAAAATATATGTTTTTAATAGAACGCTTCTCCTTTAAAATGCAAAAGAAGCTATAGTTGCTAGTGTGGGTTTTCCATCATCTAAAACACGAACTTTTTGAAAATCAGGAAACAGAAATAGAGATCAGAGCTTTGTATTCATTTGTGGGCTCATATTCCAAGGCCAGTTAAGTACTTGGTTCCTGTTTAATCTCAAAATAACTTCATTTATAGAAATAGTGAGTAAATATTAGCTTTCCATTTAATCCCGCAGAACTAAGAAGATATTAAATCTGCAAACTTCAGTTTCACTTACCTTTGATATTTATTCCTTTCCAAAAATTAACAGAACAATTTGCTCACATTTATATCCATTTATATCTTTATGCATGTATTTTTGTGCACATTTTCTCTGACATACTCATTCCCCACACAATTTCCTAATAGGGCTTTAACATGCGATTCTTATTTATATGCACTGTTTGTGCAAACATCTTGTATGCATTTTAAAGCTGCAGAAGTATAGATTGGAACACACAGATATTCTTATGTTTTTGTAAATGGAAAAGACATCAATATAGCAAATATATTTCTTGTGCCGTTTCTGTTCTGCAAAAGCCTGACACACAGACAAACCCTGATGATTCACAATACACAAGCCTGATGATGGCAGATGAGATTCTGCCAAATAAATAAATAAATAAATAAATAAAAGAATAAATTTCCTTCCGCTGTTGATCTTGTGGTGCATGCCTTTAATGTTTAGGATGCAAAGATGTCAACATTAAAGCATATCCTGTTTTCTTTTTCTCACAGGGTTAGTGATACTTCTGATCATGCTATAATCTATCATTTTTAAGATGGGGGGGGAAATAAACAGCCCTTCTCATACTTTCAAGTCTTACTTCAACTGTTCCTGTTAATTTCACCCAGACCTTCAGCAAAATATGTCATTGGGCTTCCTGTCTAATGTTGAAGTGCGTAGGCTTTTTAAAAAAATAATCATACTAACTTTTTCTCCTATCATAAGCCTTATAGCAATAACTGTAATTTCTGTGCCTATATCACTTTCCTTCAACAATCTCTGCAGGACTGTATTCAGCATAGAAAGTAGACCATTTATTCAACTGGTCTCCATCTTATGCAAACTTAAAAAAATAATTCAATTATTTCCTTTGCATCACACTTTCTACTGAATTTAAATAGCTGTCTTTCCAAGAGATGACTATGCAATTTTCATTAAGAGCTTCTCAAACTCAGAAAATCCTCAGTAATTGTTAACAGTTATTTTCCACAATTTATTGAGTAAATATTAAAGTCATCTAGCAGAACAATTATGCAGGTCTAACAAAAATAAAACATCCAAAACAAAGTTCTCAAAAATATATTTCTATTTCACAGAGGAAAATATTTTACTCAAGGAAAAGCTACTATTGTAGTAAAGTACCCAGAAGAAACACAGGTATATTATTTAAGGAAGTAATAATACAAAAGAAGATTGTATATATTTATTAACAAAAACAAATTAACATAAAGTGAAAAATTTTACTATACGGTATTGTGTAAGAAAGGACAATTCCCCAAAATCCCTAAAGGTAAAGGTTCCCCTCACACATATGTACTAGTTGTTCCCAACTCTAGGGGGCAGTGACCATGGAGACGTCTTTGGATAGTGCTGGCTCTTCGTTTCAAACCGTGGTCTTTCAAAGACGTCTCCGTGGTCATGTGGCCGGCATGACTAAGCGCCAAAGGCGCACAGAACGCTGTTACCTTCCCACCAAAGGTGATCCCTATTTCTCTACTTGCATTTTTACATGCTTTCGAAATGCTAGTTTGGCAGAAGCTCAGACAAGTAACAGGAGTTCACCCCATTATGCGGCACTAGGGATTCAAACCGCTGAACTGCCGACCTTTTGATTGACAAGCTTAGTGTCTTAACCACTGAGCCACCATGTCCCTCAATCCCTACACTCTCTAAAATCTGAGCCACAGTCTACACAGGTATAAGTGAAGTGACTCCTATACCTTTGTACTTCTCTAACCTCTGAGATTATTAGGCTTCCTATGTGTGCATCATTGTTTGGCTAATTAATTAACTGGAGAAATAACCGTTTGCAAAGCAAAGCATCAACTTATATCACCACCTTCCAAGGTTACCTCTGGTCGGTTCTAACAGGCTCGTAGGTTTTCTTACGTTCTTAGATTTCAATCTAGTACTGTTTGAAAATATGCACCCAAATAGATGATAGCATGCAGGGTGGCAAAGTACATCATCAGTTGAATGTTTCATGATAGGTAGCCATTTTGTGAATAGTACAAAACTGCTCTATGAAACAAGTTCTACACTTGTTTTCTGGTCTACAAGTTTTTTCTATTAGTGAAGGATAACAAAACTCTTAATCGGAAAGAGAACTGTTCGGGAGAAAACAAAATGATAAAGTCTTGGCATAAGGGCAGCAATCCATTCACATGACTTTAAATTTATCATAAAACTTAAATTAATTTAAATTATGTAACATTGATTAATTGTAAGAAGCTAAGCAAGACCAGATTTGATTAGTACTTGGAGGCCCCCACGCAATCCCAGGCTCACTGATAAATTTGGGATGACCAAATTCCATAAAGCAATGGCAAATCATTTTCGTACTGTGCCATGAAAACCAATTCTGTAAACATTTTCATATAATCGCCACTACCTTATTTTTAAGTATTCCAAGTCTCAAACACTAACTTTAGAAATTTTAATTCAATGTTTCTGTGAAGAGGGGGGAGACCTCCAGCAGGGTTGAGGAGAGCCGCATCTCTCCTCCTCAGCTGGCCATTACTCCCTTTCCTGAAGGCGGTTGCAGCGGTGGTCAGAAATGGCCACCACAAAGAAGAACTCGACCGGAAAAGAATGTGCAGAAGGAAGATAAGAACTGAAAGTTTTGGCTGACCAGGTTAAATTGTAAAAGCAACAACCAAGGTACCCTGGAATTTAAACTTACAAAAAATAACACTGCTCCCAAAGAAGAGTTGGAAGCAGTGAAGGAAAGTGAAAATGGAAAGGTTTGGCTTTTTTTTTCTTCTCTCTCTCCTTCCCTATACTGACAACTAAGAGACTTAAATAAGAAATTGGAAAAATCCGCTTTGACATCAATAGGCAATTAAGTTGAAAATAAAACAAAATGCCAAAGGGATAATAAAGATTTCTGGACATTAAAAACTTTCTTTTTCATAAGCAGGAAGGGAGAGAAAAAGAATAAGGGCAGGATCTGGAAGAGGGAGGAGACTGCCTGGAATTAAAAAGAATCTACAGTAAAACTTCAACAAGACTTCTAAAAGATACATTTTAACTGAAACTTTGCAACTAAATAGTAACTCCAGGAAGAGAAAGTGGAAAAAAAAAGAGCAAAAAAGAAACAGCTTGCGTGTATTTGGATTATTTGGTGATCTTTGGATTCTTGGTTATTATATTTGAATGACTAAAATCAATTGCATGGTTGTTTAAAAATTTATACAATGGCACCACTTCTGGATGAATTGAAAATGGAACTTAAAAAGTACAAAGAAGATGCACAAGAAGGGAAGGGTTCTTTTGGCTTCGGCTTTCAATTCTTAGAAATTGAGATTTGGAACTATGAGAAACAACAAGAAACACGACTGCAAAACAAGAAGACTGGGACAAAGAAGAAGCCATATTTAATGAACAAGTAATTCTATGTGGGGAAGAAAAAGGAAAGGGGGGGAAAGAGAATGGAGAATTTAAGACTTAAAAAAACAACCAAAGAAAAGAAAAATAATTCGAAAAATAAATATAATACTGGAAAGCAACAGAAGAGGGGAATACAGAAGAGAGAAATAGAAGTAGAGAGACAAGGGGGTAAAAAGGGGAGAGAAGAAGAGAGGGAAGAAGGAAAGGAAAAGAAGTTACAAAGGACCGGAGCAAGATATAGAGAAACAAGACCTATTTAGAGATAATGGGTGAAAATCTACCCTGTTTCTCCAACAATATGGCCTCCCCCAATAGGAAGTCCCAGCATGTTTTATAGACATGAAATGAAATTAAGCCCCTCCCCCCAAATTAAGGCCTATATTAAAACATGCAAAATGGGGGGAATGGTGGGGGGGCTTGCCGTTAGGAAGTACTTTTGTTGCACACTTGGATATGGTGCTGCCTGCGTTGACCCTGATACGAAGTGCCCCACCAACGCCGAGGTCAACATCCAAGCCGGCCTTATTATATGAGAAACACGGTAACTGAAAAAGGGATTCTGTAAAGGTATATAAGATTGTATTGTTATATTAGTAATAGAAATAACTTTAGAAAATTGGAAACAACGTATGATTAAAATGAGGGATAAAATAGTTGGTGTAATTTAGTGAAATGTTTGTGAATAAAATAAGTGAAATAAAATAAATGAGAAAATTGAATTAGGAAGGAATGGGAACATGTTAATTAGTTAATGTTTTGTAAAATATAAGTGAAGGGGGGGGGAATTAACTATGGAAAGCTTATAATTGTTCCCATAGAAGTATGATATTTAATTGAAAAGTAATGTTAAAGATGTTAAGACTTTAATGAATATTAATATTAATGATAGAATGGAATTGGAATGGAATGTTGTTTTAATTATATACATTTATAATTTTTTTCTTTTTTTTTAAGAATACAGTGTGTATTTTAAGAATGTACCAAGCAGAATCCAAATGGAAGTTATGTATTATATTGAATGTTACAACTTTAGGGAAGAGATATAAAGGCGTCATACTCCAATCAGTAACTACAGGAGAAATTTTGTTTAATGAGAAAAGATAATAGATAATTGAAACAGGACAGACAAAAAATATAAATACAATGATTTGAATTGAGATGAGATAATTCAAATAAAATTGATAAAATTAAAAGAGGGGAGAAGCTATGCAGAAAATGTAAAATAGTAATAAGATATGGAATAGAATATAAAAATGAGCATGAACCTGAATTTGTGTCTGTACGAAGAAATGTAACCCGGGATTACGGTGCTTTCAAAAAAGATGTTTTATTTGTATTTTTTTTCTCTTTGTGAAAACTCAAATAAAATTTACAAAAAAAAAAAAATTTAATTCAATGTTTCTGGAGATTACCAGGTTACAAAAGCTGGTCTTTTTCTGAAATTCAATTAGTCTGATGTTAATGAGAGCCAATTAGTATCTGTAAATTCACCATATGAAACTATTCACTACCAGATCTGTGTAAAAATAACTCTATAAATAAAAGACAAAATTAAGAAGGTCTTAACCCAAGTGTTATAAACCTGTTGAGCTGCATAAGAAAGACATAAAAACTAGGTCTTTTATTCATACAAACTTGAACTCTGAAAGTTGACTCCCTGGAAAAAGGAAGGTACGGTTTTGCCTACATTAAATATTAAAACACATATAATGGGGAAATCCCAACATAAAAACAACTGCAGGATTAAGTGCCCAAAGTGAAATGAAATATCAATGCTGGCTTGCCCCAAGGAATTAAGTCAGGTAATGCAATGCCAGCAACTTCTACTGAGATATCAACAAGGAACATAATAGCTGAGGAGGGCTGCTTATATTACTCTCAGTATGTGTTTCATGAACCTGACACAGGTCCTGACAATGGAGAACTCAGAAGACTTATTTACTGAACACTCTTGAACTTGGATATAGCATTCAAGTGATTGTTAGCATTATTGGATTGGTATGGATCAGTGCATAACACTGATGCACAACAACAAAACCTATGGATTATACAAATCCTTGAAAAGAAATATTTGATGGTGTATTCTAATGTCAGAATAGTTGGCCATTACAAAATGCATCGACTTTAGGTTCTCAGCTATTTACTATATATAAACTCAACTGAGCCATCACATTTTTTAACCTGGATAAAAATACTAAAAACACTAAGAGAGTTTTTAAAAATCTGTATACCACTGATTTTTACCTCTTGCCGTTAGAATTGCCACACATATTATTGTTCAATCACCCTACTCAATTAGTTAAACTTTGTGGGACAATCTAGAGGACACTTTCTTTTATGTAGGGATGTCCAAAACCTACTAGAACAGAACTCAGAAACAAGTTCCCTGCAACATTATCCTTCTGTTCTGAACTGTATCAATATGGTATGGTCAAAAGATAGTCTGGACGTTAATCTTCCAAACTAAAGCTGACGTATTCTGGATGTGGTCACCAAAACATAACTGTTTTGTCTGGAACACTATGTTAGAAACCTCACAAACTGCTTATGGTTTGGATGATGAAAATCATTGGATCACCATTCCAAATCATTTGGAATGGCCAAGTGAACCCAATCCAGAGTATAATGAGAACTAATTTGGATTTCTACAGATTATTCCATGCCTGAACCTAAAGGTTTTACAGAAACCTACTTCCTTCCATGGTATCCATATTACTCTCATACAGATACAAATCAGTCAGGAAAAAAAAAGATGAAAGTATTGTGAAATGTGCACTGATAAGTTTCTGATTATACTTCATATTACCATACTTGGGCATTTTAGCAAATTAGAATACATCCAAATAACATTACCAAATATATACACAGTACATTCATACAAATACATATCTATATCTCAATTTTAATTCTTTTCAAAATACATACAAATTATATGTTGCTTAAGCAAATATCCATAGGCATACCATCCAAAATAATGTCCCTGTAGCCAGAGCTGCATATTGATCAATCGTGGAAAGCACACTGAATATAAGGCAGACCAGCACTATGAGGAAACTGGGGGGGAAGAAAACAAAAAAACAAAAATTAAAATCACTAAAACATTTAATTAAGGTTTTTTTTTAAAGAAAAGAAACAATAAATAGGAAATAAATAAAAATCCCTGACTTTCAATAGTGTAATAAGCTGCAAAGGACAAAGGTAAAGGTTGATTTCACTCAACAGAATGTATGATAAAGGGGCTGTGAAGGAACTTAAGCTGAATTTTAGCTTCTTTTTTTTATCAGGTAACAAAGTCTTTGGATAAGGTTTTACAGGAGAATACAATTCAGCTTCTCCATTGAGACACAAAGTTAACAGAGCTATAAACAATGCTTGCAAGGAGCTAACTGTTCATATATAGATGTATCTACACAAGGAACTGCTTGCATAAACACATGGATAGTGTGTGGAATTTCCCTTACCAATTCAGCTGCCAAGGCTGAATGCATGTTAAAAGTGTAGCTCTTTTAACAAAAAAAAATGACATTATCCCACCAAAACAACTATTGATAGCAATAGAAGTCATATAAATAAGGCCAGAAATGAAATCAGAGTAGAATTTAGAACTTTCTATTCCAATCAACAGTTCCAAGCAAGCTGCCCAAGAAGAAAAACATTGATTTCTATTAAGTTGATAGGGATGGAGAAAAGGTAAGGATCTTATTGAATTGTTGCAAAACCATTACAAGAATCTGCCAGAAGTATATAATTAAAATAAAAAGTGTGAGTACACATATTATTTCTGTATTTCCATAAATTTAGCCCTTTGTCTGTATACACAAGCCCAAAATGTTCATTCTGATTAACTTTTAAAGGCCAAGTAGGACAGCACATTTAATCTAATTGCACAAAATGGGGATTTTTGCAGCTGTCTATTGGCTACCGCAGGTAAGATGCTATTTCTCAAACCCCAAAATGTCCTGATCTCAAATATGCTGAGAATTTGCTAGATGATGTTATGGCTATAGAATACTACAATGACTTTATCCATCCTATCCTAATTCTGCCTCCCTTCAGTTTTCACTATGCTGGACGATATATAGTTAAGCAAATGCCATTTTTAACTCTGAACTGGAATTCCTGAAAGCTACCACATCTTCATCCTTTTTAAGGTAAGGATAGATTTTAAACTATTTTAAAATGTGTACTTGTAAGTTTTTGATGACATACAGCAGGGTTTGGGCAGTTTAGCAGATCTTGAAAGAATAGATAGAAAGATCCTGCTAAGTAAGATATCTAAATAGGATACATAGGAACTTAAATAGTAATATAACTAAAAGGATACACAGGAACCAACAGAAGCTAGTATGGTAGACTAACACAACAACCTTTCAAAGTTATGACAGACCTCTTCCCCCATAAAAGCTACTTACAACCCAGTTCCAGAGTTCCATGGTTGTACACACCCCACATTGGACACTTGGCAACCAGTTCATCTTTACAACCAGTTGTAGCAGCCCCTAGTCATGTAATTACGATTTAATTTTTTTCCTCTGTTTCCAGCCTTTTCAACTGATTTTCAAGAAAAAATGCCCAAAG
The DNA here is from genome assembly GCF_049901735.1 of Notechis scutatus. Taxonomy (NCBI): domain Eukaryota; kingdom Metazoa; phylum Chordata; class Lepidosauria; order Squamata; family Elapidae; genus Notechis; species Notechis scutatus. Next base: position 240,763,881 of record NC_142009.1, on the reverse strand, counting down.
AAAATGATGAGTTGATTAACTTAATGACACAGTGTTTGCTTAATTGTCATGTTCACTTAATGACCATAGCACTCGTTTAATGACTGCTGCAAAAAAAGTCATAAAATCGGGTCTGGTCACATGGCCCTCAATTTAGGATCATTATGACTTACAGCAGAAATTCCAGGCAGAAATTCCAGACTCTATTATTTTATTAGACCACAATTGAGCCCAAAATTTCTGTTCTAAGTGAGACATTTGTTAAGTGAGTTTTGCCCCATTTTATGACCTTTCTTGCCTCAGTTGTTAAGTGAATGACGGCAATTGATAAACTAAGTGAATGACTGCAATTGACAAATAACCCAGCTATGAAGTGAATCTGGATTTCCCATTGTCCTTGCTTGTGAGAAGTGGCAAAAAGTAATCACATGACTTCGGATACTGCAATTGTCATAAATATGAGTCAGTTGCCAAGCATCTGAATTTTGATCACACGATAACGGGAATGCTGCGAAGGTCATAACTGTAAAAAATGGTCATAAGTCACTTCTTTTTCCAGTGCTGCTGTAACTTTGAATGGTCACTAAATGAACTGTTGTAAATCAAGGACAACCTGTACCTATAATTTAAAATATTTCACCACCATATTCTGACAACATGTTGTTTAACAACATAATATTCCCCATCATGGCTTCCCTCCAATGTCAATAGATTGTCTCCAGAAATAAAATGAACCCCTTCCCTCATGTTCCTCTGACAAAATCTTACAATCTGATTGTTTCAGAAGATTTTCAGAGACTTCAGTATTGGTGTTGTGAATGAAATATGGTACAGTGGAATAGTATTTTTACTCGTTACTTTATTTTGTAGAACTTACTTTTATTATATAACATATTGTATTACATTTGTTAAACTATAAACTATTTACATATAGCATTGAAGGGTATGAAATTTTAGAACTAAATAATATCAGTGGTGACACAAGAATGAGTTTACGAGAACTCAAGAAAACAGTTACTGACAGAAAAACCTGGGAAATTGTTTACTGAGTTAGAAAAAGCAAACAATTACTGAATAACTGTGCAACAATTAGAACAATTGTGATTTTCAGCCATCTGGGAATTACATTTTATTCTATATATGCATAGGTTTATTTGATAAATTTATATTCTGCCTTTCCTTCGTGAGCTAAAGGTAGCAAGCATATTATTCCCTCCTCCATTTTTTCCCCATTAACAATAATCTTGTGGTTATGCAAGCCGCGGGCTTGCGCCCTGGAGACACAGCTGACTGTGCAAAATGGCACTCAATCAGTGGTGGGATTCTACTGGTTTGAACCTGGTTCGGGAGAACCGGTAATAAAAAATGCTACCGTTTGGCTGAACCGGTATATTTTTTCCTCCCGATGATCAGCTGTTCTGACGATCAGCTGTGCTGGGATCCCCCTTGATGTCTTACGAAGACAGTGTATCGCGAAGGCCCCTCGCTGTCTTGTGAAGGCCCAGGAGGCTTCCCTGAGGCCCAGGAGGCAAAAAGGGCTACACGGGGGAGGTGCACAAAAAAGAAGCCATGCTCACCCAGTCACATGGCTCCCACCTAGCCACACCCACAGAACCGGTAGTAAAAATATTTGCATCCCACCGCTGCGTTTAATTATCCAAAAAGTGGACCATAATAATAATAATAATCATCATCATCATCATCATCATCATCTTGTGGGTTAATGTCTCTGTTTGTGAGAGACAGACCGACTGACTCATGACTGACTCAGAGACAAGACAGACTCAGACTATTGAATTTCTATGGCTAAATGTAAATTGGAGTTTGGGTCTTCTCAGTTAAACCCTGTGTTACATTGGTTCTACAATTACTTTTGCATTTCCAGATATGTTAGAAGAACTGAGCAATCAACACCAAGATGACCATAGATTAACACCAAGTTTAACATCAGATCAACAATCAAGGAGTGAACCTCAATCAAAGAATTGCCAAACAAGCCAACAGTAAACAACCCAATTCCCTCCCCCCACAAAAAAACCTCCACCAAGACCACTCCTGACAAGGCAAGCCACTCAGAATATAAATTCTCTTCTAGTACTGATGTTGTTACCTAGTTTGGGTAATGAAACATGCAAGAAAACAACCAAGCTCAAACCGCACCAATAAGTAAGAAAAAGAAAAATATGTTAGAGAGGCTCTTGAACAAGAATTTGTGAAAGTGATCTGCGTAAGGAAACATGCACTACAAAGGACAATGCTGCTTGAACTCTTATACAAATTCTTGTACAAGCTTTTGTGGAAAAGAAGGTATTTTCCTTCTGTCCCTCAGTCCCTGGATCCATTCCAGTATATACAGTTATGCAGATTCCTAAATAAAGAGCAAAGTAAGGTCTGCTTTTTTAAGGGTCTACATCCATTCATGTTACAATATGAAACTCCTTAATGGGTCATAAATACAATAGAAAAGTGGGAAGAACTGATATTACACGCTAGCAAAACACCAGCAGTAGCTGCTGCTGTTCAAGAATCTATGCTAAAATCCTGCTGGAAGTCAAGGTAAACTGTGAAGGAAGGTAGCCATTGATTGTTACTTTGAATTAAGCAGTAAATCTAACCACTAGATGGCAGCACATCAAAACACATGACATTCCCTCATCAAGTACAGTATTATAAAAGTGTATGAGAAAAACAGAGAAAATATAAGGTGAAATAAAAGGTCATATATTTACAGAGCTGGAAAACATATTCATTATCTATACTTATATAATAAATATCCAAAAAAAGTCTTTTTCTCCAGAAAAAGAGTCCAGATCCTTTTTTAAAAATGGCTTTAGTACTCCCAATGACTGTTGTATTATATCCTGATTTTGACTTAGAGAGAGCGGTAAAGCACTGTGAAGCGGTATGTAAGTCTAAGTGCTGTTGCTATTATCATCAGCCTGCTCATAGACGTAGAATGAACACACATACAGAGAAGAATGAACATATGATATTTGAAAAGGCCTAGCTATATTTTTACTTCCATTATGTTACTTTTGTTCACCTCATTATAAAAAAAGATGTTGAGACTCTAGAAAAAGTACAGAGAAGAGCAACCAGGATGATTCGGGGATTGGAGACTAAAACATATGAAGAACAGTTACAGGAACTGGGCTTGGCTAGTCTAATAAAGAGAAGGACCAGGGGAGACATGATAGCAGTCTTCCAATATTTGAGCGGCTGCCACAAGGAGGAAGGGGTCAAGCTATTTTCTAAAGCGCCTGTAGGCCAGACAAGGAATAATGGATGGACACTGAACAAGGAGAGATTTAACCTGGCAATAAGGAGAAACTTTCTGACAAACAATCAACCAATGGAACAGCTTGCCCTCAGAAGTTGTGGGAGTGCCATCACTTGAGACTTTCAAGAAGAGATTGGACTGCCATTGGTCAGAATGGTGTAGGGTCTCCCGCTTGGGTGGGAGGTTGGACTAGATGACCTACAAGGTCCCTTCCAACTCTGATTATCTGTTATCTGTTAACAGTAATTCTACTTTATCTGTTATCTTTATCTGTTATCTGAAACGGCTGGTTCCATCACAATGTTAAGCATATTTCTAAAAAGATGTAATTTCTACCACTTGAAAATTTATCCTGAACCTTTTTATCAATGAATCATAAAACACCCAAGTGGGGGGGGAAGGGGGGGGAGACTGAAAATACTTGGCAGAAGTGGTTTGTATTTAGCTACAGATATTTTAGCTCTTCTTATAATATCAGGAAAGCACAGTTCCAGAGTGGGGGGAAAAAATTCCAATGAATAGAAGATGACATTATATGACATTCTAATAGAATCAAAGAGGTTGACGTAGAAGAGATAAAAAAAGAATATCTGGGTTTCCTGGTACTATTGCCAGTCATTTTATTTTCACTTGACTGAAGGTTAAGGATTTAGAGAAAGTCTTATATTTCATGTATCCTCTCAGCATTGATTATGTCACACCAAGTTTGTGTTGACTCTAGCAATCACGTAGATGGATTTTTCCAGTCTGGTCTTTCAAGTCTCTCAACAATTTATTCCTAGCCAATAAAACTGAATTCATCCACCTGGCTTCTGGTTGTTCTCTGTTTCTCTTTCCTTTCATGTTTCCCAACATGGTGGAAAGTTAGGGAGTTTGGTCTTCTCATAATTATCCAAAACGTGATAATTTGAGCCTGGTCGTTTGTCTATCCAGATTGCTTTGTTCTTGCTGTTTGGTAGTATATAGTTTTGGGGTTGTTGGGTTTTTTTTGGTCATTCATGGAATTCCCAGACATTTTCTCTAACAGCGCCATTAGAACATTAATATTCTTATAATTAAGATACTTATAATTGTGATAATTCAGATAAGATTATAAACTAATACAAACTAAAAAAATAAAAATAAAAAATAGACAAATAGAGAAAAATAAAAAATAGAGGGGAAAAAAGAGGAAAAAAGAACATACAGATAATTGTCACTTTATGGCCACAGTTGGAATATCAATAGTTGAGTGAAGTGATAGTTAACTGATATGTCACATGACTGCTTTATTCAATGACCACAACAGAATGCCTGGTTGTGGTTATTAAGCAATATCCCAGATTGTTAAGTAGAGCTGCCTGCTAGATTTCATGGAGCTGCAAAGGAGCTGGAATTCTCCCAACAGGTAGCCCTTTCAGTCTCAAACACTTCTGGAGCCAAACTAAGGATTTATCCTCTCCTCCATGAATGGAGGGGAAATCCTCCATGGGTCTGCAGGAACAGAGTTAAATGCAAGCCGGTTGCCAAGCACCCAAAATGCAGTCATGTGATCATGAAGGGGGTGGGGGGAGATGTTTTACAAAAGCCAGAAATGTTTTATGGGCCATAAAACATCTTATCTGAAGCTTTCATAACTTTGAATAATCCTTAAACATTTGGGTGTAAGTTGAGGACTATAGTAAAGAAAAAGAAAAAATATATAAAAAATGATTTCCTCTTTCATCATAGCAAGTATAAACAATTTTAGTAACTTAACGTCTTCACTTAAAATACAACAAGTGATCTATTCTTCCCATCTCCCATCTCTTATTGATAAACAAATCCTTAAAACCTCATCCAACAAACTTCATTCAACAACATATCCTTTTAACCTTTAACAAATCAATTTTACATTCTTTCCTTTTGTTTTTAACAATCTTGACCTTTTAAATAATGGCCTAGACTTTGATTTCTTTTCATTTTCTTTTGTTGCTTCTCACAAAATTCTTCAGAACTTTTGTAAATCCAATATAGGAAATTACCCAAATTGCTCCTTAGACTTCTTATTTTTATATGCCTTTTAAATCTCAAGACATCAGCCAATTTCATCTCTATATCCTGCGCTGCATCTCTTCCATTATCATTTTAGTAGCCTGTCATTTTGATTCCACTTTCAGATTTAAGAGCTAAACATTAAAACTCTTAACTTTTGGGTCCATTGTTCACAAATATCCCTCAATACATCCAATGTTAAAGTATTTTCCTTCATTCTGCATTAAATTCTGTAAGTCACATTTAAGTATTGTTCTCCTTTAATTGTAATCTTTAGTTTCTTCTGGTTTCCTCTAGTGTCCAACCTTTAAAGTCCCATCCTATCATATTTCTTTTTAAGAATTCAAAACAAGATTTTTCTATAGGAAGGATTGTTATAATTAACTTCAAAATCTTATTTCAAATCAGTCTGGACCCTTGGTCTGTTTGTAACTTCCTAGAATCAACATTTCAATCATTTTAAAAAGATTCATTTAGGTCCTTAAACTTATATTTAAATTTTCTTTCTTTCCTCTTCAATTTCCCTTCCTACTTCCCTTCCTCTGTAAATTCTATGTGAACACCACATGAGTTTCTCTACCATCTGACCTAAGGTTTCTTTGTATAAACCTTTTGTACTTATAATAGTGCTGTGTCTGGGTGCTGAGTTATATCTTATCTCTGTTGTTATAATCAAAACAATTATGAATGTTTAATTTTGTTCTCCTTCAAGAATGAAGCACTGTGCAACAGGTGCACATTAATTGTAAAGTTGCAAAGAACTAAAGAAATATAGCAGTAGCATGTTCCTGGCATTACCAATGAAGGAATTCTGCTCTCAGAATATATTAACAGTGAATCTGTCCTGCCAGCATTATACTTGCATCCTGGGACATAGTGTGTCTTTCACTAAAATTTACAATCCCTATACTGGAGAACTTTCAATACCAGAAAGTATTTTCAAAATTAAATTAGGAAATAATTAATTTGAAAATTTGATTATTAGGTTTTTTTTTTCTGAAAGCAAGTGACTTCTTTTCAACCTTACAGTGATAGCAAAAAAACAAAACTGCCTGGCATATATGAAGGCAAGATATTTCCAGCAACCTTCATCAAGCAATTGCCATAAAACAGCTGGAATCAAGATGCCAGATCAAGTGAACCCTGGGGGCTTAAATTTTCCTCTGGCTGTAAGGGGAGAAAGCTGAGGGTATTTCCTTATTCCCATGAGTTAACATTGGCAAGTAGGAACTGGGCTGGCAGAAGCTCACTGGACTGTGCCTGCTGGTGCCTTGCTGTTTTGTGGAGGTGAAGGTGGCCAGAAGCTGAGCAGATGATGGGGGAGATATGAGCCTTAGAAGTGGCCCGAAGTCTGTAGAAATTCTCAGTCATCCAGGTCATGGTTGTCTCAAAGGTGCTTTTTCAAGAGGCAACTGGACTTTCTTGTTTTTTTTTCTTTTGAAGACGTTTCGCTTCACATCCAAGAAGCTTCTTCAGGTGACAGGATAGTGAGGAATGGAAGGATTTATATTCCTTGCAGACAGTTGGTCATTTGCATCCTTTTAGAGGGTCGTTGATGCACTTGGAGGTTTATCTGTGTCCTCAGGGTCACCTGAGTAGTGCTCCCGCTTCATGTAGTCTGCAATTTTTTTCCTCTGGAAATCCATTCCTACTCCCTTTGAATGGTGTGGGAGTAGGAATGGATTTCCAGAGGAAAAATTGCAGACTACAGGAACCAGGAGCACGACTCAGGTAACCCTGAGGACATAAATAAACCCCCAAGTGCTTCAATGAGCCTGTAAAACAGGGATGTCAAACTCAATTTCATTGCATCAGGGTTCTGTTTGACCTCAGGAGGCTGGGGTGGGTGTGGCCAGCTTCACGTCACTCGTGTTGGGGGTGTCTGTAGTGGCCAAAGCATTCTGCCAGCGAAAAAAGGACTCCCAAGCTCCATTTTTGGCCATGACAACCTCCTGCAACCCTCTGCCAGAGAAAATGGGAGGGCCGCAGCAGAGTACAGTGGACAAGTCCTTTGCTGTTTCTAAGGTGGCCCAGTGGGCCAGATCTAAGCCGTCTGAATGGAATGGAATAGAATAGAATAGAATAGAATAGAATAGAATAGAATAGAATAGAATGGAATGGAATGGAATGGAATGGAATGGAATGGAATGGAATGGAATAGAATAGAATAGAATAGAATAGAATAGAATAGAATAGAATAGAATAGAATAGAATAGAATAGAATAGAATATTGGAATGGAATGGAATGGAATGGAATGGAATAGAATAGAATAGAATAGAATAGAATAGAATAGAATAGAATAGAATAGAATAGAATAGAATAGAATAGAATAGAATAGAATAGAATAGAATAGAATAGAATAGAATAGAATAGAATAGAATAGAATAGAATTCTTTATTGGCCAAGTGTGATTGGACACACTTATATAGCATTTACCACAAGACACATGACACAAAATCACAAGGTGTTCCCTTACAGTATTTCCTGCCTCTTTACGGGTAGTCCTCGACTTATGAGGACAATTGAGCCCAACATTTCCACTGCTAAATAAGGGAGTTGTTAAGTGAGCCATGGCACAGTTGTTAAGCAAATCACTACACTTGTTAAGTGAAATCACACAGTTGTTAAGTGAATCCAGCTTCCCCCTTTCACGTTGTCTGTAAGAAGCTGGCTGACAAATGGCGACCAGTTGACCCCAGGATGCTGCAACCATCATAAATACATGCTGGCTGCCAAGCACCTGAAATTTGATCACGTGATTGTGGGGACGCTGTATCAATTATAAGTGCGAGGATTGGTCATAAGTCATTTTTCCCCCAGTGCCACTGTAACTTTGAATAGCCACTAAACAAATGGTTGTAAATCGAGCAATTATATACCACTTCACAGTGCTTTACAGCCCTCTCTAAGTGGTTTACAGAGTCAACCTATTGCCCCCAACAATCTGGGTCCTCATTTTACCTCAGAAGGATGGAAGGCTGAGTCAAGCTTGAGCCGGTGAGACCCGAACTGCCAAACTGCTGACAGCTGGCAGTCAGCAGAAGTAGCCTGCCATACTGCACTCTAACCACTATGCCACAACGGCTCTGGAGCGATTTGAACCTGTTGACTTGAAGAAGTGGATGGGATCCTTATGACTGACCTATGCCCTTCCTGGCTAAGGCTATCCAGGGTTGAAATGCATGTGGCTCTAGTGGTGGTGAATTCATGCTTGAGAAAGGGGGTTGCTCTTTGCCTCTTAAAGAGGCATTGATTCACCCTCTCCTTAAGAAGCCTTGCTGGGTCCCACCATAGTAGGCAATTTTTGTCCAGTGTCCAGCGTTCCCTTCCAATACCTAATCTTTCCTTCTACAGTGAAGAACAAGAGGAAGGAGGTCTAGGCTTTTCAACATTGTTTACAAATTAGGGTCCAATTCTATTCTTCAATTTCTTAAAAGGGGTACTATCTTGCCTGGGTTCATTTATATTGCATGTTGCACTACCAACTCAACTGTTAACCAGTTAAAAGACAATCACAGAGCAAGTTTCTTTTGTTCCACATTTTTTAAATGCCATGTATATCTGTTAACACTCCTGACTAGAAAATGATACAAGTGAAGAAACAAGATTTTGCAAAGTTGCCTTCTACTTTGTAATTTTATCTATTAACAGCTAGGACAAGAAGCAATGGATGGAAGTCCATTAGAGAAATCCAATCTGGAATTAAGGAGAAATTTCCTGACAATAAGAACAATTAATCAACAGAACAGCTTGACTCCTGGAGTTATGGTGCTTCATGTCTAGTGGTCTTCGAGAAAATATTGGATGACTATTTGTCAGGGATGCAATAAGGTCTTCTGCCTTGGGCAAGGGGTTGGACTAGAAGATCTCTAAGATCCCCTCCAGCCCTATAATTCTTTGTCAAGTTAGATAGGTAAGGTAATAATAAAATATTTAAAGCCTATTCTCTTACAATGAAATAGAAATTTAAAGGGAAAAGAGAACATAATTATAGACCTGTAACACTGAGCAAAGGTACTACTGATACATGCAACCTTAAGCAAAATCTCAAATAATACATAATCCTTGACATCATTCAAATCTGGAAAATTTGCATCCCTGAGGATATTTGTCTTTTATTAAAGTTCATCAATAAAGAAAAAGAATATGGCAGAGTTATAGTTTTAGTGTTATAAGGGATAATGGAAACTCAATAAAAGGAAATTTTTCAAGGCACACAAGAACAATTAATATACAAGGTCAATTCTGGACACTGGTTCTTTCTGTATTTTTCTTAATTCTTGCATGGGTGGTGTTAGGATATGGGCAGAGTAACTCTTTTATAAAAAGGATATGCACACGGAAAATGGTTTATGAGAACAGTTATGAAGAAATATACAGCCACACAGAGTTGAACAAGTTGTATTAATGTTTACTTGAAGAAACAGCACAGTCCAATAAACAGTCCATGTCATACATGTTTTTAACAGTCCAGAAATATCCAGTTATAAAGTCTTCTTACTGGTTTCACGTCTTTTACAGCAGACAAATATCAAACCATAATACAACAAATAAACTTCGATATCAACAGAATATCAAAATAAACAGGGTTAGTCAGTATCGGTCCGTAGTCAGTTAGTATCAGTATAAAGAGAGATCATCAGTGAAAAAGAGAATTAAACCATGATCTATAGCTCCCTCTTATGGCAACTTGTAGCATAATTAACCAGCCAGAACACAGCATAATACATTACAGTATTTTTCCTTAAAGCTGCAAACTTATATATTTGTAGTTTACATATTGTCAACCTAACTACGTCATTTACATATACATAACAGGTGGAATATGTGGTTGTGGTATGCTAGTTCTTGGGAGGCTGTGAATTATCCCAAAATCCCAATAATACATTGGTGACCTCTGGGACATGGAGTAGAGAGTAGCTTTTATAGAGGTAGCACCTCACTATACATTACTGCAAAGGGCAAAAGAGAAGCTGGACATGCAGCCCACAAGTTGCTGTGTCCTGGGATCACGTGATCAGCTTTTTTGACCTTCTGACAAGCAAAGTCAATGGGCAAGCCCATTGACTTCAATGTTTACTTCACATGTTGTTATGAGTTTAACAACTGCAGTGGTTCACTTAACAATTGTGTCAAGAAAGGGTGTACAAGAAAAGTCGTAAAATGGGACAAAACTCACTTAACAAATTTCTCACTTAGCAACATAAATTTTGGGCTCAATTATGGTTGTAAGTCAAGGACTACCTGCACAGAGTGCATTTAAGTAGCCATAGAAGGACCGGGCCATAATACTTGTCTCCACCTAGAGACCATATGATAGCAACGAACACCCATATAACGAACAAGTCTACTAGTGTGAAACTCCTGAAGTACAGCTTCCATATATACCTGCATACAACCATTTCTCTTAACTGGGCTAGGAATGAAAGAATGAAATAAATCAGTTGTAGTGTCAACACCTCAATATCTCCATTGCTCAGACAAAGGCTGACCTTGTTTTGCTGCAGGACTTGTGCTCACCTGGTTCCATATATTTTACAATTTGGCACACGTTCATCTGTTGCAGAAAAACCTTCAGGACCATGAATAATAAGCAAATATGATCCTTTTATCTGGAGGCTATCTATTGCAGGGTTGGTTTTGTGTGTGTGTGGTATCAAAAGAAACAATAGCGTTCAGATTAACCCTGAGCTTAAAGAAAAATAACAGAAGAAAGGAACCGACCCAACTTCATAATGGAAGCAGGCATGGAAAAATCAGGTACCTCCATATTCCAAAGCAACTAATTATTAATTTCAGTGGTATCATCGGTTCTGATCAAGAACGTGATTATGTCATTCGAAGGGCACTGTGTGGGCAATTAATAACATTTTCCTTAGTAAATTCTATTTTTGCATCACAAGCAAAGGTTGTGTTCTCTGCTTTGTCCGGGAAAAGGTTGGCAGCAGGTTTGGAAAATCACAGAGGCAGTAATTTTCAGAACAGCAAAATAAATGATAAGGTGCAGCTGACAGTGTAATACAACAACATAATGCCACAATAAATATTATATTAATCATCCACAAGCATTGCTTCAATAAAGTTCAGCCTTAAATTCTGAGAGTAGCTTACTTTTAAATACAGCTGTTTGGACACCAATAGCCAAGATAAAGAGCTGCATATGGTCTCATTGTATTCATTTTGCATTAGATACGTAGATATAGTTAAATTTAGAAGCAGACAGTTTGAATACTAGTCCCTACTAATGGCACAGATGTGCTAGAGCAGGGGTGTCAAACTCAAGGCCCACGGGCTGGATGCGGCCCACAGGGAGCTTAGATCTGGCCCGCTGGGCCACCCTAGAAGCAGCAAAGGACCAACTCACAGGGCCTCTGCCAGCGAAAACGGAGCTCATGCGGGCTAGCAAAACAAACTAAAAACAAAACGAAAGGAAAAATATTTCCCCTTTTGCATTTGAGCATGGAAGAAGGGACAGGAAAGGAGAACGGGAAAGAAAAAGATGGCAAAATGGGAGGAGAGCAAGGAAGGAAAAAGAAAAAAAAGGAAGGAAGGAGATTATAAAGAGAGAGAGGGAGGGTCTGATTGAAGGCCTGACTTAGAACTTGGCCACCACAGGTACCCCTGACATGAGTGATGTCGAACTGGCCACGCCCACCCTGGCCACACCTATCCTGACCACGCCCACCCAAGGCCCCTGAGGTAAAACACAACCCTGATGCGGCCCTCAATGAAATCGAGTTTGCTAGGGAATTGACTCTACCAAGTTTTGTAGTTATATTTCAACGAAATATAACACGTTAGCTCAGGACAAAGTTACCCTAGTTAATCCCATCCTCTGCAAAGACAATAGCGAAAGTAGCAGATATATAGCACCAAGAAACCTCCCTTTCCATGGATGCAGCATGAAAGCTTCTATAGGATCAGGAAACCTGCACAGCCAGGGATCCAGTGGGAAAGCAGAACTTCATGGACAGTGTACACTTGCAGGCTGAGGTGACCCTCACCACAATGTAAGAAGTCAGAGCCATTTTTTCAGCTTTTGTAATTTTTACACATGGGCAATATGGCTTAAGAAGATTCACAGTCTACTCACATAGAAACCTGGCTCAGTTGATTTGTTTCTTCATAGAAGTAAAAACTTTTCCTGTTTTAATTTGTTTTTTTTGGATAACAAATTGATTTACTAGGAATATAATTTGCAGTCCTGTGGCAAAAATCAGCATAAAGTTAAATGACAGAACTGGATATGGCTTATAAATCTTTTAAAGAAATCAATGTATTAAACACACTGCAATACATCATAGTTTTTTTTCTTAATAAACTGTTTATCTGTGTTAATTGATTTCTCTAATTAGTACAAATATGCTGCAGCTAAGTATTTATTTATACCACAAATCTTTACTCTTGTTAGCCCTGTGAGGTAGTCCAACAAGAAGCACAGCCAGAAATACTAGCTCTATCTTTATGGTACAGTTGCATTAGCAGAAACTTGCAAGACCAAATGTACTTCTCCCCTCCTTTCTTTTTACTGTCTGGGAAACTAAGGAGGGGCCCTTCTGAAATGTTTCCCGTGCCCTCCCTCCTTCTGTGGGCTGAGATACCTGCGGTTCTTCCTTCTGTCATTCCCACAAACTATTATCCTTTTCTGTTCTGTATTTGCTAATTAAACCACTATTATTTTGAAAACCTGCAAGATGTTACCACTGAAGAATTAAAAGAATTTAAATCCTAAGATAGGATTTAAATTTCCAATAGGTAAGTGCAGTTGTGAAACTTTTGCTTAGTTGTTACAGAAAAATAAAGGAAAAGGCAAGAGAACCAGAATGGTCTAGTGGTTAAGATACAATGTGAGTTCTAGTCCCATGTTAGCTAGGAAAGCCGTCTGGGTAATTTTAGGCCAGTCACTCTCACAGCCCATGATGTCATGGTTGAGGTGACGAGCTCATTGATCAATCCTTGTTGCAACCAAATGGATCAATACTCCATTGATCTGAAAAAGCAGACACTGCATTTGAAGAAAAATGCTAGGGAAAGAATTAAAAAGGTCACACTCTTTTGAACAGGTGTTATTAAACTTTCAATTCAAACCACACTTAAAGAAAGCCGTCTTATTCAATAGAAATCCAAAAATGAAGATTCTGTTCCACTAAGAGGTTTGGAAAAAATAATTGTGAACATCCCCAACTGAATCAAGAAGATGCAGAGAAGCTTCATATTTTGGAGGCTTACAAAGGACCATCAGGTGGCTATTTATCAGATGCAGTTGCTATACAATGCTGCAATTGTGAAGTTGTGCTGGTGGACTTCCTCCTTATTTGATGTCTTATTTTTAACATTCATGTTCCTTTTCCACCCTAGACCCATTCCCTCTTACTTAAACCTATGCACAAATAAGATAAGTCTGATGAAAACAGAACAAGGTACAGCTAGCATAAAATGCAGGACATCCCTATAAGCCAGAATAAAAACCTATTCTGAAGTTGCCACTAGGTAGCCAGAACCAATTGCTGGTTATTTCCTTAAAAACATCCACCAATAAAGCACCGACATCATTTGAAGGCAAGCTGTTCCATTGGTTAATTGTTCTCACTGTTGGGAAGTTTCTTCTTAATTCCTGGTTGCGTCTATCCTTGATTAGTTTCGAGCCATTGTTTCTTTTGTGCTTTGGAAAATAAATTGACTCCCTCTTCTTTGTGACAGCCCCTCAAATACTGGAATACCCCTATTATGATACTCCAGTCCTTCTTTTCTCTAAACTAGCCATACCCAGTTTCTGCAACCATTCTTATATTTTAGTCTCCAGGCCTTTAATCATCCTAGTTGTCTTCTCTGCACTTTTTCCAAAGTGTCAACTTTTTTTTGCAATGTGATGACCAAAACTGGATGCAAAACTGGATAAAACCTCTTACTGAGATTTTATAAAGCGTTTTCCTTCAAGTATACAGACAACATGTTTCAGTGGCAATGAGGATTCAAAACAGTAATAGCAAGTGAAAAAAATGCTAATGATCTAAACCCATCCATCCCCCGGCAGGGGAGATACCTTGATCACAAAATACAGTTTTCAAAGGCATAACCTAACCCTTTCCATCTGTAAAATAAGCAGTCTTTATTTATTTTTTCTTTTAGCGGCTCTGTAATTCCTTGCATTGAGGGGAGTCGGATGACCGAATGGAGTTGAGCGTTTACTGACCAGTTGCCCTTCCTGACACCTACATGGAATTTGCAACAGATGTTTTCTCTTTGCACCTAGAGAGAGAAATGTCTGCCGTTACCCAGGATCAAACTCATAGCCTTCTAATTGTGAGGCAAGAACTCCACCTCTAGGCAACCATACCACTCAAATTATGCAATCTTTATAAATCCATTATAATTGCTTGCAATTATTATTGTTGTTTTCTTCAAAACCATGGAAAGTAGTCTCATGGCAATGCCAAATAATATCAGTGATAATGAGTCACTCTGGAAGCTGTCTCTCCTAAATTTGACATGCCCATATTTTTCCATTTCCAATCACCAGTTCTCTATTCCACTGCTTCATTGTTTTGTCTATAAAGATTCTGATGTTTTTACTAACACCAATAGTTTTCAAACCTTTGATGATCCAGCTATGTGGCAATGAACCTTATACCTTTTTAATAATCAATATAGACTATATTTAATTTGGGGGGGGGCTTTTCAATTCTCCAGAACCATTTTATCAATCAAATGTTATTTGGGGGGGGGGGTGTGCCTCTGATTTTCCTTTTATTTCTTTTCTGTTCTACTGGAAATATGATATTTTCTTCTAAATAATTTTGGACGTTCTCTGCTATTATGCCTGTGAGTAATTTAAACCTTGTAGACAAGCATGTTATTGGCTTATGGCTTCCTGGTGTTCCTTTCACTGAGCCTTTTTGATTCAGGTACAGTTTTGCCAGTTATTAACCATGTTTTTTTTATGCAATACTTCCTTATCATCTTATTTTTCATTATTTTAATAATACAGAGGTGTTCATGGGTGATACCCAATTCGTTTTAAGTTAGATACTTTCCAAACAATTTTATTTGGCTCTGCTTATATTGGCAATGTGTTGTCAAACAAAACAAAACAATGTAACTCCAAACTTGTTCAAAACTACAGGCATCAAACTACAGAATCGTTGGGCAGGTTGCCACCTGTCCCTTGGAGAGAGGAAATCCTGTCTTCATCATCATTTGCCTGAAACTGTCTGAGAACTTGACTCTCCAGGATATAAAGTTTACAGACGATTTTGCTAAAGGAATACGGGAGGAAAGTAAATGTTTCCTGAGCCTTGAGTCAGAAAAGACATGAACTTTCTCCTTGTAATATAACAAAAGGCAGAAACCATAACAAAATCCGCATATCCTATTTTTCCATTAAAGGGAATTTTTATTTATTTGTTTGTTTGCCTCATTTCTGTTTGCGGAATTTTCAGTTCTGCCTTTAGAAAACAAAAGACTACAGATAAAATTTAGCTACGAGCAAATCCATGTCTCGTGTTCTCTTGTTTGACATACACAGGTTACAAGTAATTACTAGAATTGCCTTACAGGGCAGACCGGGGCGGGGGGGGGGGGGGCATAGAAATTTAATAAACAATAAAAATAATAACAACTTCTTGATATTTTAGAGAAATTGAAACATTTATATGCTTTTGTAAAGTGTACAACAACTTAGTGAACAGAGGGCCATGATGGCAATTGATGGACAATTCAGGCTGTCAGTCATATTTTTTGCTATTAGCTTCCTTTCACAGTGTTTCTCTCTCACTCTCTCATGTCCTCCTTTCCAGCTAGGAAAAGTTAATATGGTGCCCGACAGATCAATGCTAAATATATTACATCCTCAACATCTAGGCACTTAAAGAAGTTAGGCACTTACATCAAGTTATTTTTCTTTAGCTAAAGGAAGAACAAAATGAATTTTCCGGCTTCAATTTTGTATATGTGAAAATAAGTTGTTTTTAACCCAGTATGATTTAAATTATACTCACATTATGTAGCTTATTCATTCAGTTTATGTCATTTTACAGCACATAACAATCGTTTGGCTTGTTAAAACCCATTATGACTAGTGTCATCTGTAACCTTGGGCATTTTGCTGTCCATTAAGTTAGGATTAGCAAGAATGGCACAACTTATTTTTTGAAAGGAAATAGTGTAAAGGAGAACTGATTATTGGCAGTTGATGTCACCATTGCTCTGAATTGTAAATTAAGAGATCACTTTCAAGTTCTTTTCTACTGTACATCTGTTCTGAAACTCATATCAATTCTATATAAATGTTTAATAAGGCTTAGGATTACAGGTTAAATTTATTGACATGGGTTGTCTATTTGGAAGAAATGGAATCAACTTTAGTGCTCTTATGGAAATATTACTCACAGATTTAACTGAATCCTGTAAAACATGAAAACATGAATTTCTTCTTTTTCTTTCCTACCCCACCTTCTCATTATCATCTGTATCTTTCACATATCTCAAATCCAATCAGAAAAGTCCTTCAATATTCAACAATATTTAACAATTGTTAACAGAGGATTTTGAAATTTCAATTTTTCTTTTATTATTAATAATTGTATTACTCTTATATTTTTATATATTATTTCTTTTATTATTGTTTTTCCTGTTAGCTATTTTGTTATTAATATAATATATAGATGACAGGCTAACAATTTGTAAGGAGGATTTAATAGTTTACTAATTTAAAATTCCTTTGGCTTGTTTTGCAAGGGGTAGGAAACTAACTTTTTTTTTTTTTTGTATTATATCAATCAGCAGTCAAGTAGGGACAACATTGTGTGGATATGTGTTAGTCTTTTTTAAGGCACCTTTTCTTTTTAATGTCCTGCTTGTGGTATTTTTTTCTTTTCTTTTTTTATCCTTTTAAAAAATATTTTGGTGTTTTGTATTTTAACTTTCTTTGACAAAAGTAAATATTATATGAAAAAAATAAAACTTCCATATTTTGGAGCAGGTTTGAGGACATAAAAGGATTGCTTGAGGGAAGCAAAACTGTCCCTTTCCATTCCACAGATGATGTTGCAAATTCATGGATGGTGAACTCAATTCCAGTTGAAAGACATTTTACATGATTGGCTGCATCTCACATTCTATTTTTACAACAGAAGCGAGGGTCCCTGAGAAGGTGAGAAATTCTTCCAGAAGTTTGTAAGTAAAGGAAGGATTATTATTTACCAGGGTTGCTGTAAATAATGAGCTCCCTTCATTGGCCACAGATTGGACTATATGATTTTACAGTAACATTTTTATTTGTTTGCTTTGTTTGTTTATTTGTCAATCTTATATGGTTACCCATCTAACATGAAGTGATTCTGGGTGGTGTTCAATAATTTAAAAAATCTATATGAACTGATTAAAACAATAAACATAGATAAGGAAGATCACAAAAAGGAAGATTTTACATGTATGTGTGTGAGCTCTCTATTCCCAGACAATCCATAGGCTTGCTGGAAAAAACAACAACATGTATTTTGAGAGCTTTCTATAAGGCCACACAAGCTGGGGCTAACCAAAGCAGGAGGTATGATGTTCCAGAGGGCAGGTACCACAGCAAAAAATGTTCACTTCCTAGGTCCCATCAATTGAAATTCCTTCACAGATGGGGCCCACAGCATGCCTCTCTTTCTGGACCTGATGAGACAGGTAGATGTAATTGGGAAGAGGTGGTCCCTCAGGTAACTTTGCCCCATTCAATGTAAGGTTTTAAAAATTAAAAGCAGCACTTTGAATGAGATACAGAAGCAAACTAGTAACCAATGCAACTTATGAAGCAGAGGTTTAATGTGTGTCCATGTAGGGGTTAGAATCATTTTACATCAACTGAAACTTCCATATACTCTTCTAAGGCAGCCCCATATAGAATGTGTTATAGTTGTCCATTTGGGAGGTAACCACGGCCTGACAGGACAGGTAGATGAGTAACTGTCAGCAGAGCTTCATGATCCAGGAACAGATGCAACTGGTAAACAACACACAAAGGCCCTCCAAGCCATGATTGTTACCAGGAGTCCAGAAGGACCTCAAGATTGGGCACCGTCTTTTTGTGGCAACACCACCCCATCCAGTGCCAAAGATGGCAAAGTCCCAGATTCAGGAGGCCTTAAAAGCCAAAGATACTTAGTTTCGCCAGAGTTCAGTTGATTGTATAGTAAGGGGTAAATTACAACTGTTTTTAGTTTTCCAAAAGATATAAGTAACTACACTAAGTCACCCATTTTGCCCTGGTATAAAATTGGCCTTATTCTCGTGGTAATCCTTCAGAGATAGAAAATAAATAAAATATTAAAGTTTACTCCCCAATTATTGATACTAAACACAGGAGCCCCCCAGGGTTGTGTGCTTTCCTTTATTCTTTGTACACACATGACTGCACCCCATTGTTTAACACCAGTACAATTATTAAATTTGAGGATGACATGACAGTGGTGGGGCTCATTGATAAGAACAATGAGTCTGCTTATAGAAAGGAAGTACAAGGGTGTCAGAAAATAATCTTACACTTAAACTAAAGAAACTAAAGAACTTATAATTGACTTCAAGAGGAAGAGAGATAGATGTACATTTACCATTATACATAAACAGTGAGGAGATGGAGAGGGTTGGTAGTTTTAAATTTCTGGGCACTTATCAGTGGTGGGATTCAAATTTTTTACTACCAGTTCTGTGGGCATGGCTTGGTGGGCGTGATAGGGGAAGGATAGTGTAAAATCTCCAGTCAGAGGTGGTATTTTCCAGTTCTCCGAACTACTCAAAATTTCTGCTACCAGTTCTCCAAAACTGGTCAGAACCTGCTGAATATGGCACTTATATCTCGGAGTACCTCTCATGGACTGTGAATGCTAACATGCTTGCGAAGAAGGCACAGAAGAGGCTGTACTTCCTGAGAATGCAAAGGAAGATAAATCTATCTCAGCATCTACTTCTGTCTTACTACCACAACACCATTGAGAGTGTACTGACATATGGCATTCTTGTATGGTATGAGAGCAGCTCTGTAGCAAACAAAAAAGCTCCTCAGAGAATCATTAAAACTGCCCAGAATATCATCGGGCTCCAACTACCAGCCCTGGATGACATCTTCGCATCTCGCTGTTTGAGGAAGTTGCATCCTGCTTACAATCTTTTTGAGCTGTTGCCTTCTAGCAGAAGATAGAGAACAATTAAAACTCGGACCACATGTTTTCTGAACAGTTTTTATCCCAGAGCTATAATTGCACTTAACAATGAACTTTAGGACCACCATCAGTGAGCTGTTGGACAGTATTACTTGGTCTGTTGTATGGATGCTCTTGTGTTTTTAGGAGGCGGGGAATTTTGGTGGGTGGGTGGGGGTGTTTGGGGATTGTCATGTCCACGTGTGTGTTGGGTCTGGTCTCTGGGTTTTAAATTTCGTTGTATGTATACTGTGTATATACGTACAATGACAATAAAAAATTCAAATTCAATTGGATAGTTACCAATTGGATAGTTCTTAACAACAAATAATCAACACATAAGAAAGACAATGACAGTGAGGTGGGCAGCATATAAATTTAATAAATAATAATAAAACAAATAAATATACTAGGAAACATGTCTTAACATTCATTTGGTAATTATGGCTATGATATCACAGGTCTTATTATCCAGGTAGCAAAGAAGAGCAATTTTAATTTGATATACTATATTAATTAATCAATTAATTAATTAATCAAATTATCTGGTATACTAACAATTGGTCTGCATTCCTGCCAGGTTAACTGCTTAAACCTACTAAAATCAATGGGAATTAAGCTGGCCATAAAATAAGAAAATGAATGCAGGCATGGTAAAAAAGACCAAATATGTTCATAAAACTATTTGCAAAAGCTTAAATCTGCCAGAACATTTATAAACACTAGACATTCAAAGGAAGGATCAGAATTAATTAAAGAAAAATAATATTGAAGTTTCTGCTTGTAAAAAGGGTAATATTTGTTTCAGAACATTCAACTGAAGTAATCATACTTCTGTGAATTGTTTTATCTACTTATCATCACTTTTATTGTTATCATGTGTAATTTCAAATTTTATTTTCATATCCTGAAAGAAAAACATTTGAAGTATTGAAGTTTTTATCTACAAAACTCACTTATTAAAATAAACAATACTTCCAAATGCTTTACATCTTGAAATCAAACATAATCTACATTATGTACATGTAATACTTCAGAAATCAATGCATTGCTTGTTATTTTTTTCAGCAGAACACAGAGGTATTTGTAATCTTCTTGGCACAAGCAACAGTTTATACAATTGCGTAGCTTGTAAGATCTTGGAAAGGAAACCTTAAACATAGTTCCTGTTCCATCAGCAAAACAATTTTCTTTCTTTCTTTCTTTCTTTCTCTCTCTCTCTCTCTTTCCTTCCTTCCTCCCTTCCTTCCTTCCTCCTCCCTCCCTCCCTCCCCTTGGCTTTCAGCAGTGATAAAATTTGTTGTTTTCTTATTTAAAATAAAACTTAATTTTGAATTCATCTCCACCAGGTCTTCAGACAGTACCAAACATGGCTTTGGATCTGGGCAGTAAAGATACTAATCCTCACCATTGCAACAGGAACAATCTAAGACCTAGCAGGATAATAGAAATATTATTGACTAATTATTTATAAATATTATCCACTAATCAGCAAGAATGTCAATAACCTTCAGAGTGAAACTGAACCTTTGCCTGATGACAGTCTTAGCCCAGAATCTACCTTAATGCTAAGCTTTCCCATTTAGGTGGGAAGCAACAAAGCCTTACATTTTATATTTAATTACATTTCTGTATTAGCACATATAAGTTTTCCCTTAAGAAAGATACAATTAAATATATGAATTTAATCATTAAAATCAGGGGTCTCCAACTACAGGGCCTTTAGCCCTTTGGAACCAGGCCACAAAAGTGGCAGGCAAGCACTTGTGCACACACATCCCCACTTGTGCGAGCAGCAGCAAGCACACACGCGTTTGCCTATCACTCCGCAGAACCATCCTCTCCCCCCCACCCCCGGCTGGTCTGCAAAGCCAGAAAGGTTGGGGCCCTCTGATTAAAGTGATTTTAAAAATATTTTACCTACAACAGAGCAACAGCGGTTCCTGTTCACTTAATAAAGTTTGATTATTCATTCCTTCTCAATTATTTCAAAGTAACTGTCTTTAAATGCTTGATGTTAGCTAGAATACACTGGCCAACTTGCAACTGATGAAATACTGCCGATTGCAGCAACATACTTGCAATTATAATCAACTAGACAAGGATGGCTATTTAAGGTTGTAATCTTGAAAACACCTACCAGGAAATACATTCCATTGAGCCTAATGGATATGCTTCTGCATAAAAACATCCAGGATAGGACTAAAAAAAACTGTGCTTGGTGCCCTTGATGAACAAAATATACATTCAATTCCATCACAGTTTCCTTTTTTAACAGACAAAATTCTGCCAGGAATAATATGCCACAGACAAATGGAATAAATACAAAGATTGACGGGCGTAAAAAGAAAACTAATAAAAAGAAAATAGAATTTATGTAAAGATCAGAATATTATTCAGCAAGAAAAGACAAAAATGGACTGAAATTAGGAAAAGAAATAAATTCCACTTGCTATTTGATACATTAACATTTTAATTATTTGACAGAGTATGCTATCAGTAGCAAAGATAAAACTCCTATCTACTGCAGAGGCTTTCCTCTGCTTCAGTTAAAAAAACAACAACCCTAAATTATCTGGAACTAGACAAACTGTGATATTTGTTACAGAAGCAAACTTCAAACATCTTTATTTTTATTACTACAGTTGCAGGCTTTTAGGATATAAACATTAAAGTGTATTTAATAAATAAAACAAAATGCTTAAAGGCCCCAACAGCTATTGTGAGCTAATTACAAGATTTAATTGCTCTCCTTTCTTCTCATATCTTAAAAAACCTCATTCAGACTACAAAGCTTTTAGTTTAGTTAAAACTATTGTTAGATGTGGACTGGTTACCAACTGTGGTTACTGGTTGTGGTTACCAGTTGTGTTTCTGCACATCTCGACTAAATCTTTGCAGAAAAGACCTATGCTGAAACATGCCTTATATTGCACTGTTTGGCTTCCACTTGTTCAGTTATAATGGAACAGTATAATTGGGTCGTCTGACAATAAAACACAGGAAAAGATTAGTATATATTTGAGACCAAAGGTTTTTCTTTTGGGACTGATGGTCAAATAAGTCAGAAAAAAAGTCACAGAACTTTTGTTTTTGTACATGAGAATTGCAGCAAGATTATTGCATGCACAAAGATGGAAAGATTCGGCATTACCCATAATCTAGGAGTGATCAAGGAAGATGGCGGAACTGGCTGAGATGGCTAAATTGACTTTTTTGATCAGAGAAATGACAATATCACAGTTTTTGTTGCTGACTGGAAACTCCCTATGGACTTTTTTTGTGAAAAAAAATGAACTTATGATTTATGATTTTGATGATTAGACAGGATAGTTTATAAAAAAGAAACCACAGAGTAAGAGGTAAATTTATAATGGTACTTATATCTGATGTAAAGATCAGAAGCTATTTCTTCGTTATGTTTATGGTTTTCCTTTCTTGCAAACTTCCTCTTTGAATCTTCTCCCCCCCCCCCACCTTTATACTAATTTGGGTTAGTTTTTCATTTTCATTTTTTTAAAAAAGTTTAATAAACATTAAATAAGATTTCATCCCTTTATATTCATATGCTTAAATTTAAATTACTAAATGAGAACAACATGGTGGGTACTGGGGGCAAATTTAGAATTTATCCATTCTCATGAGATTTTTGTTCTTACCTGAAATCTCATAGGCTTTTATAGAAAATAACAAAAATCTTACAGGATTTTGGGTATGAATACTTAAAATCATTGCAAGAATGGACCATGCTATTTGGCAAAAAGGGCAAATAGCCTTGGGAAAAAGGCTTGGCTACCCAGTGGCTGCATCGCATAGGGATGGCCCAGCTATGGGGAATTGAAATGTTCCTGCAGTATGAGTGCCAACCATAACTTTGGGGAATGCCATAAGTACTATTTGTTCAGTGCTACTATAATTATGAATGGTCATTGAATGAATAGTCATAACACGAGGACTATATGAATGCAATATATACTGAAAATCACCCAGTTACATTTCCAGAAATGTGAATTTGGCACCATAAATATAAAGATGATTCCTTTCCCCTTTCCATCAAAATCCAAGGAAATTGATCTTGACACAGGTGTCTTACAACTGGGAGGACAAACAAGGCAAATTCCAATCTAATAAAGGTAAACTTGTTGCTCAAAACACTGATCAGAAAATTAGAATCAACCCATGCTAGACAGAATGACATTGGGACTTATAGTCTTTGTATACTTTTGGCTTAGCTCCAAACCTGAACATCCAGATTTCAGGAGCAACCAGTAGTACCTATTTAAACTAAGATCACTATGACAATTGCATATGTTCTTAATGATGTTAAATTTAGGAGCCCATTCTATACGTAATGTCCATCAAAACTACTTGGAAATCCACAAGGCTATGACCAGACAGTTGACTAGGATTGCTCATAGGAAGTAGGTGAATTCTTTGTCCAACCAACTTAACTGATTCCCATGTTGTCCCTAGACACAATTCAAAGAACTAGTTAAAACTAGTAAATTGGGGAGTTATATAACTTGGAATCAAGGTTATCCTAAAGAACACATTCTTCATTATGAACTTGATACTCCTGTTTTTCCCCGCTTAAAAAATATATTCCTTGAGAATATGAGAAATGACTTCTTGGTGGCTACAGTCAATGTCTTATGAGGCTTCTCACTGTATGTTAATTCCTGGGTCCCTTTGATTTTCTTAAGAACTCTGGGAGACGAAATGTCAGAAGAGATGCCAAGAGTGTCATTGGAAGGAGACAAAGTATAAACTGACCAAGCATGTGTAAGAGCTCATGTTAGGCATAACATTGTGGGAACAAAAGCAGTGAGATCCATTCTTATCATTTCCATGAAATAAGCATCTGGTAGCCCCTTTGCAGATGACTTATTCCTTGCTTGGGAGGGACAAGCCCAGCCCACAGACTATTCAACTGAGCAATTGTGAAGAATATTCCAGGTATCTGGCAGATAAAGTCACTCAGATTTACTCATAGTTAGACTGGAATGGTCCTGTCAAGGTGATTGAGAAATGTCTTTGTCTGGTTTTATGGAAAGCTCAGCAACCATGGACTGAATCAATGAATGATGGAAACAACCACTGTATGCTGAAGTCATATTTCTCTGAATTTTCCAATGAAAATCAAGATACAAATATCTAGTAACTAATCAGCAATACCGGTAAAGGTTTCAGTAAAGGCTGAAAAGCCCTACAATAAATGTGAAATGTGTTATTGCTTAATTATCATTTGTGACATTTCTTGGCAATATTTCTAGTCAAATTCTGCAGATCAGCCTTTCCTAAATCTTCCATTGGTTCTGCCTGCTAGTAATAGCAGTTCACAAACTGGATGTTTGGGAGAGGCTATTCTAAAAATGTGAACCCTATATGTCTTGGAGAAAGAACTCACTTATCAAAAATATTTATGCTGTTGAATAAAGAATCCTAAAAAGGTATCCAACTCTTGCCTTATGAGAAGAGCTATCTTTCTCTCTAACTTTTAGGGAACTGAATGAAACATAAAGCACATGAAATGAGATTATTTCTAATATCTTCTCCACCTGATTATTGTAGATTCAGCAGTTTTCACCAAGTTTCATTTTGGAATTTAAATCTGAAATGAAACCACATTTTTAAACTAGGTATAAACTCATTAAAAATCATCAAGAAACATAATATTAATGAGATATATGCTTTTAGAGCAGATATTTCCAACCCAGGGATTCAATTTTTTTTTACTACCGGTTCTGTGGGTGTGGCTTGGTGGGCATGGCAGGGGAAGGATACTGTAAAATCTCCAGTCAGGGGTGGTATTTGCTCAAAATTTCCACTACCGGTTCTCCAGAGCTGGTCAGAACCTGCTGAATACCACCTCTGAACCCAGCCCATGGGCCATTATGCAACCCTGGACAGTTAATAATGCACAAGATTGTAATAAAAATATTTTAAAAATAATGTTATTTATATACATTAACTATAGTATATATTTTATATGTGCTCCAGAACAAGTCTTTGAGATTGGACATGAATAAATTTTGCTCAACATTGAAAGACAGAATTCGAGCAATATCTGACTGAGAACTTAAACCTGGAGAAGACGCAGCAATGGCAAAACTAACAGTATATATACATAATACAGTTTACTATATACACATAGTTTAACTAAATTTAAGCAAGAATGGTTCCCATACACACAACATATCATGCAGCCAATATAGTCACTTACAGTTTGGGAGAGAGTCTAAATGTGTTTATCACACATTACACATTAGCAGATGTTTAAAGAGGGGGAGGTCAGAAACTTAACAGTTCTTGTGTTTTTTTTTTAAAAAAATCCTTTTTTATCTTCCCTTTTTTTTTACTTTTTGGTACAGGTAGTCCAGAGGTGGTATTCAGCAGGTTCTGACCAGTCCTGGAGAACCAGTAGCAGAAATTTTGAGTAGTTCAGAGAACCAGCAAATACCACCTCTGACTGGAAATTTTACAGTATCCTTCCCCTGCCTTGCCCACCAAAACACACCCACAGAAGCGGTAGTAAAAAAAAATTGAATCCCTGGGTTGGAAATATCCCTGGGTTGGAAAGAGAGAAGCAACCTGGAATTAAGGAGAAACTTCCTAATAGTGAGAACAATTAACCAGTTGAACAGCTCAGAAGTTGTAGGTGCTCCATCACTGGAGGTTTTTAAGAAAAAATTGGACAGCCATTTGTCTGAAATAGTATAGGGACTCCTGCTTCAGCAGGGGGTTGGACTAGAAGACCTCCAAAGTCCCTTCAGTTTTATTATATTCTATGTTTCCCAAGATCTTCATTCTTCATTGTTCATACACCCACCCGCCCAAGAGATCAAAGAGGGCCAGGCTGAATGCATCTCTCCTCCTCAAGTCTACCATAAGTCATCAGCCAGTGTAACTGATGCCACCTCAGTATTATATCCTAATACTGTATAGTCGTTAATAAAATTTCCCTTGATTAAAATTAAACTGGATTTAAAGACAATACTTTACAACAGTTTATCCAACAGTTTATCCAGCATAAATTCCTGTTCGTACGCTTAATATACAAAATGAAGAGTTATTCTCCCTGCAAACCCCATAGCTTTCATTCCTTTTATATTCATATACTGTACTTAAGTTTAAATTATCATTAACATTGTGTTTCTCCAATTGCTACTGAACACCTATAGGCTAAACATTACAGGATCTCTACCGCATAACCCACCACACAGCTTTTAAGACTGGATGACGTTGAGCAAACACCAATTCTTCACTGCCTAGCAATTAAAGCTGATAAGAGGCCTGTGTTGTTTGGGAATTCTTTTCAGCTCGAGCAGGGAAATGTGGAATTACCAGCCACTGAAGGTTTTTATGACATTGCTTTTTTTGAATGCACAGACTAACTAAAGCTGATAAGAACTTATGTATGCTTGGCTGGTGTTTGCCCATGACCAAGACTGTTGACAGGGGGTTCATTGTTGTGAAAGACACTAACTAATCCCCAAGGACACCCTGGGACATTCCAACACTTTTCACAGAGGTGCTAGTTTCTCACTGAATTTCACTCCCCTGATGAGCTAATAAGAGTAAGTGCAGGACAGAAGTAAAGTCATAACAAACAAGCAGCAATAGCAGTGAAACTCAGAGCTAAGCAGGTTTTAAATTCAAACTAAAAGCATGCCTAGGTTCCTTTTGACATTCAAGAAAATCAATGCACTTTTCTCTGAAATAAGTCTCACTCAATTCAAAGAGACTATTGCTTGGCAGGAAAATTGAATTCTATCAACATTTGTTATACTTTGTTTTGTTTTTTTCTCAAAGGCCAAAATTAAATACTTATAATGATTCATTGCAATCTTTCAACAGTTTACCATTTGATATTTTTTTTTACTTGTAGCAAAACTAAATAAATTTTCATCAGACATTATCTTCTAAATATGCACCACATTACACTATCCCGAAGCATTGAAACAATCACTTTACTGCATTGTATTTGTAATATCGATAAGCATTCATAAAAAATTTTGTCTAACAAATTAAGGCAATGTTGGATTAATCAGAGTTTATTGGTTTAAATAAGAATTAACTTCAATTTTCAGTAGTATCTGCTAAATTTAATATAAAAAGGGATTTTTTTTTCATCCTATTTGGCAAGGGAACAGGAAGTCAATATGTCTGTCTGGCCTTCATAGCTGCCAAAATATCAAGGTTTTAGGTCATTAGTATTTCAAATTTAAACCTGCCACTTAAATTTGGGGAATAATCTAGCCAAAATCTAGAGTTCAAGAGATACATACATATGGTTTTACAATCAAAATACTACTAATTTTGACCTTGCAATACAAATGTTCATCCCTTGTATCTCACATATTCTTGTACATATATAAAGATTATTTATTAAGATTACAATTCCTCTAGAACAGGGGTGTCCAACCTTGGCAACTTTAAGACTTGTGGACTTCAACTCCCAGAATTCCTCAGCCAGCTTTGCTGGCTGAGGAATTCTGGGAGTTGAAGTCCACAAGTCTTAAAGTTGCCAAGGTTGGACACCCCTGCTCTAGAATATTATTATTAGTTGCAGGATGAGATGCTACAGATAGGAATTAAAAATATTAATTTCTTCCCCTCCATATGAACAAATGCAAATGTTTTGTTTCACCCTTTTGTTGAAATCAATGTCTGTTTCTTTGTTCTTAAAAAATATCTTACAGAAGATACATTCATGTGACCAGTTAGACTAGACTAGCACTGGGTTCTGTTTTATTGATTTAGCATGCTATGAAACCCCAGCAACTGTTAAGCATGCAGCATGCTATCATGTTAAACATAAAATTATATATTTGCTCAGGCACATTATTTTATGAGATCATAAAGTTTGGTAAATTTAGATTAGGGTTTAACAGGGATTTTTCTGGGTTTGCATAAAAAATAGAACAGCTTCTATTTAATGATGTTAAAACAAACTGTATGCTTTAATACAGAAGTGGTATACAGCAGGTTCTGACCAGTTCTGGAGAACCAGTAGTGGAAATTTTGAGTAGTTCAGAATACCACCTCTAGCCCCGCCCCCATTTTTCTCTGCCTCCAGAGTCCCAGCTGATTGGCTGGGTCTTCTTTTGTTGCCCTGCACAGGAGAACGAAGCAGGAAAGCCGGTTAGTGGGGTGGGAGGGAATGGGGATTTTACAGAATAGAATAGAATAGAATAGAATAGAATAGAATAGAATAGAATAGAATAGAATAGAATAGGAATACTTTATTGGCCAAGTGTGATTGGACACACAAGGAGTTTTTGGCATTTTTATAAGACTTGTCAGGATTGCTGCCTTATTCCATAATTATTGCTTTTCTTCATCTTAAGTACATTTTATTTTAGAACAAAATAGCAGTTAATCTAATTGTAAGAATATGCCATGGACATAATAGTGCTAAGTCTTGGATGTATACAACCACAATTGAGCTGAACGTTTCCATTCCTAAGCAAGACCGTTGCTAAGTGAATTTTGCCCCATTTTATGATTTTTCTTGCCATAGTTATGCTAGTAACACAGTTGTTAAGTGAATCTGGATTTCCCATTAACTAGGCTTGTTTGAAGGTCAGACAAGATGATTACGTGTCCCTGGGACATTGCAACTGTCATAAATATGAGTCAGTTACCAAGCATCTGAATTTTGATCACATGACTTCAGAGATGCTGCAATGGTTGTAAATGTAAAAATTGTAAATTGTCAGCGTTCCAGAAAACCTCCACTCCAAACAATAACTCCGAGACAGACATCTTCTCAAAAGTTCTGTTTTATTTGGATAGTAAACTGGCACATCTGGGGAAACCCGAATCTGAAAGTTCGGAGTTTCCTTGCAATAAGTAAAAAATTACAAATCCACCCTCTGCACCCATCATCGCATCACATGCCCCATCCGTCCCAACTTGAGACTTGCCCTCATCCAGGTGCAGAATAACATGACCTTGGCTTAGAAGAAGAATGCTATTATGTTTAACCACATACACTCCAAGAAATTCCTCCCTCCCATTTTCCTAGGCTCAAGAATGTGGCAGTGCGGAAGCGTCTGGTGCTAATATGGCTTCCAAAGTGTTAAAAATGATCATAAGTCACTTTTTTCATTGCCATTGTAACTTTGAACAGCCATTAAGCCAATGATTTTAAGTCGAGGATCACCTGTACCAAATCCTATTATTTTACCATTCAAAGCTTTACATCAGTCAAAGATTTGCATTCAAATTTTCTCAAAGAATCTGCACTATTATGTCCATGGCATATTCTTACAATTAGATTAACTGCTATTTTGTTCTAAAATAAAATGTACTTAAGAAGATGAAGAAAAGCAATAATTACAGAATAAGGCAGCAATCCTGACAAGTCCTATAAAAATGCCAAAAACAATACAAACTATAATTGTAAACTTTTAGGAAAGTACTGCAAAATCAAAACAGCTGATAGAGAAAGTAAAAGGAGAATTTGAAAGTACAATATTTGGATAATAAGTACATCTGAGCGAATTATAAAATATTTACACAACTGCATTAATGAAGTACCATTCACTGTTGTCCACCATCCTGAATTGTGTTTTTGTAAGATGGGTGGCCATATAAATATGGCCTGCCTACCTACCTACCTACACATACATACACACACACGACTGCCAGTAGTTCAATTCTCACTGGCTCAAGATTGATTCAGCTTTCCATCCTTTCAAGGCCAGCAACATGAGGCCAGATTGTTGGGGGCAATATGCTGACTCTGTAAACTGCTTAGAGAGAGCTGTCAAATACTGTGAAGTAGTATGTAAGTCTAAGTGCTATTGCTATTTTTTAACATTTTATTTTCCAACTCTATTAAAGGAACATGGTTTTAATGAATAAACATATCATACACATACTTTCACACAAATATATATAATGTTAATAACTATAAGCCACCCAGAGTCATTTTTGTGGATTGAATCACCAAATCAATCAATCAATCAATCAATCAATCAATCAAATAAATACATCTTAAAACTAGCCAATTTTAAAAACTAGCAAATGGGAGTCAGTATGGTCTAGTGCAGGAGTGTCAAACTCGTGGCATCACAGCGGCGTCACATGATGTATCGGGACTTTTTTCCCCTTTGCTAAACCAGGCAGGGGCATGGCCAGTTTGTGATGTATCAACCCCATGGGCCAGGAATTTGACAGCCCTGGTCTAACAGTTAAGGCACCAGGCTAGAAAACAGGAGTATTGAGTTCAAGTTCTGCGTTAGGCACGAAAGCCAGCTGGGTGACTTTGGGCCTGTGACACTCTCTCAGCCCAAACTCACCTCACAAGGTGGTTGTTGTGAGGAAAATAGGAGCAGGAAGATGTGTAGGATATGTTCACCATTTGTGTTATTTGTAAAAATAATAAAGTTGGGACACAAATAAAAAAATAAAATTACAAAAGTGAATTCCATAAGTATTCCAACTTTTGTTTTAGTATTGGGTAGATATTATCAGCTTTTCAATTTACACAGATTTGTTTATTTATTTATTGCAACTCTAATTGGCGAGTTGCAAACACCAGTAGCAGGATGTTTGGGTCTACCTCTATTCCGTGTGAGAGATGGGTAGAGATTTTTCTCCTTAGAGCTGCTCGGATCGTCCAGTGATGGGTGGAGCTTCAGTCTCTGCTGTTGTAGGCTGAGCTTAATTTCCGAGGGACGCCTCCTTCTTCCATCACAAGTCCAGTCCTGGCGTCCCAGTTTATGCTCAGCCTTGTGCAGAGTAGGCAGATTGTAATTGTGCTCTTGGCCATTGCTTTCAGCAAAACCTATTCGATTGCGATTTCAGTTGCCTTCTCAGGTTGTATCGTTTCTTTATTCCCTTTATTCTCAGTTTAGCCCTGCGCAGTTTGTTACGTTTCAATTTCTCCGTTTTTTTCTCCTTTTCCCTGGGAGGCTTCCCGGCCCCAGGGGAGCCAAGGGAGGGCTAGCACCCTTTACAGGCTGCCCCCACCCTCTCCTTTGCCTTGCTGCCGCTTGTTTTCTCCGTTCATTTTAAAGGCTCTGTTTCGTTCCGTTTTCCCCCCGCCACCTCCGATTTACTTATACAGCTAATTTTCGTTTGAGCCTTGTTTCCTTGGAACTCCTTCCCCTGGGGAGTTAGATCGCCCCTAGGAGGCCTCCATTGCTGCCGCTAGGCCCCTGCAGGCCCTCGAAGTCACGGCCGCCATTTTGGCTCCGCCTCGTGGCCGGGCGCCATTTTGTGAGGCCGTTATCAACCCGATCTTTACTGCGGCCCATTTTCAAAGACAGCAGGACCGGCAGGCCTGTTCTACAGCTTTTTTCTGGTGGTCATTATTTCTCCTCAGAACCATTGGAGGCTTGGATTGCTTGATTGAACTACAGTGTTTAAGCACCGCGGCCAGCCGTGCGGCCGCGGTAACCTATTCACCACTCCCACCCAGTTTTTCTATTGTCTGGGAAGGCAGTCTGGTGCAGGCCTTGTGTATTGCCCTTCAGGGCACTTGCAGTTTCAAACAGCCCAATTTCAAAAAAAGAGGAAGAAAAGAAGAGGCAGCAGCTTCTTTCAAATTTCAAACAGAACAAGGGTTTTTTTCTGATTATATAATCCAAAAAAAAAGAGAGAGAGAGAGAAGAAAAGAAGCAGAAAAAAGAGTAACGCTTTTTACCAGGCTAACTCATTGATCTTAGCTGATTGACGGGGGCATATAGCATCTCCCAGGTCTCCCGGCCTTAATTGTAGGTCGACCCCTAGGGCGCCAACTACTTTACTCTTGATCCACACCTTTATCAATCATCCAGAATGGCAGAAGGCAATCCTTCAAAAGGCCCTTCCTTAAAGGCCAAACAAAAAACCAGACACCTGCGCAGTCAGGCTAAAGAGCCCACTAAAGCCTCCCAACAGGAGGCCCTAAGGCGACACAGGGCGCTAGAAAAAGAGATAGAAAAGCGCGCCAAACAGTCCGGTTCAGTGCTCCCAGCACCAGCCACCCCTTCTACCTCTGCTCTCCCTCCCCTCCGCAGTCTCTCCCTCCCTCCAGGCACAACAGGACTCCGGAACAACACCCAGGAGAACTCCAGAGGCTACTTTCACGCCAACAGCCGCGGGCCTGCGACAGGAAGACACTCTCCCTCAGGCGGTCCCGGAACAACTCAGAGCCTGGATGGAGTTGGCCATCCGCCAGGGATTGCGGCGGGAATGCAGAGGATAGCCAGACCAGAGTGGCCTACACAAACCACCGAAACCGTAAGACCATCCCCTCTCACTCAGCAGCTGTCCCACGAACAGATACCCCTTCAGGAGACAGCTTCTCCCTCAGTTAGGGAGGACGATGAGGAGGGGAAGGGGATCTAGATCTGTACGCATTAGAGGAGGAACAATTTGAGTTGGGGTCGCTCCCATTCGACGAACCCCTCCCGGACTCTGAACCGTCAGAGCCTGAAATGTCCGAGGACGGGGGACTCACCCTGACCTTCCCGCCTTTGTAGGGCTCTTTAAGCCTCAGCTTTTCAAATCACTCCTCTACAAGGCCAGGAACATCTCGGGTCTAACCACCCAAGGCCTTCCTACTCCCTCTCCCTCAGGCTCGGCGGTACTAGAGGACTCCATGTTCAAGCAGCCGGTGGTGGAGGCTGAGGTCATCCCAGCCCCCATATTCTTGGACCTTATCTCCAAGCAACTGGCCTCTACTGTCCCCCAGCGCCTTCAGCCCATGATAAGCGTTTCTTTAATCTTGATCCTGAGCTGTCCAACCTGTTAAATACTCCGGAGGTTGATGAGCCTGTCGCGAGCTAGCCTCTGCTTCCGCCCTCAGTGACCCCCTGAAGGCCCTCAGGCCGGAAGAAAAGAGGTCGGAACTTGCCCTGCGTCGAGCTCACCAATCGGATGCATGGGCAATCAGGGCGGCCACGGCCACCTCATTTTTCATTAGATCTTCTATCCGCTGGCTCCGCCAGCTTAAACAACATGTCCCGACTTCTAATACACGTGCCCATCAGGACATAGCTAAGATCACTGCCGCGGCAGAGTTCTCAGCTGATGCTACTTTTCACTCCGTGAAATTCTCCTCCCGCGCCATTTCCTCACATGTCTCTGCCCGCCGCCTGCTCTGGCTAAGGCACTGGCAGGCGGATCTCAAAAATTAGATGAAATTAGCCTCCGCTCCCCTCACGGGAAATAAACTATTCGGCCCTTCCCTGGATCCTCTCCTAGTTGAAGGAAGGAACAAGAAGAAGTACCTCCCATCCCTCGTCCGCAAGTCAGATCCCAGACCCCTGCAGCCCTTCGGAGGTCTTCCTTTCGTCCCTATCCCCAACCCCCTTCCCTCCCAGATACCAAAGCCCCCCCTTTGGTTCGGGACAGCCCCAGGACAGGCCTGACTCCTCTGACAGACACAGGAGAGGGGAAACTTTAAGAGGCCCTTTGCGGCTACGGCACCAGGCCCTTCAGGCGCTCCAGATAAACCTCCCGATTTAATTCCAATTGGCGGACGACTCAAATCCTTCGCCAACCAGTGGGACTCATCCACCTCAGATGCCTGGGTCAGGGATACCGTCAGATTTGGCCTTGCCCTCGAATTCCTCTCCATCCCCCTGATTTCTACATGGCCTGCCCCTTTCTAAAAACCACACCAAACGCAGCCTCATGGAGGCAGCAATTCGGCATCTACTGGAGATACAGGCCATCCAGCCAGTCCCTCCATCCCAAAGGGGACAAGGGTTTTACTCTCACTTATTTGTGGTGCCCAAACACTCAGGGGGATGGAGAGCTGCCTGGTTTATCGTGGATTCAAAATGAACACCCTTCAATCCATCCTCTCGGGGGTTAGACAAGGGGATTGGTTGTCCTCCATTGACCTCTCTGAGGCATATTTACACATCCCAATCCGACCCTCCCACTACAAATTCCTGCGTTTCAGTTACAACAATCGCCACTTCCAGTACACGGCCCTCCCATTTGGACTGGCCTCTGCCCCCAGGACTTTCACCAAGATCCTGGCCGCTCTGGCTGCACACCTCAGAACCATTCCGGTGCGGCTCCACTGCTACCTGGATGATATTCTCATCCTATCCTCCTCCAGGGATCAGGCTATCAGGGACACCCTCATTACCCTCTCCGCCCTCCAGGAACACGGTTTCCAAATAAATTGGAAGAAAAGCCAGCTGGCCCTTCCACCAGGTTACCCCATCTGGGAACCATCATAGACACAGTTAGGGCAAGGGTGTTCATCTCTCAAGAGAGAATACTCAGCATCCAGCGATCAGTAAAACTTATCAGACGGCTAAAGAGGGTCCCTCTCCTGGAACTAACTAAATTACTAGGTAAAATGATTTCTTGTATTTCCGTTATCCCCTGGTCCCGATTCCACTCCAGGTCCCTCCAGTGGTTCCTGCTCCCGTACCAAAGAGCCGGCTCCAGCAACTCCCGGCGCAAGGTCAAGGTCTCGCCAAGGGTCCTCACCTCCCTCCTTTGGTGGAACAAGGCGTCGATCAACAAGGGCTGCCCCCTCAGGGAGCCCCCAAGAATCACTGTCACCACAGACGCCAGTCTGTCCGGATGGGCGCCCACCTGCGGTCCAGCACAGCTCAGGGCAAATGGTCAGCCAAAGAGAGCAGGTGCAATATAAATTGGCTAGAGCTTCGGGCCATCCACCTGGCCCTCCGCTGCTTCCTCCCTCAGTTAAAGGGTTGTCACGTTCTCATCCTTACAGACAACATCACAGCAAAGGCTCATATCAACAGGCAAGGGGCACCCAGTCAAAGAGTCTAATGAGGGAGACCGGCGCCTCTGCCGATGGGCGGAGTCACACCTTCTTTCCCTCAGAGCAGACCACATTTCGGGCATCGACAACACCCGAGCAGACTGGTTGAGCAGGGCCACCATAGACCAGGCGGAGTGGCGCCTTCACCCGGCCCTGTTCAGGGAAGCAGCCGTGATTTTCGGCCTGCCAGTAATAGACCTGTTCGCCTCTCCATCCAATGCCCAACTCCCTCGGTTCATCTCCAGATTCCCGACACCAGGGGCAGAGAACTACAATGCCCTACGATGCCCGTGGCCCTCTGGCCTCCTTTATGCCTTTCCTCCTCTGGCTCTGGTCCCCAGAGTCATCCAGAAGGTACTCCACGAGAGGGCGGAACTGATCCTGGTAGCTCCTTATTGGCCCTGTCGCTCCTGGTTCGAGACCTCCGCAGTCTTTCCACAGCCCCCTTGGAGGATACCAGCAGACAGGATCTCCCTGTCTTCTCACCCGGACCCCCAATGGCTCCAACTAGCCGTTTGGAGGTTGAGCAGGAAAGTCTAAGGAGAGAGAATCTTTCCACTGAGGTTATTAATACCATCTTAGCAGCCCGGCGTCCCTCCACCACAAGGATTTATGACGCCACTTGGGACTCCTTCCGCAAGTGGTGTTGTAGTCTCCACATCGACCCAAAGGTACCGTCAGTCGGCCAAATCCTCGACTTCCTCCAAGAGGGTCTCAGTAAGGGCCTATCCCCCAATACACTAAGGCGTCAGGTGGCAGCCCTGTCCACCGTCATTTCCTGCGAAAAGGTCTCCTCTCTCTCTCACCATCCCCGCATCCAAGCCTTTCTGAAGTGGGCCACGAATTTACGTCCACCGTCCCTTCACCGTTATCCCACCTGGGACCTCAATAAGGTCCTGATTTCTCTCACTAGGCCACCCTTTGAACCTCTGAGAGAGGTGCCTCTCCAGTTCCTGTCCTACAAAGTAGTATTCCTGGTCGCTATCACATCAGCTCGTAGGATTTCAGAGATCGCTGCTCTGTCAATTAAAAGGATCTTTGCGTCTTCCACGCAGACCAGGTAGTCCTCCGACTCGACCCTTCCTTCTTACCAAAAATTAACTCAGTCTTCCACAGGGCTCAGGAACTTATTCTCCCTAACTTTTGCCCCAGGCCAACCCATGAAAGGGAGACCCTATGGCACACCTTAGACGTTAGACGGGCCCTGCGAATCTATATTAAACGCACACAGTCCTTTCGTAAATCCGAGGCCATGTTTATATCCTTCCAACCAAAGTCACAGGGGCTCAAGGTACCATCCACCACCATAGGCCGTTGGATTAGGGCGGCCATTTCCAAGGCGTACCAGGTCCAGGCCCTACAAGTGCCCAAGGGGATTATGGCTCACTCAACTAGGAGTGCGGCTACCTCAGCTGCCTGGGCCACCCAGGCCCCAATACTCGACATCTGTCGGGCGGCAACGTGGGCATCCCCGTCACCCTTCATTAGGCACTATAAGATTGACAGGTACGCAGCGGCGGAGGCCTCCTTCGGAAGAAGGGTCCTCCAGAAGGTGCTTAGGGATCCTGATGAGTCAACAGACCAGATGGTGTCCCTCCCATAGGACAGGTCCCAGCTTTGGTATGTCCCATCACTGGACGATCCGAGCAGCTCTAAGGAGAATGGGCGTTGGTCCTTACCTGACACGCCATTTCTCTTGGAGCTGCGAGGATCGTCCAGCCCTCCCCTTTTTTTCTTGTCTATTTCACCGTCTGGAGGGGTCTTGCTTTCGGCCAGTGCACTTTAAGTCTAGTAAGAGGAGGGCATGACTGCCGGGTCTCCTCGTCTTCGCATAAACTGGGACGCCAGGACTGGACACGTGATGGAAGAAGGAGGCGTCCCTCGGAAATTAAGCTCAGCCTACAACAGCAGAGACTGAAGCTCCACCCATCACTGGACGATCCTCACAGCTCCAAGAGAAATGGCGTGTCAGGTAAGGACCAACGCCCATTTTCCCCTCCAGTGTTTTTTAATAGCATAATTTTGCATTCTTTATTCTTTATTTTAAAAAATCAGTTAAAATGTATGGGAGGAAATTAATTAACCAGCCTTATGCTGGTATAGATACAATTCAAAACTAAGTTAGAAAAGTGATGTAGCAGGCTTTAGGAGCAACCCCATCACAACACTTAAATAGAACTACTGCTGCATCTGCATTCTGGAGTCACATCTGCATTTTGGAGTCACCTGCAGTAAAGCAGGCATGCTGCCCTATCCTCAAAGCTTCTCTTCATCATTTGTGGGATCATTCCACCCCATTCTAACATACATTCCCCATTGGTCTACTCTCAATTATGTTTGTGATATTGATTTGACAGTCTTTTATCTGCTACACAACAAAACTTATTCTGTTTGAAATTATTAGTAATCTGGTTTAGCATCAGGCGTATTCTCCCAAAAGAAACATTACTGAAAGTAAAAATGTAAATGTCATAGAAAGATAAAATATTTTGCTCCTAGCTATATAAGCATTTATTAAGAGAAATACTTCAGAAAGTGCATTTTACGGTTTCTGACATTTCTCCTTAATCACATGTGTACATAATAATTTCAACTACAATAGCCATACTTTTATATTAGAACATGCAATTTTACCCCTTTTGACCACAAGATGAAAACAACAGGAAAACTGAGTGATAAACAAAAGTTTGTATTCTATTATAATGCTCATTTATAGCAAATATAAAAGGAATTAATTAGATACAAATGCAAATGGTACAATATGTTGTTATGGTGACTGTTTATACATTTACACAATCTTGACCATTTATGGACTTTTTAGATAATATCATCCATCAGCTCTGTTTTAATATTGGAGCCTTTTATAGTATCTTTTAACTAAGAAATAAACTCAGCTATTCATCTGTTCCATGAGAGAATTATAGTTAACTAGCTCAATACCCACGCTTCACTGCGAAACTATGTGGTCACCCTTAGTTTTTGGGGAGGAAAGTAGTGGGGTATTCTGCCTCTGCCTACCTCTGCCTACCAGCATCCATTGGTATCAGGCGTGTGAGAGAGTTGAGGGCTGTTTGAAAAGGGAAACAATATTTGCTGTATGAGCAAGAAAGAGACAGCAAGGAGCCTGGGCTTAGCTCAACTATTCTGTATTAAAGCTGCTTGGTGCTGTGAAACTAAAACTGAAACTGAAACTCCTCTCCTCTGCTTGTGTTTTGCATTTGGAACCGATTTCTTTTCAGGTGGGGAGGGAGAGTAAACTCCTTAGCATCAGAGCGTGTTAATAATAATATATGAAATACTAATGCTCTAGTGGTCATTTTGAAAAATCCTTTCTTAGTGAGCATCTAGAAGCCAAGAGGAACATTAGTGGCAAATTTCATGCTTGCAGGCTTTATGGTTCTGGAGATTTTGTGATGATGCGTGAGTGGTATTTTGCTTTTATATATATAGATAAGACATAATTTTTTGTACAGAAAAATACTTAATACAATACGTGATCTAATTAAAAAGGGGGAAATATTTGGATTGCCTGTCTTTTCATGTATCTCTTCTCCTTAAATTTTAATTTAATTTCTTCGCATTTCAATGGTATAAAACATTTCTAAATTAAAAGCACAAAAGATATAGCTTGCAGAATTAGAAACTGCATGCTTCAAAAATTATTCAGAAGTATATTAGTACCTCTCTGCTCCTCGTTGAAATAGCCATGTCTTTTTCAGGCTTCTGTCCAAGTTATTTTTCAAGTTTTGTTGGTAGTCTGAAAAGACATGGCTTGATGCTTTATTGAGTAGCGGAAAGATCCTGTGCTCATACCTGTTCCAAAGCATTTCTTCCTAACATTTTCAAAGTGTGCACTGTTTTGATACATGATTCTTTGCTCACTATTAATTCTAAAAGCACCTGTCTTTTTATAATACTTTAGCAAATAAAAAAGAAATGATGGAAACCAGGTGGAAGTGACAACCATTATTTGCTTCTATTTGCAAGAATTGGAAAAGCTTTTGATTAATTTATTTTGCTTATTTATTCATTTAAAAGACTTATATAACCACTCATCTTAAAAGACACAACTCTGGGCAGCTCACAATGGTAAAACTAAAGCACAATAGAAACAAAAACCTGATCCACCGCAATCATTTCCACCCTCTTCAGGTTCCAACCTTACTCTACCCCAGCACTTAGGGGAAGAGTAACTTCTTTACCACATTTTGGCAGGCTAATGATAAGAAATCAAAGTAAATGTTTGTGCATGGTAAACAAAAATCTACCTTCTCTTCTAAATGTTTGGAAAGCAATAGCAATAGCACTTAAACTTATATACTGCTTAACAGTGCTTTACATCCCTCTCTAAGCAGTTTATAGAATCAGCATGTTTCCCCCAACAAATCTGGGTCCTCATTTTACCGACCTCAGAAGGATGGAAGGCTGAGTCAACCCTGAGTTGGTGAGAATTGAACTGCTGGCAGTCGGCAGAGTTAGCCTGCTATACCAGTGGCCCACAACCTTTTTCAAACTAGGGACCGGTTTCACAATTATTTATTCTTCCACGGACCGGTACCTGAGTAACGTGAGACTCCACTGCCATCGGGACGGCTCTTCGTTCAAAGCCGCCCCCCCCCCCTTTGACGAAACTAAGGCACGAGCACCCAAACGCCGCTTTCCAACTGAAAAACCGGAAGCACTTTCCAACCAAAAACCCGGAAGCAACCGAAAACCCGGAAGCACTGTCGAAACAAGATGGCGGCGCCCAAGCTTTGCGGCCCGGTAAAAGATGATCCACGGACCGGTACCGGTCCAGGGACCGGTGGTTGGGGACCCCTGTGCTATACTGCATTCTAACCTCTGCACCACTACAGCATCTATTATAGCAGGGGTCTTCAAACTTGACAGCTTTAAGACAACTCCCAGAATTCCTCCTCCAGTCATGTTAGCTCAGGAATTCTGGAAGTTGAAGTTCACAAGTCTTAAACTTGCCAAGTTTGAAGACCTTTGTACTATAGGTAGATGGCTATCACATATTCATGCTGTTACATCATAAGATACAGAATCAAAGCAGCATAACTCAATACAATACATGTTGCTGCTCCCTAGATAAGATACATAATGTTATCTATATTTCAAAGTTTCTAATTATTTGGAATATTCTGAATGTTTATAGAAATTATTGTCTTCAATAATTCATTTTCTAAGAAAATAAGGAGTGTGGAAAGTATGATCCCGCAATGAGGTTTAGCTATATATATAAACAAAGATTAAGATTATGCCACAGGAATAATTGTGATGGAAGTGAAGTCCATCCTCCCATTCTGCTTTTCAAACAAAATAACCAAAAACAAACATAGAATATGAAAAAACAATGACCAAAAATTAGTCCAAAGGATGGAATGAGAAAGATAGTAGATACTTTAGCTGCCAGAAATGGACACTGAGTATCTACGGGAGACAAAAAATAAAAGAAGAATCAACTGAGCACAGGCTAAGGACAAGATGGGAAATCTTCCTAGTGAGACAAACACCACTCCCAAAATTCTGGGCAAACGATGCAACAAAAATGCCAATCTTGCTATGCTTTTAAATAAATTGAGGAGAAGGGAAAAACCAAATGAATACAAAGTTAATGTCATGCAATCAGGTAGAGCAAGAATCCAATTCAAACTGGCTCAAAGTCATTTGGAAATATATTGTTGTTCATAAATGCAACAATTTGTTAAACATAGTGCAGACCCATTCATTTGGAAAAACACACCGACAGTACAGAAACAAAGAAATGAAAATTATGTATTAAATTGGTGCCACTAAGATACAAAAGGGGAAGATATGCCTGTGATATTATTGTCTAAAGCTAATTGTAATTTTAAGGATAATAGGGAAGGAAAAAGGCAATTCATATGTTGAAACACTGAAGATGAATTTTCTGGTAGCCACAATTAGAAGGATCAGTAAGGAGAAAGACCGGTTCCTGAAACTTTGGTCACTTGCTGGCATTTAAGATAGAGCACATAAGGGAAGAGTATGAAAATATTTTAAACTTTAAACAGAGAGGCAGATTTCAGGTATAACTTCCATTTTGTTAACAAAAACCAAGAGATTTGATTTATAAAATAGGGGGAAAGGAAAGAGGTCTAGAGTACTGCATCCAGTTTTGTTCACCACATTATAAAAAAGATGTTGAGACTCTAGAAAAAGTACAGAGAAGAGCAACCAGGATGATTAGGGGACTGGAGGCTAAAACATACAACGAACGGTTGCAGGAACTGGGCTTGGCTAGTCTAGTAAAGAGAAGGACCAGGGGAGACATGACAGCGGTCTTCCAATAGTTGAGGGGCTGCCACAGAGAGGAAGGGGTCAAGCTATTTTCTAAAGCGCCTGTAGGCCAGACAAGGAATAATGGATGGAAACTGAACAAGGAGAGATTTAACCTGAAAATAAGAAGAAACTTTCTGACAGTGAGAACAATCAATCAATGGAATGGGCGTTGGTGCTTACCTGACATGCCCGTTCTCGTCGAGCTGCGTAGAGCATCCAGAGAGTGGGAGGTGCTCCAGTCTTCACTCTTACAGGCTGAGCTATAATTGAGGAACGCTCCACCTCCTCCACGTGACTCCACTGTAGCGTTCCCCAGTTTTACGAAGACGAGAAGACAACAACAACAATCCTCTCATCCTAACTATTATACATTTGTCAACTGTAAACTGATTGATTCATTGGCCGAAACAGGATTCCCCCACCAGACGTACCAATTAGGGTGGGGCTGGATGCTCTACGCAGCTCGACGAGAACAGGCGTGTCAGGTAAGCACCAACGCCCATTCTCCGTAGAGCTGCTGCGAGCATCCAGAGAGTGGGACATACCAAAGCATGGCCTGTCCTACGGGAGGGACTCCGTCTGGTCCGGAATCTCCTCTGGTTCTCTCGCCACTTGTTGAAGGACTCGTCTGCCAAAGGATGCTTCTGCTGAAGCATAAACATCGATCTTATAGTGGCATATAAAGGGAGATGGAGACGCCCAAGTGGCCGCTCGACAGATGTCATGAATCGATGCCTGAGTAGCCCAGGCTGCCGAGGTAGCTGCACTCCTTGTAGAGTGAGCGGTTAACCCTTTAGGAACAGGAAGAGTCTGGGATAAATAGACCTTGGGTATGGTAGCTCTGATCCAACGGCCAACAGTAGACGGGGATACTTTGCAGCCCATCGTCTTTGGTTGAAATGACAGGAACAATGACTCTGACTTCCTGATAGGATGAGTGCGATGGATGTAAATACGAAGTGCCCGTCGGACATCGAGAGAATGCCACTGCCTTTCCCTTTCTCGAGAAGGTCTGGGGCAAAAATTAGGAAGAACCAGTTCCTGTGATCTGTGAAAGGCCAAGTTGATCTTAGGCAGGAATGACGGGTCTGGTCGCAGAACCACTCGATCAGTGTGGAAAACACATAAATCCTTTCTAACGGACAGAGCTGCTATTTCAGATATCCATCGAGCAGACGTGATTGCTACCAGAAACACCACTTTGAACATGAGAAACTGAAGTGACACCTCCCTGAGCGGCTCAAAGGGAGGTCTAGTCAATGCCACAAGAACCTTATTAAGGTCCCAAGTCGGGTACCTGTGAACTACTGGCGGGTGCAAATTGGTGGCCCCTCTAAGGAATGAGCGAATGCGAGGGTGGTGTGAAAGCGAGTCAGATGAGCTACCAGAGACAACGGTTGCTAAGGCCGCCACTTGCCTTCTCAAGGTGTTGGGGGAGAGGCCCCTGTCCAACCCATCTTGAAGGAAGGCCAGAATTTGTGCAATTGATGGGGAGAGCGGATTGATGAGCGACTTGTGGCACCATTTACAAAAAAGGTTCCAGGTTGCGTTATATATGCGAGTGGTCGAAGGCCGTCTCGCTGCCAGAATGGTATTGATGACCTGCATAGACAGACCTTCATTTCTTAGACGCTCCCGCTCAACCTCCAAACGGCTAACTGAAGCCACTGCAGATCCGGGTGCTGAAGAGGTCCCTGGGACAGCGAGACCTTGTCTGGCGGAATACTCCAAGGAGGGGCCACTGACAGGTTGCGAAGATCCGCAAACCACGGTCTCCTGGGCCAATATGGAGCCACCAGGAGAACTTCCGCCCTCTCGAGGATCAATTTTTGGATCACCTTGGGGATCAACGGAAGGGGGGGGGAATGCGTAAAGGAGCCCTGGGGGCCAGTGGCAACGTAGGGCGTCGTGGTTCTCTGCTCCGTTGGTGGGGTATCGAGAGAAGAATCTCGGTGTTTGGGCGTTGTGCGGCGACGCAAAAAGGTCCACCAGTGGCAGACTGAACATCGCTGAGGCCTCCTTGAACAGAGAGGGGTGCAGTCGCCATTCCGACTGGTCTAGGGTGGTCCTGCTCAACCAGTCTGCCTGGACGTTTGAGACCCCCGAGATGTATTCTGTCCTGATAGATAAGAGGTTGGCCTCTGCCCAACGACAGAGCCGCTCGGCCTCCTTCATGAGGCGGACGGAATGAGTGCCCCCTTGACGGTTGATGTGAGCCTTGGCCTGCAGGCAATGTCCTGATGGGCCCTAGTGTTAGATGGGGGGACATGCTGCTTCAACTGTCGAGGCCATCGGATGGACGATCGGGTGAAAAATGATGCCGCCGTGGCCGATCGAATGGCCCAGGCATCAGCTTGGTGCGCCCGTCGTAGCGCCATCTCGGCCCGCTTGTCCTCTGGCTTCAGCGCTTCCAGAGCATCAGTGGGATTAGAGGATGATGCGAGGCGTACTATGGGGTCATCCACCTCGGGCGTATCTAGCATGGCAGCGAATTCCATGTCGAGGTTAAAAAACCTCTTGTCTTGGCTGGAAGGAGCGGGGGGGGGGCCTGATGAGGCCAACTGTCTCGCAACTAAGTCGGAGAAAATTGGTGGTGTAGGAATGACCTCGGTCTCAACGACTGGCTGCCTGAAAATAGAATCCTCTGGGTCCCCAGAGGCTACTGGAGGGGGATCAGAGTGTGGTTGGGAAGTCAGCCCTGATATATTCTTCGCTTTAAATAGCAAAGACTTGAACATATGAGGCTTGAACAGACCTACAAAGGTGGGTTGGTCAGGAGATATGCCCTCATCCTCGGACATCTCTCCTTCTATTGGGTCTACCTCAAAAGGAGCTTCAGAGTAGTGAAGAGACTCTCTCTCTAACCCTTCCTTGTCCCTGAAGGGTTCAAAGCCCACCTCCTCTTCCTCCTCCTCTTCCTCCCCTTCTGGATAGGGGAGCTCCCTTGGGGACGGTACCTGACCATGGTGAGGTTCCTGCCTGGGGAGGGATCTTCCGGAGACGGATT
This sequence comes from Notechis scutatus, assembly GCF_049901735.1. Taxonomy (NCBI): domain Eukaryota; kingdom Metazoa; phylum Chordata; class Lepidosauria; order Squamata; family Elapidae; genus Notechis; species Notechis scutatus. Next base: position 240,719,364 of record NC_142009.1, on the reverse strand, counting down.
CAACTTCAGGTGTCCTTGCTTGCAAACCTGGTCTGGAGAGGTGTTGGATACCTTCCGCAATCCCTTGTCGGATGGCCAGCTGCATCCATTCTCTGACACTGTCTGGGATGATGTCTGAAGATGGGCCCTCTGGGCGTAAACCTGCAGCGGTCGGTGTGAATGTCTCTTCAGGCCGGGTGGCTTGGAGACTCCGGGCGGGTGAACTGCGCCTAGAAAGAGAAGGCTGTTCTGGCAAAGGAAGAGGATGAGTAGAAGTAGAGGGGGGGGGCTGGTGGTACAGACTGAGAGTCCCTAGAGCGTTTGTCAAACTCCTTCTTCAAAGCCTTGTGTCGCCTTAGGGCATCCCTTTGAGAGGCTTTGGATGATTCCTCGGTCCGCTTGCGCAGATGGTGCGTCTTTGACTTAGCCTTCAATGAAGGACCTCTGGGATTGTCTTCTGCCATAATAAAGCCTGATGTGATATCAATAAGGAATCCTAAATCGGCCAAGGAGCAAACTGTTAAAGCTGCCTGTCTCTGCGAGGCTGAGCTAAAACTGGGGAACGCTACGGTGGAGTCACGTGGAGGAGGTGGAGCGTTCCTCAATTATAGCTCAGCCTGTAAGAGTGAAGACTGGAGCACCTCCCACTCTCTGGATGCTCGCAGCAGCTCTACGGAGAACAGCTTGCCCTTGGAAGTTGTGGGAGCACCATCACTTGAGACTTTCAAGAAGAGATTGGACCGCCATTTGTCAGAAATGGTGTAGGGTCTCCCGCTTGGGTGGGGGGTTGGACTGGATGACCTACAATATCCCTTCCAATTCTGATTATCTGTATCTGAGGCAAAGGTTTGTATTTATTTGCAGTTTCACGATTCACTTGTCTTTTATATATTCATTCCATTTGAAGTGTCCATATTTCATTTTATGATAACATAATAACCTGGTGGGTATGCAATTCACATGTTAGGCTGTGTGGGAGAAAAAAAAATGAACTAAAAATACTTGCAAGTGTTGGTGCCAAATGAAATGACACTTTTGATCAAAGAAAACTAATTAACCAAGTTAGCAACAAGAAATCAAGTGACTATGCAATGAAAACAATCATATAACAGTAAAAATAAAAACTGAAAATAGGACACATACAGAACTGAAAATCTTACTGATTATTCTAGATGGTCTTCCTTTTTACACTGCTGAAGGATCACAAGGAAAACATATGAGAGTTATTATCTCACTTTTACAGTTCAGTGACCCATTTTTACACGTTTCCATTTCCCATCATCAGAATTTAATTTTGGACTTTTTCTGGGTTTGAGGGGGGCAACTCTACCACTTTGAAGTCAGTAAACTCCCACTGTTTTTCATGAATGGTAAACTCGCGTGCCTATTTCTTTAACATTCTCCCCTAAAAGAAAACAATCCTGTTTTCAAAACGCTTCAAAGATTTTTAAAGCATTTTAAAAGAAACAGAAAGAAGATTCTAGGCTTTAACCAAATAGAATCTCAATTACAGGCTATTTTTCTTTCAGTGATAATACATACCACTTTCTCATTGGATTTAATTATTTGTACAAAATCTGCAAAAAATAAATAAAAGCTATAATATTTTTTGGGGGGGGGTTAAATATATAGAAATATACTGAATATGGAAAAATGTGAAAGACACATGCATGAAATAGAAAAGGAATTAAAAGTAAATGCATACTCCATGAATCTTTTTGAACAATTCATGATGTCCTACATTCATACAATTAATTCAACATTACTTTCCATGTAAGTCTTTTCTTGCAATGTCCTGACTTTTACGGAAAATAAGCAAACTCTCCTCATGAGTTGGGTGGCATATGACAGTGAGCTATGCTTTGATTAACCACAATTTGAGCATAAATTACAACTTTTGGGATTTGCATCATCTGCTAAAACATAATCAAACTGCCATATTTTGGCTTTGTAAATTGTGTGAACTCAGTTCTTTGTACACAAGTGTTGCGCCGAGGTTTGTAAGAGTTCAAGATAGGAATAAGAAATCTCTTTAGGATAAGATTCAGAGGTGGTATTCAGCAGGTTCTGATGAGAACCGGTAGCAGAAATTTTGAGTAGTTTGGAGAACCAGCAAATATCACCTCTGTCTGGCCCCACTCCATCTATTCTCTGCTTCCCAAGTGATCGGCTGAGTCCTCTTTGGTTCCACACAGGAAAACGGAGCTGGAAAGCAGGTTAGTGGGGTGGGGAGGGAATGGGATTTTGCAGTATATTTCCAATAACTAATGCTATAATGGAGAGGGAATGCTCTGTACTAGTGCTATAGAGCTATTTATTTTATAAACGTCTATCAGGCTTGTAGAAAGGCTTGTACCAAGCCATGCCCACCAAGCCATGCCCACAGAACTGGTAGTAAAAAAAATCTGAATCCCACCACTGATAATATTATACAACCACTTTCTGGCTTGGAGGCAGTACAGGTAGTTCTCAACTGGCGACCACAATTCTGTTCTTAAATGAGACATCTGTTAAGTGAGTTTTGCCCATTTTATGACCTTTCTTGCCACAGTTCTTAAGTGAATCACAGCAGTTGCTAAATTAGTCAAACTGTTAAGTGAATCTGGCTTCTCCATTGACTTTGCTTGTCAGAAGGTTGCAAAAGGTAAACACATGACCCTGGGACACTGCAACCGTCATAAATATGAATCAGTTGCCAAGAGTCCGAATTTTGATCACGTGACCATGGGGATGCTGCAAAGTGTGAAAAGCGGTTGTAAGTCAGTGTCGTTGTAATTTCGAACAGTCACTAAATGAAATGTTGTAAATCGAGAATTACCTGTATACACTTTGGATTATTGTTTACTACCTCCAAGGATTACAGTGAGGGACATCACAAGGAAAGCTGCAGGTCAAGAAGTCTGGTCAGATTTCTTCTTCATTTATTAGATGAGGTCAAGGGTCTACCAGTTGCCCATTCATAATAGCATCAAGCCACATCTCAAAGGATGATTTATGACTTCATTTAATTTTTTAAAACAAATAATCTGCATACATAGACAACTTTTTGTCAGCCCCACTAGTTAGACAAGTCAAAGAAATCATTTTATTGAGATTTTTATTTTTATTTAGTTTGGCTATAATAACGTAATCGTGCATGTCTGACAGTACTGTACATCCTCTTCCTTCTTATATCCTGGTGAATTAGGAAGCTATCTATCCGAGCCACTTCAAAATCTAAACTCAGTGTTCTAAACTTTAAAAACATTATATTTCAGTTCCTTTCGCCTAGCTAACAGTTTTTATATATTTCTGTCAAGGTCATCTTCCTTACTCTATTACAAACAGAATCTGCTTGCCTAGGTTTGCTTACAGACCAGATATATTGAGATTTCACCCCACTCCTTCTCATCAGGTACAAGCTAGGATGGGTATTTTCTACAGTCATTCCCGCTCTGTTGAAAGCCATCCCACCAGATATAAAAATTATATTCTAACTTCTAACATTCAGGAAGCTTTTTAAAACATATTTGGAGACTGAAGCAAGAATGTACAGAAGGCACCTGAGACTGAGACAAATCCAATTGTTTGATGATACAGACATTATGGTTTTATGACCTAATATTATAATTGCTGATTGCATCTTAATACTTTTGGTACTCCTTTTTTTTTACTGTATTGCTACATATGACATATTGATACTTTTGGCACTTTTATTCTTTACTATATTGTGTTATATCTATCTATCTATCTATCTATCTATCTATCCATCCGTGTGTGTGTGTGTGTGTGTTGTTGTTGTTAGTAAATTGTTTAGAATCTGATTATTAAAGCAGCATAAAAATACTTTTAACAAATTAATGGGGTTTCAATTTTGAAGAAGGAAATTGAAATAAAAGAAAACTTAATTCTGATTTAACATCATAAGATATAATGCATGTCACATACTACATTTCCTTATTTTTCTTTATAGAATTTTTTTGGGGGAATATATTGATGTATTTTTGTTGTGTTTTCATTGTATATGTTATCGTTCTGCTATTGTACTGCTATTTTACTTCTGTTCTGTTAACACATGGGACTACATCATGGCTAGATAAGTGGCAAATAAATTTAGCAAATAAATATGAGTTTAAAATGCATTAATTAGGAATAATTTTGAATTAGCTTAAAACGGACATAATTTAGGTAAAGTCATTCTAAAGCCAAAGTCAAACTCATCACTAAGGAAATTGAATATTCCTTCTCTCTCAAACATGCTAATCTTGCACATGAATTTAGTATGCAAACAAACATGGATTTTGAATAGATGCTGTAACCACAATAACTATATTTTAATCTACCTTGTGGCAGAATCAAGTGTATCTTTTACTCAATTCAAGTGTGATCCATCAAACTTCAGTATTTTACATTTTGAAGTCTGTCCAATTATATACCAACATATTTTAAATTATACAATAAATTGACCCCTTTCGTTGTCTTTGCAAAGTATTCAATATTGCAAACTAAACTAGTTACTATTTCCTATAGTTGGATATATGCCACTGGGAGATCAAAGCATTTCCATCTATATATGGGTATATCTTTATTTGACAATCTTTGAAGAAAAAACAAAGAAAGTCCAGTTGCCTCCTGAAAAAGTACTTTCGGGATAACTATGACCTGCATGACTGAGAATCTCTACAGACTTTTACAGACAATTATGAACTAAGGGACAACATGGGAGTAAAGCCACAGGTGGATGGTGAATGGTCCCTCCCATAGGGATTAAAAGAGGAGAAAAAGGGGAGGGGGCTTTTGCAGGAAACAATGCATTCATCGCAGCAGTGTGAAGATCTGTCTGTGGATCTCAGAAACTCTGTGCCGAGTCCTTGCTTGTCAGCACTGCGTTTGAAAATATTTACTTGGCAGCTCTCCACGCTAGATAAGGTCTGTGCTCAGGGGTGGGATTCAAAATTTTTAACAACCGGTTCTGTGGGCGTGGCTAAATTGGTGGGCATGGCTTGGTGGTCATGTTATTGGCTGGGCGTGGCCAACTCAATATCACTCACATCAAGGCACGCATCTCCTCGCCTCATGACTGTGGGGATGCTGCAACAGTCGTAAGTGTGAAAAATGGTCAAAAGTCACTTTTTTCAGTGCCATTCTAACTTTGAATGGTCACTGCACACAAGCAAAGTACTAGCAAAGGAGGGGGGAAAACTCCTGAGACAGGAAGTCTAGTCCTGCAAATAATGTAATAAGGGTTAATAGAGAGGCAGTTTCCGTAAGCAACACCAGAATGTTTCCTTCCTGCCTTCCTTACAGGATTAGGCCAGTAATTTCTTCTAACAACCAGTTCTCCGAACTGCTTAGAATGTTAACAACCGGTTCTAGCAAATAGGTGCAAACTGGTAGAATCCCACCCGTCTGTGCTCCTAATTACACCCTTGAAAGACTGTTTGCCAGGCCTTTGGCTGAATGTGAATACAAGAAATTCACCTTCATTTAATAAAAGGGGTTTTGCCAGGACAAAGAGTGCTTTTTGGGGAAGCCTAGGTCAGAACAATAAGTTGAGGACTATCTGTATTGTAATAAGTGAAACAATTTGCTTTCCAGAATTCACACAGTATTCATCGTTTCCTATTTTTGATGCGGGGTTAATCACAAGTATTCTTCTTGCCTGTGTAAAAGCTGTACGTGTATTTATTCAAGCAGAAGTTCTTGGAATAATAGAACGGTGCCTCCAGAATTGCTCAGAAATCAGGTATTTCTGAAATGTAGTTACCGCTTGACTTATACCTGAGAATGTTCATGTTTGATATTCACATGATTAGACTGACCCTCATCCTGCTTGCAAAGAAATGAGAACATATGATTGGTTCCTTGACATGCCAAATAACCTGTTTGGAAGTATACCAAACCAGGCAAATAATCTTCTATGTAGTGGAATGATTTAATGACAGTCTCTCATCAACCTTGCAATCAGCCGGTGAATCATATTTGACCTAATTAGAGAAGACACATTCAGTGTGCCCTGACTTGATCTTATTTCCTGAACACAAACAAATGAAATAGGTGAAGGGTTCTTGTTAGCTTTTTCTTTTAGCATTTCCAGCCTGTGAATTTTTCATGAACAGCTTTGTAAACTGCTAGCTTAACAGCTGAATTTTCCTATCATTATGTTGAAACACTATTACACATGTCCCATGGCATTGTTGCTATTATGCAGAACTTTTTATAACACACCACCATCGAATCTCTTCTAGAGAAAAAGTGGTTTATGCACTTAGCAAAATGAACATACAGAGTTTGCCTTTACTTCAGCATACAGCAACATGAAATACGAGATCCGGTTTCTTTTCTATTATATGTGATTGTTTGGGTTGAATTCCAGACTGAATTAAAGAAAAGAGATCAATATTCATTTGGCAAAGCTCCACTACAGTTGCCCACAATGTAATTTGCTTTATAGGGTTGTTCAAAAGATAAATGTAATTGCGAAACAAGACAGAAAACAATCCTATAATTTTATATCTTACAAGACACATGCAAAGAACAGCTGTAATCCAATGTATACGGACAGCACAAGATTGAGAAAAGTGTGGATATGCTTCAACTCAGTGAGAGGCTTCATTATGAAATTCGGTGGAACCAATAGCTGATTATGGATCCCAAACATTTCCTCCTTATTTACTTCTACATAATAGAAATAACCCAATTAAGTATAAGGTGCTTAAGGATTACTGAAACCAGTGTAACTAAATAACACGTAGGTGTCTTTGAGTTCTTAAGGGTTGGAGACTGAGTCATAACAAATACAACCAAGCCTAAGCTACTCCTACTGCAATTTGGCAGATCAAATCCCACCAGGCTCAAGGTTGACTCAACCTTACATCCTTCTGAGGTCAGTGAAAAGAAGACCCAAATTGTTGGGGGCAATAGGCTGACTCTGTAAACCGCTTACAGAGGGCTGTAAAGCACTGTGAAGTGGTATATAAATCTAAGTGCTATTGCTATTACAAACTTTTGATAAAAGTTAACAGGTTGGGAACATCAATAACAATAACACCATCTTGTCTTCAGAATTCAAGTATTTTATATTACATAAACCTTCATGCTGCCCTGTTTATAATGCTCCCATATTATTGATTATACCATTGATAGATTTGTTAAAGGGCATCTAACTATTTCATTGATGAGACAGCCACTTTTCCGCTCCTATGACAGAACAGAGTCTCTTGTTTTATTTTATCTTTTTAAACATGATAACATCTTATTTTATCTTTTAAAACAGCTTATCAACTTTAAACTGTAGTTAGGACAAGTACAAAAAAATGGAAAGAAGGACATACAGCTAAGGCAGAATATCAGCAGACAGCCAGAATCTGCAAAGATGAAGTCAGGATAGCAAAAGCTCAGAATTAACAACAAAAGTCAAAGATAATAAAAAAAGTTTCTTCCAACATATAAATAGCAAAAAAAAAATAATCATCAAGGAAAAAAACAGACCCAGGAAACTATAGACCAATCAGCCTAACATCAATACCCGGGAAGATCCTGGAAAAGATAATTAAAAAACAGATCTGCCAACATCTAGAAACAAGTAAAATAATAACTAGCAGTCAACACGGGTTTGTTAAAAACAGATCATGCCAAACCAATCTTATTTTATTCTTCAACATAGTGACTAAATTAGTAGACCAGAAAAATACTGTGGACATAATATATTTAGATTTCAGCAAGGCATTCCACAAAGTAGACCACAACCTACTTCTTAGTAAGCTAGAAAAAAGTGGAATAGTTAGCACCACCACTAGATGGACTCGCAATTGGCTGACAAACCGTACTCAACAAGTAGTCCTTAATGGGTCTAAGTTTACATGGAGGGAAGTAAGCAGTGGGGTGCCACAAGGTTCCGTCTTAGGCCCAGTACTCTTCAATATCTTCATTAACGACTTAGATGAGGGAATAGAAGGGGAACTTACCAAATTTGCAAATGATACTAAGCTGGCAGAAATACCTAACACCCAAGAAGATAGGCTCAAGATCCAGATGGATCTTGACAGATTAGAACATTGGGCTGTATCTAACAAAATGAAATTCAATGTAGAGAAAAGTAAAATCCTACACTTAGGCAAGAAAAACCAAAAGTACACATACAGACTGGGTGAAACCAGGCTCAATAGCAGTAACTGTGAGAGGGATCTTGGAGTCTTTGTGGACAACCAGCTAAATATGAGCCAGCAGTATTCAGCAGCAGCCAAAAAAGCTAATGCAATCCTAAATTGTATTAACAGAGGGATACAATCAAGATCAAGGGAGGTACTAATACCACTCTATAAAGCCTTAGTAAGACTACACCTAGAGTACTGCATCCAGTTCTGTTCACCACATTACAAAAAAGATATTGAGATTCTAGAAAAAGTACAGAGAAGAGCAACCAGAATGATTAGGAGACTGGAAACTAAAACATATGAAGAACAGTTACAGGAACTGGGCTTGGCTAGTCTAGTAAAGAGAAGGACCAGGGGAAACATGATAGCAGTCTTCCAATAGTTG